>NW_024870907.1:1777500-2105000 GCF_019054845.1 Dipodomys spectabilis | reverse complement strand
TGAAAGCAGGAGGACCTCAATTTCTAGGCTAACCAAGGAAAAGCAGAGCAAAACCCTAGCTTAGAAACAAAAATATAAACCAAAGGGCTTGGGGTCATGACCCAAGCCGCAGAATGCTTTGCCTAGCAAACATGAAACCCTGGGGTCAAGAAAAAATGGTAAATGAGAGCTGGGTGGTGCTCATTGATAGAGTGCTTTCCTAGCACGCACAAATGCCTTCAGCTGTGTGGTGAGAGAAAGAGCCTGGTTCTAGCTGACCTGACTCCCTGCTAACTTTTCTCTTAAAGAGCCAGAACGCCTTACTATCCTTAAGGTACTTTTCCCTTCTTGCCCAAGCTAGATGAGTCAGGTGCCTGGCCCTTGCAATCAACATCCTAATATGTATGGCTTCTGATGTTCTGATAGACAAGGGCAGCATTCGGACTAGGCCTGTCTTCACACCATCAATTACATTAACGTCAAAAGAAAATATGGGCCTGTTGCTGGTTATTACAATCCTAGCTACTCAGGAGACTGAAATCTGAGGCTCATAGCTTGAAGCCAACCCTGGCAGGAAAAGTTCCTGAGACTCAATCAATCACAAAATGGCCAGAAGTGGAGCTGTGGCTCAAGTGGTAAAGCCCTAGCTTTGAGCAACAGAGCCCAGACCCTGTGTTCAAGCCCCAGTACTGGCACGGAAGGGGAGGGGAGGGGAGGGGAAGGGAGGGGAGGGGAGGAGAGGGGAGGGGAGGGGAGGAGAGGGGAGGGGAAGGGAAGGGAAGGGAAGGGAAGAAGGAAGGAAGGAAGGAAGGAAGGAAAGGAGGGGGAGGGAGGAGTACAAAGGACTTTTGAAACACAGATCCTCACGTTTACCCCAGGTGGGGGGGTAGAAAAGGCCAGAATGCATTAGGGCCTGGCACTGCAAGAGAAACTGAGGCAGTGCTGGCTTCAGAAGGTGCTGAAAGAGCTTCACCTTCCAGAAAGGTCCTTACAGTGAGTACCCACTTACCGGCCCGCCTATGTCCACCTCATCCTGCCCCAATTCTCCGTTCATCACACACTAGGGCTCCTCTCCCCCGCAGCTGATGAACGTGCAAGCTCTGCAGGCTGAGAGGTGAGTGGGGAGAAGGCCCAGGGTAGGCGGGCAAGAGTGGTGCCATGGCACAGAATTTAAGGAGGTCCTCGAGGAGTCTGAGAGGCTCTGCGTGACCAGGCTCTGAGTCTCGGAGTCGGCCTGGTGCAGACCCAGACAGTGCCTGGGCTCAGCTCTTCGCCTCTTGTCTTTTTGTTTTTTGTTTTTTTTTTTGGGTCTTGAACCCTGGGCCTGGGCGCTGTCCCTCAGCTCTCCAGCTCAAGGCTACTGCTCTACCACTTGAGCCATAGCACCACTTCTGGTTTTCTGGTGGTTTATTGGAGATAAGATTCTCATGGGCTTTTCTGCTTTGAACCTCCATCTTAAGATCTCAGCCTCCTGAGCAGCTAGGGTGACAGGTTGTGAGCCACCAGCGCCTGGCTACACCCCTCACCTTGACCTTGACTGCGGCTCCAAGGATGGGGCTTGAGCTCTGCTCCCGCCCAGGAGATCTGGTCCAACTCCCAGCCATTGCCCTGGGACCTCAGGCACATCCCCACTAAAGGAAACCAGGAGCTGTCTCCATTTCCCCCACATGCCTTGTGTGTGTGTGTGTGTGTATGTGTGTGCGTACATGCATGTGTATGTGTGTATCTGCATGTGTGCATGCCAGTACGAGGGTTTGAACTGAGGGTCTGGATGCTAAGCTTAGTTTTTTGGCTCAATACTGGTGCTCTACCACTTGAATCACTTGAGTTTTCATGGCTAATTGGAGAGATGAGAGCCTCAGGGCTGGACTTCTCTTTCCCTGCTGGCTTTGCTTGGCATCCTCAGATCTCAGCCTTCTGAGTAGCTAGGATTACAGGCGTGAGCCCTCAGCGCCTGGCATTTCCATCATCAACACGGGGATCACTGAGCTGTTGTGTTTTTCACAGACACGAGAAGGGCAGTCTTTGCAAAGGTAGTGGTTTAGTCTTTATTATGATGAATGAATGACGGTCAATAAGAGGAGAGCAAGTGGGCTGCCTGCCAAGGGAGACAATCAGGAGGGCTCCAGGTGTGATTGGCGGGAGCTGGGGAGTGGGGGTGGGAGCTGGGGGCCTGGGCTTAGTCCTGAAAGTAAGTTCACGGTGGGGAGCCCTGTTGGGGTGGGCAGGGGATCCAGAGGCTATTTTAGGCTTGGGGAAAGGGAAGGAAGGAGGATGGCAGCCTGGTGAGGCCGGGCCTCACTGCCCACAGAGCCCCCCCTCCCCACCCCCACCTCTCCCCCCACCCCACCCCCTCCCTTCCACACAGCTCCTCCCAGTGCCTGGCTGCCACCCCTCCCCTGACCGTGATCCCCCCACCCACTCCAAT
This sequence comes from Dipodomys spectabilis, assembly GCF_019054845.1. Taxonomy (NCBI): domain Eukaryota; kingdom Metazoa; phylum Chordata; class Mammalia; order Rodentia; family Heteromyidae; genus Dipodomys; species Dipodomys spectabilis. The sequence continues at coordinate 2,102,593 of NW_024870907.1, read as the reverse complement.
CCCCAAAGCATAAGGCTCAGCCGAACCATACTGACACCCCTGCCTAGGAGGCCCCGGGGGGGGGATCCCGCAGAGCTGGGGGGGCCGCAGGGGGCACGGGGGCGGGGCAGTGGAGTGAGGCCGGCCTGGCGCGGGGCCAGCCCTGGGCACGCAGCCTGGCGCCTCCCCCGCCGGCCGGGAGGGGGCGCCCGCGCGCGGGCTCAGACCTCGGGGCCCCCGAAGGCCGGGTTGTCCCGCACCATCAGCGTCCGGCGGAAGTCGCGGCCCACCAGGGGGCGCTGCATGCGCCACTTGTGCGCCTCCTGCAGCCCCGGCTCGAAGTAGTAGATGCAGGCGCCGAAGCCCACCAGGATGAGGACGGAGATGACCAGGTAGACGGGCACGAACCAGTCCAGGAAGTGAGGCATCGCCGCGGCGGCTCCGGCTGCCAAGACACCGGCCGGGAGCGTCGATGGGCGGCGGGGCCCTGGCGTCGCCCGCCCAGAGCCCCCAAGGCCCGAGCCGCGCTGGACGCAGACCGACCCGGCCGCGCATGCGCCGGGTGTGGCGCAGGGGTAGCGAGCTTGCTGCTGGTGGGCAAGGACCTGGGTTCTAGTAGTGCGGGAAGAAAGGAGAAGGAAAAGCTGCCCGCCAGCCGGCGGCTCACACCTGAGAGCTGAGAACCACAATTCAAAGCCCAGGCAGGGCTGGGAAGGTGGCTCGGTGGTAGAGCGCCTGCCTCGCATGCATGAGGCCCTGGGTTCGAGTCCTCAGCACCACATAAGCAGAAAAAGCCAGAAGTGGTGCTGTGGCCCAAGTGGTAGCGTGATAGCCTTGAGCTGGAGAGCTGAGTTCAGGCCCCATGACCGACAAAAAGAAAAGCAAACCTTCAACAAAGCCCAGGCAGACAAAAGTTATGACACCTTTCGGCTTAATCAGCAAAAAGCTGAAGTGGAGGTGTGGCTCAAGTGGTAGAGCAGCAGGCTTAAGCAAGAAAGCATTGGGAGCAGAGATGGGTGGGGAAAATTGGGGGAAATATATATATAGGTGTGTGTATATATATATATATATTATATATATATAATATATATATATATAAAGCTAAGGAACAGTGTGTAGGCCCTGAGTTCAAGCCCCAGTATTGGCACAAGAAAAAAGTTCATACCACTCCTGAGCAGCTATCTAGAATATCACAAGCCAAGATTCCACAAAGACACTTGAACAAGACTCTTGAACATCTGTGTTCATTGCTGCACTATTCACAATAGCCAACTTGTGGGAGCAACCTAGATGCCCTGCAATAAATGAGTGGATCCAAAATAATGTGATACCTATACGCAATGAAACTTTACACAGCCATTAGAGAGAACAAATTGTCATTTGCAGGGAAATGGATGGACCTAGAAAAAATCATGCTAAGTGAGGCAAGCCAAGCTCAGAGAGACAAAAGTGCGTGCTTCCTCTCATATGCCAAGGCTAGATCTAAAATATACCAGGGCATGATAAATTATACAAAACTCTAGGTATTCATGCACAGTGAGACCATAGGAGGATACAGACAAAGGAGGAACAGAAAGGCACAATGCCTCTGTGCATCTGATCATACAAAATGACACTTATGGAAATGAACTCCAGGAAGACTGAGAATGTGGCTTAGTGGTAGAGTGCTTGCCTAGCATGCATGGGGTGTTTTGTTTTGCTTTTTTGTCAGTCGTGGGACTTGAACTCTGGGCCTGGGCATTGTCCCTCAGCTCTTCAGCTTGAGGCTAGCACTCTACTACTTGAGCCACAGCACCACTTCTGGTTTTCTGGTGGTTTATTGGAGATAAGTCTCACAGACTTTCCCGCCTGGGCTGGCTTTGAACAGTGATCCTCAGATCTTAGCCTCCTGAGTAGCTAGGATTATACGCATGAGCCACCGGCTCCTGGCTGAGGCTCTGGGTTTGATTCCTGAGTACCACATAAATAAACCAAAAAAAGTCACTAAATAAAAATAAATGAACTCCAGGAAATGAAACCAAAAGCTTCTATCCTTTTTGTTCTGTTTGTTCATTTATGTGTTTGGTAATGTAAGAAAAGGCACAGAAGAGGGCACTGTGTTGAGATTGAACTATACAACTTGTGGGTGGAGATGGGAGGGAAAAACTGGGAGAGAGTGAGCGAAGGAGGAACACTATCCTCCCCACCCCCCAAAAAGAAAGAAAGAAAGAAAGGAAAGAAAGAAAGAAATGTACTCTTGGGACTGGGAATGTGGCTTAGTGGTAGAGTGCTTGCCTAGTATGCATGAGGCCCTGGGTTCTAGTCCTCAGTACCACATAAACAATAAATAAATAAATGAAAGAAATAAAATTAAGCTGGGCACCGGTGACTCACACCTGTCATCCTAGCTACTCAGGAGGCTGAGATCTGAGGATCTCGGTTGAAAGCCAGCCCAGGCAGGAAAGTCTGTGAGACTGTTATCTCCAATAAACCACCAGAAAACCAGAAGTGGCACTGTAGCTCAAGTGGTAGCGTGCTAGCCTTGAGCTGAAGAGCTGAGGGACAGCGCTCAGGCCCAGAGTTCAAGCCCCATGACTGACAAAAAAAAAAAAGTCTCATGAAGTTCCTGCCCAGGCAGGTTTTGAACCGAGATCCTCAGATCTCAGCCTCCTGAGTAGCTGGATTACAGGTGTGAGCCACCGGCGCCTGTCTGGGGTCTCCCGCCCTTCAGCACACTGCCCCCTAAAGTCCCCACAGGCTGTTCTAAAACCAAATACAGCAAGCTGCCGTGTTGGTGGAGGGACACAATGGAGAGTGATTTATTGTCCAAAGTCAGGCCAGAGCAGGAGAGGCCGGGACAGCACAGAGAACCCAGCATCCTCCTACCCCATCTGCCATTTTGGAGAGTCAAAGCACCACCTGGTCCTATGGGGACTGAGGGAGGAGAAGAAGGCTGGTCCACACTGGCTTGGCTAAGGCAAGGGGACTCACACCCGCTCCCCGGCTTGAGCCAGGCCCCAGGTCTCCTTGCAGTTTAAACGTGTGGAACAGAAGCCTGAAAAGTGGATCATCTGTGGAGCAGAGCTTAGGGCCCATCCCCGCCTCTCTAACCCAGTGAACTCAATTCCAGGCCTTCTGGGGATAGGCACAGCACTCCCTTGGACCCTTTTCTTGGCTTTTCTTCATAGGGCTTATACGTGGATTCACAACAACTCACAGGCCTTTCCGTATGACCTTGCTTCATTCGTCCCCTCTCCTGGCTTCTGGGTTCCTTAATATAGTGACAAAGTGGGGCTGGGGTTGCCAAATTATCTCGCAGGAATTTTCCAGGCCCATTTCAGACAAGGTCCTAGCAGGGACAGTGTGAGGGGGCAGAGCCCTCTTGCTGCCTCCCAAGCCACCGCTGCCATTCGCTGCCCCCTTGCACGCCCGTACACCCACCTCACGCCCTGCAGATGCCCGCTCGCTCGGGGCTTTGCACAGACCGTGCCTGAGCAGCTCAGCGTTGGCCCCAGGACTCAGTCGCAGCTGCAGTCCCCAGAGACGCTGCCATCTGTGGCCGCTCTGGGTGTTGGAGGCTGAGATAGGATTAGGTCAACGGCTCCCACAGGAGACACAGCTTCTCAGGCCCAGGGGCTCAGAGTGGGCTGGGGGGGGGCAGTCCTGGGCTGGCTCAGGAATCTGGAATGTTTCTCTGTCCATGGGAGACCCCTTCTTCCACCCCCCCCACCCCCCATTCTCAGGATGACAGGAGGCAGGACCTGTCTCAGCCAATCAGCAGCCTGCTAGTGCCAGGGCTTTATTCTCTGTTGCCCTAGCAACCAGCCTCCTTTTTCTGGTTCTCTCTCTGCATGCGGTACCGGGGATGACGGGGAGGGCAGGATTGGGGAATGGGGAGCAATGAGAGTCACTCAGCAGGCTGGTGGGTCCCAAAGCTGCTGACAGAACTGGAAGGGTTTGAGAGTAGGGGGAAGTTGGGGTGTCTGGTGAGTGAGTGAGGACCACAGAAGCAGAGCCAGTGAGGGTTTCATGTTAGAGAAAAGATCCAGGGCTGAGACAGACAGGACACATGGGCTCAGCGGAACTTGTTCATTTGTGCAGGTTCTAGGCCTTGAACTCTGGGCCTCTGTGATAACCTGTAGTTTTTTCGCTCAAGGTTAGGGCTCTACCACTTGAGCCACATCTCCACTTCTGGGCTTTTGTTGGTTAATCGAGATCAGAGTCTCTTAGAAGGGGCTGGGAATGTGGCCTGGTGGTAGAGTGCTTGCTTAGCATGCATAAAGCCCTGGGTTCGATTCCTCAGTACCACATACAAGAAAAAGGCAGAAGTGGTGCTATGGCTCAAGTAGTAGAGTGCTAGCCTTGAGCAAATGAAGCTCAGGGACAGTACTAAGACCCCGAGTTTAAGCCCCAGGACTGGGAAAAAGAAAAAAAGGGTCTTCTAGACTTTTCTGCCTGGGCTGGCTTTGAACCATGATCCTCAGATCTCACTCTCCTGAGTAGCTAGGATGACAGCTCTGAGCCACCGGCGACTGGTAGCAGTTCTTGATCATGCCTTGTGAATTGGAGACCAGCATTATGGACAAAGAGTAGATACAGAAAAGAAGAATAGAGTCCAGAGGTGGTGGTTATTTTAGGTAAGGTTTCTGATAAGGTGACTGAGTCACCTTATGATTCAGAAACATGAATGAAATGAGAGAACAAGCTATTGACTTTGGAGAGGAGCTTTTCATGCAGCGAGAACGGCAGGGCAGAGGGTTCAACGGCAGGAGGACAGCTGGAACGTCTGAGGGACAAGCTAGTGGCTGGCGGGCAGGACGAAGAGCAGATGCGCTCAGAGCGATTGTCAGGGACAATGTCAGGGACACGCAGCCTCTGAGGTGGTGCCAGGCCTTTCAGCGAACTCAAGGAGGAAGGGGTGCGAGGTAGGTTTGATGGAGAAGCGGTCTGCTCTCATTCTGACGCTGTGTGAGGACTAGGGGCAGCCCTGGGGAACTGGATGGAAGCTGGCAGCCAGGTTACAGATTCCATCCATCTAGTTCTGGTCCTGACAGAGGAAGAGGTGTGGAGGTGGCCAGCTTCTTGGATATGTTGTTAGAACGCACAGGTTTTGCTTGCAGACTTGATGTACAGTATAAAGAACAGTCCAGAATGACCCCAAGCTTTTCTTGTCAGCAGTTGTAAGTCTGGAGTTAGCTGATGGGGTGGATCTAGAGTAAGGTGAATGAGTATGAATGAATAAAAGGGAATGAATGAATCACAGAAAAAGTGAGACACATGACAAAAGCTCGGCCCATCTTTTTTTTTGGGGGGGTGGGTGTTGGTGAGATTTGAGGATCAGGGTTCAAAGCCAGCCCAGGCTCACAGGCGTGAGCCACCAGTGCCCAGCTTCTGCCCAACATCTTATGTGCCTGAGGTCAGTGCTAGAATATCCCCTTAATATAGAAGATAAATGCCCGTGGCTCACGCCTGTAATCCTAGCTACTCAGGAGGCTGAGATCTGAGGATCACGGTTCAAAGCCAGCCCAGGCAGGAAAGTCCATGAGACTCTTATCTCCAATAAACCACCAGAAAATGGAAAGCTATGGCTCAAGTGGCAGAGCGCTTGCCTTGAGCTGAAGAGCTGAGGGACAGCGCCCAGGCCCAGGGTTCAAGCCCCACGACCCCGCTCCACACACACAATATAGCAGATAAGGAGCTGGCATGCAGGTCTACAGTCCCCAAAGAGTCTGCTTCCCCTCCCACAAATTTAAAAATAAAAAGTTAGCGGTTCCTTTAAGAGTCCCGGCCCTCCGGGGAAGCCCCGCCCACAGAGCAGCGTGCCCCGCCCCCGTCCGCTGGGCGGGACTCCAGGCCGTTTGACTGTGCGGCGCGTACTGCGAGAGCCACGGTTGGGCCTGCGGCTGGGATGTCGGTGTTGATGCCGATGGACAAACTGCCCGGCCTGAACAAAGCCACCATCTTGGTAGGTGCCGGTGTCCCCGCATCCGCGACCAGCCTTCCTCCTCTGGCTGCGCCTCGACCCGCGATCTGGGAGCTTCCTTAAGTGCGGCGCTGTGGAGCCGGGTTTGCGGTGGGCGGGACAGCCGCTCTCGGAGCCAATCAGAGTGCGAGGCTGGCTCGGTACCAGCTTATGATTGGCTGGGTGGGGGGGGGGGTCCCGCTGGGCCGTGTTTTCCCGCCTGGCGGAGTGGGTGAGTGCCCGGCCTGGCCCGCAGCGGGCCCCGGGCTCAGTCTCTGTCCTCGGGGAACGGCGCCCTTCCCGCTGCGGTCGGCCCGATCCCTCCGGGGGAGGGGAGGGAGGCTGCGCGTGCCCCGAGGATCTGTCCTGCCCGGGTCTCAGCCGGACGCTCCCTCCCCTCCCCCGGGCAGCTGGTGGGCACCGAGGACGCACTTCTGCAGCAGCTGGCCGACGCGATGCTCCAGGAGGACTGCGCGTCCGAGTTGCAGGTGTAAGTAGCCGCAGGTGTGAGTAGCCGAGGCCTTGGCGGGAAGGAGGGGGAAGGGAGCCGGCGGGAGGGGGGGGGTCTGCCCGCCAATCCCGCCCAGCCCCCAGAAACCTACACCAAGGAACCGTAGACCATGACACCCTCCTGTCATTTGTTTTCCTCCTAGCGCTTAGTAAGTCACCTGTGAGCTCGGTGTCACCTGTGAGCTCGGCGCCGGTGGCTCGCACCTGCAATCCTAGCTGCTCAGGACTCGCAGATCTGAGGATCGTGTTTCAAAGCCCTGGCAGGAAAGGCTGTGGGACTCAACTCCAGTTATCCAGCCCCCAACCCCCCACGGAGGTGGAGCTGTGACTCAAGTGGTAGAGCACTAGCCTTTAGCGGAAAAAGCCAAGGGACATCACCCAGGAGAGGATGCTGGAAATGTCTCTGCAAATCTTTCTTCCTCCAAAACCTGACGAACTGCTGATGTTCTAGTCAGGTGACTAAAAATGTGTATCATTCTCCCTGATGGAAAGATAGGCTCAGAGGTAGTTTTTTTTTTTTTTTTTTTGCCAGTCCTGGGACTTGAACTCAGGGTCTGGGCGCTGTCCCTCCGATCTTTGCTCAAGGCAAGCACTCTACCACTGAGCTGCCTTCCCAGCCCAGAGGTGGATTTTGAAGGGAACTTCCTAAGTCCAGAGGTATTTCCTCTGTGAGAGTGACAGTGGCCTCTACAAAATAGAGTAAGCTCCTCCCCCCCCTTTTTTTTTTGGTAGCGAGGTGGGAGGGTAGGTCCAGGTGCCCTGAGCTCTTCTTTTTTTTTTGGTCTGGTGGTGGGCCTGAACTCGGCCTGGGCGCTGTCCCTCAGCTCTTCAGCTCAAGGCTAGCGCTCTACCACTTGAGCCACAGCGCCATTTCCGGCTTTCTTTTCCTGTTTATGTGGTGCTGAGGAATCAAACCCAGGGCCTCATGCATGCAAGGCAAGTGCTCTACCACTGAGCCACCTTCCCAGCCCTGTCCCTGAGCTCTTTTGCTCAAGGCTAACTCTCTACCACTGAGCCACAGCCCCGCTTCTGGTTTTCTGGTGGTTAACTGGAGATAAGAGTCTCACAAGCTGAGCGCCAGTGGCACACGCCTGTAATCCTAGCTACTCAGGAGGCTGAGATCTGAGGATCGCGGTTCAAAGCCAGCCTGGGCAGGAAAGTCTCTGAGACTCTTACCTCTAATAAACCACTAGAAAACCAGAAGTGGTGCTGTGGCTTAAACGGTAGAGCACTCACCTTGAGCTGAAGAGCACAGGGACAGCGCCCAAGCCCTGAGTTCAAGCCCCACGACGTACCAAAAAAAAAAAAATGTTTCACAGACTGATTCCTGACCCAGCTGATTTCAAATTGTGATCCTCGTTGAATAGAGATAGTTCATAGAGCTAGCTGTCTGCATCCATGTTGGCAGGCTTTCAGACTAAATATCAAACAGTAACCAGTGACCTCAAACCCATAGTTTGGAAATGGAAAAGAATATTTTTTTTCTTTTTTTCTTTTGGTGACAGTACTGGGGCTTGAACTCAGGGCTTCTTGTTCTTGATTGGCTTTTCCACCCAAAGCTGATGCTCTACCGCTTGAGCCACAATTCTGATTTTTTTTTGGTGGCTATTGGAGTTAGAGTCCCACAGACTTTTCTGCCCCGGCTGCTTTTGAACCTGAATCCTCAGCTCTCAACCTCCTGAGTAGGTAGTATTACTGGTGTGAGCCACTGGTGCCCAACAACATGGGAAATGGCCATTGTGAGGTGAGTCTGTAACCTGGAATTTTTTTTTTCCTTAAGCCACTTGGCAAAGTCCCTCCCGCTGCCCTCCAATGGGAGTCGGCCCCGAATTGACCTGATTGTCTTTGTGATTAACCTTCACAGCAAATACAGGTGAGAACCAGAGTTCGGGGCTGCCAGGGCCCTGGCTGGCCTGGCTGGGAGTACGAGGGCTGGGGCCTCACTTGTGGGAAGGGAGGGGGTGGTGAGAGGCTTTCTGGGATGAGCCTAGAGGATGAGGAGGGAGGAGCTGGTGGCCAGTGAATAATGTTTACAAGACACCAACCAGTGCCCATCTATAAGAGACTCTTGCCTACAGTTAACCAGCAAAATGCTGGACTGGGATGTAACTCAAATGGCAGAGCCAGTCATGAGTGAAAAGCTAAGCAGGAATATAAGGCCCTGAGTTCAGTCCCCCATTCAAGCACCAAATGAATAAAAAGAATTATAGTTTAGAATAAAGTAAAAGCTGGGTGCTCAGGGCTCACACCTGTCATCCTAGTTATTCAGGAGGCTGAGATCTGAGGATTACAATTTGAAGCCAGCCTGGCCGGGAAATCCATTGAGACGCTTATCTCCAATAAACTACTCAGGAAAACTGCCAGTGGTAGAGTGCCAGCTTGGAGTGAAAAGTCCAGGGTTAGCATCCAGGCCCTAGGTTCACGGCCCACAGCCAAGAAAAAAGTGTTTTTAAAACTACATTGTGGGGCTGGGAAGTTGGCTCAGTGGCAGAGCACTTGCCTTGCATGCCTAAGGCCCTGGGTTCGATTCCTCAGCACCACATACGCAAAAAGAAAAAAGCCAGAAGTGGTGCTGTGGCTCAAGTGGTAGAGCGCTAGCTTTGAGCTGAAGAGCTGAGGGACAGCGCTCAGGCCCAGAGTTCAGGCCCACGACCGGATCCAAAAAAAAAAAAAAAAAAAAAAAACTACATTGTGAAACTGTCCTCTGGTTTATTTCCTCACCTTGCCCTGTGGCCACCCAGCTTCCAGAACGTGGAGGAATCTCTGTGCCACGTGGACTCCAGATTCTTCCTGGGCAAGCTCTGTTTCCTCGCCACAGGTGGTAAGTGTGTCCCCGCCTGGGTCCCCCAACTCCCATCTCTGTCCTGAAGATGAGCAGCAGTGCAGTAGCGCAGTCTAACAGCAAAGCTGAGCAGACACTCCCGCCAATGCTGAGATGCCTGTTGTCTTGTGGCTTTTATAGTAAAGCCCAAAGTATTGTCAAGATGTGGACTAAGAGCCGGGCGCCAGTGGCTCACACCTGTCATCCTAGCTACTCAGGAGACTGAGATCTGAGGATCAGGGTTCAAAGCCAGCCCAGGCAGGAAAGCCTGTGAGACTCTTATCTCCAATAAACCACCAGAAAACTGGAAGTGGCGCTGTGGCTCAAGTGGTAGAGTGCTAGCCTTGAGCTGAAGAGCTGAGGGACAGCGCCCAGGCCCAGAATTCAAGCCCCATGACTGACAAAAAAGAAAAAAAAAAACTGTGGACTAAGCAGAGTGTGGTAGCACATCCCTATAATCCCAGTACTTGGGGAATTGCCAGATCCAGGGCAGTTTGCGGTACGTAGTAAGATATTGTCAAAAAAAAAAAAAAAATCTTGCTTCTATCTTCTAGTGTCAGCTCCTATTACTGTCAAACTTTGGGTCAGTTGAGATGTCCTGTTGTTCCTGAGACTTTGTGTTTAATAGTAATAGCTAACCTGTACCAAATACTTTTGTTGTTGTTGATCGTGAGGCTTGAACTCTGGGCCTGGACGCTATACCTGAGCTCTTCAGCTCAAGGCTAGTGCTCTACCACTTGAGCCACAGCACCACTGTGGTTGTCTGGTGGTTAATTGGAGATAAAAGTCTTATGGACTCTCCTGCTCAGGCTGGCTTTGAACTGCAATCCTCAGATCTCAGCCTCCTGAGTAGCTAGGATGACAGGTTGTAAGCCACTGGTACCAGGCTCCCAAATATTATTTTTCTATTGTTAGTCTTTCCTTGGGCTTGAAGTTAGGGCCTGTGTACTATCTCTGAGCTTTTTTGCTCAAAGCTAGTGCTCTGCCACTTAAGCCACACCTCCACTTCCTGCTTTTTGCTGGCTAATTGGAAACCTTAGAGTCTCATAGACTTTCCTGTTAGGGCTAGCTTTGAACCACAGTCCTTAGATCCCATCTCCTGAGTAGCTAGGATTGTAGACGTGAGCCATGCCATCTGGCTCAGAGCTCACTCTTAGCACTCTTGGTCTTATTGTCTAATGAGATGGTCTTGACTGCCCAGCAAAGAAGATATAACAGAATTGTCACCTACTGATGAGTGAGAAACTGAGGTCGGGCACGGTGGGGTGGAGAGTACGTGGCCAGGGTGTCCGGGATGCACTGTCGCGTGTCTGGCTTCTTTGCAGCTGGGCGGGAAAGCCACTGCAGCGTACACCAGAGCATGGTCGTGAAGCTGGCCCACACCTACCGCAGCCCCCTGCTCTTCTGTGACCTGGAGGTGAGGATGTGGCTCACCACGGCCAACTCTGCACTCGGGTGCGGGGCAGGGGCTGTCAGCGCATGGTGGGTAAGGCAGGAGTATCTAGTTCCGGGTCACTGAACACCCAGACGAGAGACTCCTAATGTGGAGAAGACATCATAAGACTCTGGTTTGAATCCTGATCCTTCAGGGTTCACCTTGGGGTACACAGGTATAAAGAAGGGATATATGTCAGTCTCTGTTATTTGTTACATTTGTGTGTGTGTGTGTGTGTGTGTGTGTGTGCTCACGCACGCACATGTGTGTCAGTACCTGAAGCTTGAATTCAGGGCCTTGCACTCTCATGTTCCCTCATAGCTGGTGCTTACCACTTGAGCCACACCTCTACTTCTGGCTTTTTGGGAGTTAATTGGAAATTAAGTGTCTTGGGCTGGGCACTAGTAGCTCACGCCTGTAATCCTAGCTACTCGGGAAGCTGAGATCTGAGGATCACAGCTAACAAGAAACTGGAAGTGGAGCTGTGGCTCATAGTTAGAGCATATAGCCTTGAGCAAAAATGCTGAGGGACAGCTCTCGGGCCCTGAGTTCAAACCCTACAAATGACAAAAAAAAACCAAAAAGTAAAAAAAGAAACGAAGAAGAAAAAGAGTGTGATGGGATTTCCTGCCTTGGCTGGCTTTGAACTGCGATCCTCAGATCTCAGCCTCCTGAATAGTTAGGATTACAGACGTGAGCCACCCGCACTAGGCTACTTTTATCTAGTTGGGGTAGAGTGTGTGGGCTGCTGGCCTTGGTGCCTTCTAACCATGTGACAGATGGTGCAGTTCCATCTGTGACCATGGAGTGGCAGGCTGCACCAACTCACGGGTCATCCTGAAGCCTGGGAACTCCTGTCTCTAGACATTAATTGCTTGTGGCTGCTTCCAGCCAGCAGCAGGAGCCCTCAGAGCCTCGACCTGTGCTCTGCAAATGAAACCCCCAGCTTTGCTGCTGGTGATGCTGGGGTTTGAACTCAGGGCTTTGCTATTACTAGACAGGTGCTCCACCATGACTAGACAGGTGGCCGTGCCTTCTCAGAATCTAAAGGATCAAGACGAGGTGCCAAGATCATGCTTGTAATCCTAAACTGCTCAAGAGGCTGAGACTTGTGGATCAAGGTTCAAAGATAGCCAGAGCAAGAAAAGTCTGTGAGACTTTTTTAACCCTGGGCATGGGGCTTCAACTCAACACCTGGGCACTGGCCCTGAGCTTTTGTGTTCAAGGCTAGTGCTCTATGGCTTGGGCTACAGTTCCACTCTGGCTTTTTGGAGATAAGTGTCTTACGGACTTTCCTGCCTGGGCTGGCTTTGAACCATGATCCTCAAATCTCAGCCTCCTGAGTAACCGGGATTACCAGCACCTGTCTTATGAGACTCTGCTCTCCATTAAGAAATCAGAAGTGGGGCTATGGCTCAAGGGGTAGAATGTGAAAAGGCTGGAGATAGCGCCCAGTTCCTAAATTCAAGCCCCACACTTGCACAGACAAGAATACAAATTCAGGTGTCCTTACCTGTCTGTGGGACTGAGACTCTAGGAAAGGTCCTGAGAGGGAACACGGGTGGCCCCGGAAACTGGGGGCAAAAGCCACAGAACCAGCTTGAGGCCACCTGGGGATGGCACCCCGGCTAGAGAGAGCTCCCAAGCGGGCAGGTTGCTTCTGAGGTCATCCCAAACGGTTCCCTGACCCATCTCTGCCTTTCCCTGCAGGTGGAAAGTTTCCGGGCCTCCATGGCACAGCGCCTAGTGCGCATGCTACAGATCTGTGCCGGTCACGTGCCCGGCGTGTCAGCCCTGAACCTGCTGTCCCTGCTCAGGAGCTCTGAGAGCCCTTCCCTGGAGGAGCTGTGAGTCTCAAATGACAGGCGGCGGTGAGGACCAATCAGGGCTCGGCAGGCCAGCACCCTCCCACTCCCAGGCTCACACCAGTGAGTCCTGCATCATTCGAAGTCATGGTACATCTCGACTTCCATCGCGGTGTATCTTCACTTCCTTCTGGTGTATATCTCCACTTCCATCGTGGTGTATCTCCACTTCCCAGCTCCTGAAGACTAAAGGTCCACGGCTTTAAAAAAAAAAAAGTTTGAAAATCACTGGGTCATCCAGCGCTTCTGCTTCACAGATGAAAAAACTGACTCAGAACAGAGGGTGTGGGGAGGGGAGCTTGAACTCCAGGATCCAGCAGAACCCCACATCCTGGCCCCTGTTCTTCTGGGTTCCCACTATTGCCTCTGAGAGCCCCAGCTAGTCAGAGGCCCTGGGAGCGGCCAGGCCCTGACCCCTCCCTGCCCCTGGGGCCCGGCTGCTGTCCCTGGGAACAGGCAGGCTTGAGCCTCAGCTCCACTTCCAGTTTTCTGATGGATCGTGGAGTTTCATGGACTTTCCTGTGCTCCAGCTGGCTTTGAACCTTGATCCTTAGCTCTCCTGAATAGCTAGGAGTACAGACTTGAGCCACCAGCGCCCCACCCCAGTATCCAGCAAGGGTTCGACACACCTGGCTGGCTTCAAGACAGCTGAGGCCCAGCAAGTCTTGTGTCACCCCACAGTGCAGGGCTTGTCACGCTTCGCCGAGCCCCGTCACAGTGTTCCTCAGACAGGGGAGGCTGCTGAGCCCCCAGGTCAGAGTTCATGACACTGAGACTCCTGTTCGTGCAGTCACAGAGCTGACAGGCAGCAGAGTCCTGTCCCCACCCCACACCCGCCACATTTCCCTATGTCTGGTGGTCCAACAAAGGTTTGGCTTTCTCCCTGGGAGGACTGAGAGGCGTGGAAGGACACAGGCCTTGCTCCTGAGAGAAGCAGCCTCAGGGCTCGCCCTTGTCTGCTCTCCCTGAGCTTTTTTGCTCAAGGCTGGCGCTTCCACCTCTGACTCTTTTGATGGTTAATTAAATATTAGTCTCACAGTTTTGTCTTTTGTTTTTTGGTCATGGGGCTTGAACTCAGGGTCTAGATGCTGTCCTTGAGGTCTTTTGCTCAAGGCTAGCATGTTACCACTTGGAGCCACAGCTCCCCATCTGGTTTTCTGGTGGTTCATTGGAGATAGGAAACTCACAGACTTTCCTGCCCAGGCTGGCTTAGAACCGTGATCCTCAGATCTCAGCCTCCTGAGTAGCTGGGATTACAGAGGTGAGCTGCCGCGGCTGGCAGGCCGGGCTGTTCCTTAAGGACCTTGCTCCCTCTTGCTGCAGTCCCTGCCTTAGGAGGTTCTAGAGCCCTGTTAACCCTAAGGAGAAAGGCAGAGGGAAAGCCCAGCCCCCCCTCCCCACACCCCTGCACTGTACAGTGAGGGCTTGACTGGACTTTGGCCAGCTTCAGGGACACCCCAGGGCATGGGCGGGGGGGGGGGGGGGGGGGGGGGGGGGAGGGGGGGAGTCAAAGGAATAAGCTGGGAGCCAGAGGTGAAGGATTGCTTGTCCTTAAAGGGACAGGCTTAAAGGGACAGGCCCAGAAAGCCAGCCTTGTCTGAGGGTGCAGGCCTGTGGGAGCTATCCTGTCCCACCTGTCTATCCTGGGCCGTAAAGGGGGGCCTGGAGGCTGGCAGAGCAGGCCTGGGCTGCTGCACCTTTCACCTCCCTGCCCTGCCCCAGCCAGCATGGGGCCCGCCTCTCCCTGAGGTCCCTGGGCCACATTTTCCTTGCCACCTGGTGCCATTTAACAAGAGAAGTGGCATCACAATCTCCAGCGAGGTCCTGGGAGCCTTCCAAGTGCTGGGGGAACTCGGGGCTGCCATTGCTGCCAGCTCCCTGCCAGCTCCCTGTCAGGCTTGGCAGGAGCCCTGGCGTGGAGAGGCTGCCTGCCCCGCGCCGCCCCACGGAGCCACCGGCATCAGGTGCCCTCAGACCTGCTGTCCCCGGGAGGCTCGGGACAGGCCGTGCATCAGTCTGGAGGCCCGAGGTAGTGCCCAGGGGGACCAGCGCTGCCCCATGAGCCTGGCTGGGGGGAGGGGCTGCACTCTGGTGGCATGGCCCCTGGCGGGTCATCTCATGCTCAGCCTGTCCCTCCATTGCAGGGTGGGGTCAGCTAAGTGGAGGCAGATTTTGGAAGTGGAGGACTTGGAGACCACAGGTCTGAGTGGTGACCAGAGGGTCAGCTGAAGATACCAACTGGGCCTGAAGTTGCTTAGATGAAGCACCCAGAGCTCAGGGGGGCGGGGCCTGCCCCATGTCACAGCTTCATTTGTCTCCCTCAGGCCCCCTGGATTCGGACAGCCCTGGGGCTGAGCCCAGGGAGCTGGAATTCGCTTCCAGAAGCAACCCAGGCTCAAGGGTTCTGGCCCCAGTTTGGTACTCTGTGTGTGTCTGTGTGTATATACCAGTTGGTACTGTGTGTGTGTGTGTGTGTGTGTGTGTGTGTGTGTGTGTGTGTGTGTGTGTGTGTACCAGTTCTGGCCCCAGTTTGGTACTCTGTGTGTGTGTGTGTCTGTGTGTATATACCAGTTGGTACTGTGTGTGTGTGTGTGTGTGTACCAGTTCTGGCCCCAGTTTGGTACTGTGTGCGTAGTATGTGTATGTGTACCAGTACTGGGACTTAAACTCAGGTTCTGGGCACTGTCCCTTAGCTTTTTCACTCAGGGTTGGCGCTCTACCACTCAAGCCACACAGCTCCACTTCTGGCTTTTTGGTGGCTAATTGGAGATAAATGTCTCCTCAAGTTTTGGGGTTTTTTTGTTGGTCATGGGGCTTGAACTCTGGGCCTGGGCGCTGTCCCTCAGCTCTTCAGCTCAAGGCCAGTGCTCTGCCACTTGAGCCACAGCGCCACTTCTGGTTTTCTGGTGGTTTATTAGAGATAAGAGTCTCATAGACTTTCCTGCCCTGGCTGACTTTAAACCTTGATCCTCAGATCTCAGCCTCCTGAGTATCTAGGATTATAGGCGTGAGCCACCAGTACCCAGCAATATCAAGGTTTCACGCCTGGAGCTGGCTTTGAACTTCGATCCTCAGGTCTGTCTCCTGAGGAGCTGGGATTACTGACAGGCGCCAGCCACCGGCACCTGACTCTGGTGGTTTTTCATGTCCCGGCGGACATGGCTGACAGCAAGGAAGGGGCGCTGCACTATGAACCCTTGAGCCCCCTCCCCGCCCCCATTGGCAGAGGCTGGTTCCTCCTGACACAGGAAGCCTGCGAGGCCTTCCCCAGGGACTCGCCAGGTTCTGTGGCACATGGCAGGCTTCCTCAGCCTGTGCCTGCAGGTCTCTACCCAGGCGGTGGCTTGCATGGCTGTTCGGTTGTATTAGAGTTAGGAAAGGCAAGGTGAACCTTGGGCCCTGCCACCCCCATACACAAAGGGGTGCTGGGCCAGGCCTGATAGCAGGGATCCCCCTCCAGGGACCTCCGGCAAAGGTCCCCTTCTGGCTGACCAACTCCAGGAAGAAGGGAGGGGATGCTGGCCAGGGCCCCGCCCTCTTGCTTTAGTGGAAATTCCAGAGGTGGTCAGGAGGTATAGAAGGGGGGCTATAACCACCCACCGGGGCCACTGGGGTTCTCCAGTTCTCAAATTCCAGCCTCTCTCGGAAGGAACACAAGCTCCCCACAACTGGGCCCACCCCACAACTCCTACCCCTGTGCCATCTGCAGATGTGGGCACTGTGGCAGAGCTCGGGGGCTGTCCCTGTCTACCGGCTCAGGTTCACAGCGCCGCTTCTGCAGGCTGGTGGGCAGGGTGGCTGTGCCCTCCCTCTGCCCTCCCCCTTCCTCAGGATTGCTAAGCTCTGCCCCCTCCCTTCCAGGTCACCCAGGTCCTGCCTGATTTCCCTATCTAAGCGGGTGCTCCTGGTTGGGAGTTGAACTCTTACCTCCTGTGTGAGTAGCAGGACATGTTTCATTCCATTTCTTTCTACTTTAACCCTGTCATACTAAAAAAACCCTTGCTAAAATTAATTTAACAAATAAAATGTAGACCTTATTTTTCTGACGCCTCCTGCTGAACTTTTCCTCCCAGGCGTTTCTCATTCCTCATCTGCTACATGGACTTCTGCTGTGTGGTGGTCCCTGATGGTGCATAGTAGGTGCTCAGTTAGCATCCACTAATGGTGGATGGTGAGGTATCTGCACATCTCACAGGGACGACCTCACAGGCCCAGCAGGCCCAGAGCCCAGTGTTCCTTGTCCTTGTGGGGTCCAGAAGGAAGCCAGGAAGCAGCCCCTTGCTCCTTGCCTCCCATCTATGCATGGGACCCCCAACCTGCAGGCTGGTGCCTGGGGGGATGGGGAACTCCAGTTCCTGTGGCTGAGCCTCTGTGGTGTCCCGTCTAACCTCCCAGAGGGCCACTGTGTCCCTCTGCAGGGCTGTGCTGAGGGGGTGAGAGCTGCTGGCCAGGAGCCTGGTCATGTGTCTCAGCGTGCGCTTGTGTGTTCGTGTGCGGAGCAGGAGAGCGGGAACGAGCCGCCCAGGCTAGCGGAGACCCGGGCAGGGGCATGGAAGTCATGAGCTGCCTTACCTGGCTCAAGTTCAGGGGGAAGGGAGGTGAGACGTTCCTGGCTCAGCCTCAGCGCTGCCAGCAGGCCATGTCCAGGGGCTCAGCACTGGCCACTCCTACTGTGTCCTTCCTGCCATCCCTGACTAGTGAGTGTGTGCCTGTGCGCTTGTCTGTCTGTCTGTGTTGGAAGTAGTAGGAAGCCAGGCTCAGGTGGCTCACGCCTGTCATCCTAGCTACTCAGGAGGCTGAGATCGGAGGATCAGGGTTGGAAGCCAGCCCTGGGCAGGAAAATCCATGAGACTTATCTCCATCTAACCAGCCAAAAGCTGGAAGTGGAGCTGTGGCTCAGGTGGCAGAGCACCAACCTTGAACATACAAGCTAAGGGACAACAGCCAGGCCCTGAGTTCACACCCTAGTACCAGAAGAAGAAGAAAAAAAGTGATAGAAAAATATATTTAGGAAAACACACTGAATAGATTGCAAGTAGGTCATCTCTAGGGTGAGAATGGCCCAAGGGGAGCTTTCTAGAAGCTTCCTTGTGTGTCAGCTAAGCAAACACCTGAGTGGGCTGAAGGGCATCTCCATGAAGCCAATCCATGCCGCCACTTACAGGGCGCAGCCGAAGGTGCTGGCATGAACCCCACACCCCAGCACTGGCACGCTCAAAGGAGAAAGGCGGCCAGTGGAGCTGTCCACGCAGGGTGACCACATGACAGCAAACCTGTCCCTGTAAACACACAACCCAGAATGAGGGGTTTCCGAGTGCCAGCCGAGGCCACATCTGGGGACCCCAGGAAAGTCCCCTTACTCACAATTCCATCACATCGGAGGGCTTTGTCATGAGAATGGCTTCAGCTATGACTGGCAACATTACACTCAAACTAATTGTGTAGTCCGGGGCATCACCGTGCTCACAGAAGTGTCATATCCAGATGCGGGGAGGGGGCTGGGCCTCTGTCCCCCAGGGACTCTCTCCCCCCCACAGGACACTGGGCTTGTCCCAGAGAAGTGGCCTCACTTCCCTATCCTGTCCCCAGGGCGTGCATACAGCCACACTTCACAGTCTGGGCCCCATCCATCTGCTCGTCATTCTGGGCCCCCCTCTATACCTGTTTGCTTATCCCAGGGTGTTTTTTGGCCCCCCCAAAAGACAAAATTCCTCCCCCCCCAACAGATCACAAGTTAGCTTTTGTTTTTAAACTATTCAGCCAGGCTCACCCTGTCATTCTAGCTCCGCAGAGAGCTGAGATCTGAGGATCTCAGTTCAGAGGCAGGGAAGTCTGGGAGACCTTTTTTCTTTCTCTTTTGTGCCAGTCCTCATGCTTGAACTCAGGGTCTGGCTGTTGTCCCTGAGCTTTTTAGCTCAAGGCTAGCACTCTACACTGGCTTCTTTTTGACTTTCCTGCAGGCTGGCTTTGAACTACAATCCTTAGAGCTCAGCCTCCTGAATAAGGATTACAGGCTGGAGACACCAGCACCGGGCTAGGAGACTCATCTCCAATTACCACCAAAAAGACAGGAGTAAGTGGAGCTCTGACTCAAGGAGTAGAATGCCAGCTAGCCTTGGGTGAAAAGCAAAGGGACCTTGCCCAGGCCCTGAGTTCAAGCCTCAGTACTGTCCCCCCCCCTCCCAACTTTATAAACTTGATTTAAGAGTAATGAAGAAAGAATATATCAAAGTGCAACTGAAGGTTTCCCACACTGGTGAAATTTCTCTTAACCACCAAGTCATCCAAGCAGAATTTAAGGTCTACCACAATCCCCACCCCACTTTGGGGGCCCAAGCGGAAGGCATGGCTGAGGCCAGACATCTGCCCCCACCCCAGACATGAATCCCACAGGATCTCTGCCGTTCCTCACTTAGCCCTGGACACCTGGCTCTGTTGGGGCCATGGAAAACACACAAACACTTGTATTATATGAGTAATTCCATGACGGTCCCCCAGTGGCCGGCCTCCCCCTCTCTCCAAGGTGACGGATGCTGTAATTCTGTCGGTGACTCATAGCTCTTGCCTTCTCTCTTGGGGCCTGGAGGGGTGGTGGGGGGAGAGCTCCCAGTCTTCGAAGGAGGCAGAGCACCAAAAGCTGGGCCATGGAGGCTCCCGAGGGGTCCTGAGTTCTCAGCCCCAGCCCCAATGGGCCTCAGGACAGGCGCTTTCAGTCTGCTCCAGCCCCTAATGTCTGGCACTAAGCAAGATGCTTGGTGTGCAGAGCTCTGGGACCCTAACAGAAGCAGAGAATCAACTACCAATAATGCTGGAAGTGGGTGTGGGGAGAGGGTGTGGCCATTTGCCCTTGTCCCCATCCCTATTTGGTTAAAAAACAAAACAAAAACATGGCCTCTGGGGGCTCTACCCCAGGCTCCCCTCCACCCCACCATATGCCCACATTCACCCAGACCCACCTCCCCAACCCACTTCTCCTTTGACAGCTGCGCTGCCGCCTACACCTTCCTGTGTACTCACGGGCCCATAGGCAGAGCCAGGGCCTGCAGGAGTCCTTAGGGTCTCCTGAGGTAAAGCAGGGGCAGGCTTGTTCCCTTCACTCCCTGGTGGGCCGCTTCATCATGGCTCTGTTCTAGTCCAGGGCTCTAGCTTCCATTCTGCTCCTTCCAGTCTCTGGCTCACAGCAGCCAGGGAAGGGGCCCCTCTAAATAAAACAGCTAGATGTCAGTAGCTCACTGTAGTCCCAACTACTCAGAAGACTGAGATTGGAGGATGGCAGTTCAAAGCCAGCCTGGGCCAGAATGCCCGTGAGACTCTTCTCTCCAATGAGCCACCAAAAAAACGAAACAGTGGAGCTGTTAAACAAAAAAGCTCAGGGAGGGCTGGGAAGGTGGCTCAGTGGTAGAGCGCTTGCCTTGCATGCCTGAAGCCCTGGGTTCGATTCCTCAGCACCACATAACAAAAAGAAAAAAGCCGGAAGTGGCGCTGTGGCTCAAGTGGTAGAGCGCTAGCCTTGAGCTGAAGAGCTGAGGGACAGCGCCCAGGCCCAGAGTTCAGGCCCCACGGCCGGACCAAAAAAAAAAAAAAGCTCAGGGACAGTGCCCAGGCCCCGAGTTCAAGCCCGGGGACCAGCAGAGACACAAAGAGCTCAGAGAGACCCCCCCCCATACTCTGACACACTAGGGCTCACCCTGCACCCTGGGAGCCCCTAGGCTTCTCCCAGCATTCTCCCCGGCGGGGTTGTCCAGGCCTGATTCCAAGTCTGGGGACGCAGTTCACCTCCCCCAGCCTTTCCTATGCCAATCCCCCGCCCCCGCCCCCACCGTGTGGCTGCTCAAGATCTGTCTCCCCCTAAGCTTCTCTGCCCTTCCTCTGGGTGCCCACCACCCCACCCCGAGTGTTTAGGAGTCTGGACGGTCCACCCCAAGGTATAGCCTGCTGCGGGCTGCGAACTTCCTGCACTGCAGCCCCCCACCACATACCGGAAGGGGTGGCCTGTGTGCCACAGCCTCCAGGGGACTCCACGAGAAAGGGGAGGCGCAGGCGAGGAAGGGGACAGGAGCCTCGGATTCCTCTCCAGCTCCCAGGTGGTGCTGGGACCCGGGCTGCCCAGGCCAGCTCCCAAGCCTGGGCCTCTGTTCCCAGCACTCCCGGAGCCCCCTGACCCGCTCCCCTGGGCCTGGCTTCACCTGCCTGCACCCCCTCATCCCTCACCCCCACCCCCCCACCCCAAGAGAGGCTCCCTGTCCGTCCACTCCGCGGCCCAGGCCAGGCCCCACACCCACCGACTCAGATCGCCAGGCTGGGCCCCGCTCTGGGGAGCCCGAGCCCGCACAGGGGGTCGCCGGGGTCCCCGGGGCCCTGCACAGCTGGCGGGGCGGGGGGCGGGGAGGCCGCGGGGTCGGCGTCCCGGTGGGCTGGGTGGCGTGCCCGGCCCCGGGGAAGCCGCAGGTGGAAGGGGGAGGTGCGGGGCGCAGCCCCACCCCGCGGGCCCCGGGCGGCGGCGGGGCCGGGCCGGGCCGGGGCGGGGCGCGGCTTCCTCCCCGAGTGCCCCGGGCGGCGGCGGGGCCGGGCCGGCTGCGCGGCGGCTGCATGGGCCGGGAGCGGCGCGCGGCGCGGGGCCGGCCGGGCCGGGACGGGGCAATGCCCGCGTCCTGCGCCCGCGCGCACTGCTTCGACCTGCTGCTGCGGCGCTGCGTGGAGTGCAGGCTGCTCCGCACGGCCGAGCCGGGGCGCGGTAAGCGGGCGGGGCGCGGGGCGCGGGGCGCGGGGCGCCGCCGGGGCGCGGCGCTCACCGCCCCTCTCCCCCGCGCCCCCGCAGGCTCTCCTCCCGCAGACCCGCGGCCGTCCCGCCCCGCCTCGCCGTCCCCTCGGCCCGCGGCGGTGGCGGGGAGCAGCGCGGCGCCCGGGACGGCGCTGCAGCCGCGGGGCGCGGGGGGCGCGGGGGGCGCGGGGCCCGGGCGCGAGGCGGCGCCGCCCCTGCCCGCGCTGCTCCTCGGCGCCCCGGTGCTGCTGGGCCTGGCGCTGGCCCTCGCCCTCGTGGCCCTGGTGAGCTGGAAGTGGCGGAGGCGGCGCAGGACGGCCTCCGCGGAGGCCCCCGACGGAGGCCCGGACGGTGAGTCCCGGGACGAGGCTGGAAGAGCCCGGGCAGAGGGCGGGGGGGCCGTGATCCGGGGAGCAAGGGGGTGACACAGACAGAGAGGGGGGAAGTGGGTTGTGCAGGGGGCTGGGGGTTCGAGACCAGACTGGGGACCCAGGGCTGGGGAAGAAAGGGAGACATGGCAGGGGGCAGCTTGGCCTGGCCTTCGGGGTTCAGCCCCGGCCTGGAGCCCCTCTCCCCGCCAGCACCGCCCCTCCCGCTCCGGACCCCACACTTCCTGTTCTGGGCGTGTCCTGTGCCGGCCCTCCCCACCCCAGTGGGGCTCCGGCCTCTGACAGCTGGCCCTTCAGAGGAAGCTTCCAGAATAGGGGGCAGGGAAAGCGGTGACCCAGTTCTCACCCTTCATGTCTCCGTACCCCCCCTGCCCACCCAGAGCTCCTGGAGGATGCCCTCGTCCCCACCAAGGAAAGCCAGGCCGCCTCTGCCCCGGCCTGGCCTCCACCTGGAGAAGAGCCCGACGTCCCCGCGGCTGGCCACAGCGTCCCCGTGCCCGCCACGGAGCTGGGCTCCACGGAGCTGGTGACCACCAAGACAGCCGGCCCCGAGCAACAGTAGCCATGGGGGCTCTGCCCTGCTCCTGGGCCTGGGAGCCTGGATCTGTCAGCTGAACCCTGTGGAAGAATAAGGACTAGACACCACAGGGTCCCACCAGTGACCAGTTGTTGGTGTGACCAGCTTTGCTGGCCCTTGAGCCCCGTGCTGCGTGTGCGTGTGTGCGATGGTAGTGGGTTTGAACTCAGGGCCTTGCATTCTTGTTCAGCTCTTTTGCTCACGGCTGGTGTTTCACCACTTCAGCAACAAACACCAGCATTTCTGGCCTTTGTGCAGGCTGCACTGGAACTGCGGTCTTCAGATCGCAGCCGCCTGAGTCGCTGGGATTACAGGCGTGAGCCACCAGCACCCAGCTGCCCCCATGCTTTTGAATGGGCAGATATATCCTTTGAATATCATTTGAGTGTGTTCCCCAAGATTTGACATGTTCATCATGTCAAATCCATGTTGGGATATATTCAGGAGGTGGAACCGTTGGGAGGTCACTAGAATTAGACAAGATCAAGACCAAACTCTGGTGACTTATAAGAGACACGGTGAACACACCCTGATTCCCTGCCGCTCGATGTCCTGTACCCCCTCTGAACTCTGCCAGCAGGAAGGCGCTCGCTAGGTGTGGGCTCTTGAACCAAACCACCAGAACTGTGAGCTAAATAAATTTCTTTTCTTTATGAAGTTTTCCAGCCTCAGGCATTTTGTTATAGTAATGCAAAGCAGACTAATACAGATACTGAGAGTAAGAGGTTTTTCTTTTACACAGGGGGAAACACACTATTAAGATAAAATTAATCAGAGAGAGAGCAGGTGGGAGGATGCCTAATTTGTAACTTGTATTTCTTTAATACTTGCTCTCAGAGCTGCCCGGCTTTTAAAATGATGCAAGTAGCAGCTGTGAGTAACCAGCTGACAGTTCCTCATTAGGATTTAGCATAAAATCATTTGTAATTTTTTTTTTTGGTCGGTCGTGGGGCTTGAACTCAGGGCTTGGGTGCTGTCCCTCAGCTCTTCAGCTCAAGGAGAGTGCTCTACCACTTGAGCCACAGCGCCACTTCTGGTTTTCTAGTGTTTTATCAGAGATAAGAGTCTCACAGACTTTCCTGCCCGGGCTGGCTTTGAACCTTGATCCTCAGATCTCAGCCTCCTGAGTAGTGAGGATTACAGGTGTGAGCCACCGGTGCCCGACTGTAATTTTTTAAATTAACAATTTTTATGGTGCTTTGCACACCAGCGCTTTGAACCTGCTGGGTGAGAGCCCCGTCAGAGGGCTCCAAGATTATTTTTTAGAAATTAACCAAGAAAGGAAAAACTGTGCTGGATTCTCAAGTAGCTATACCCAAGGTCAACCCTAGGTCAACTTGATCCAATCTATCTGGACCTGAGCTGCCATTTCCACCCTGGAAGCAGCTTCTAGAACCAGAGGCTGAGCTTGACAGGAGATCTACACCCAGCATCAGGACTGGGTGGGAAATCACCCTGGCAGACCACCTGCAGCCCAGCCACTTTGGGAGCGCAGCCTACTCAACCATGCTCAGGACAGGACCTGGGACCTACAGGACATGACTCCAAGGAGAGGCCAGGCCAGGCCTGTGGCTGGGGCCAGCGGAACTGAGGTGCCCGCCCTAGGTCGCCGCTGAGCCAGGGGCAGCTGCTCTCCCGCAGTGCTGTTCTGGGAGCTGAGGCCGAGATCTTCACCAGTAGCCGTCATCGCTGCTGCTGCCGCCCCCCGCCCTGTGTACAAGACTGAACCTCATCTCCACCTTGGATCTTGTCATTGCTTAGCCCCTTTTGGAAGGAACATTGACTGGGAGTCAAAAGATGGGATTCTGTATACTGCTTTCCTTCTCTAGGGCCTTGGCTATGTTCTGGTCTGGGCACCAGAGTTTTCGGCCTGCCTCTCTCTGAGCTGCCCACTAGAGGTGTGTGGCGGCCACCGCCCCTATCCTAGCCAGCGGCATCAGGAGCCCCTACAACCTGGACATTCACATCCACATCTCTGATCACCTGTTTCCTGTTGGAACTCACCTCAGATCCTATCAGTCTGGCGTCTATGGAAGGTCACTGGTAAGCAGTGGGCAGCAGTGGGCACAGCTGGCCACTCCCCACGCCAGCCCTGGCTTGTGAGGAGTCTGAGCTGTTCCTCTCTCCCATCTCAGCGAGAGCCGGGGTCTCGACTCTGAAGGGGACGAGGGCAAGTCGAGCCCCCTGGGGCTGCGCCATGCAAACCTTAGGGGCACCTCTCTGTAAACCCCCGGCTGCAGCAAGGTTTCCCCCTCCGATCTCAGGGTGGGGAGTTGGATGCAAAGTTTTCTCCCTGGTCTGCCTGTGACTCCCCAAAGGAGAAGAGCTGGAAGGAATGGTAGAGAAGGCTCAGATGAAGAGCTGGAAGGAATGGTAGAGAAGGCTCAGATGCATCTCCATCTCATAGATGAAGAACACAAACCCCAGATAAGGAAAACATTTGGGATCCTCATCCTCAACAAAGAGCAGGAGGGAAGTTCTTTGGGGAAGAAATGGGACAGACCAGTGGGGGGATGGACAAGAAGCCGCACGGTGTCTCCCTCACCCCGTTGGGAAGGGCTCTGACCTCTGATGCCCCAGCCAATGAAATCAGCCTCCTCCCTTGGCCCTAGGTGTTACTTTCTAAGTTTGCCCTTTGTAACAGCACCTGGGCGGGAGGTTGGGTAGGTTTTGTATTTGGTTAAAAATAAGTTTTTGTGGTGTTTTTCTTTTTTTAAATTGGAATGAAATCAAGACAAGCAAGGCCCTAATCCAGGAGGAGGCTACGGAGAGGTAGTCCATGTTCAGCAACACTGTCTTGCTGTAATATTGGATTTCCATCCTGATCACACATGCTGAGTTGCTCATCTTCAAATACTTCAAAAACCTCCCAGTTTCCTGCCTGAGCACCGGGTTATTTTCAGGTTTTACTGTTGTAGTGGAGTCACAGAGACTCTCCTTGGTGCATTGTGGTTCTCAAAAGTTGTACCAAAGGCCCGTTGGAGCTGCTTTCTGGAAGTCGGGACCATTTCACATCCATGAGCAGAGTCGATGCAGTCCATTTTGCAAGTAGGAAAAGAGACGTCAGAGAGGCGAAGGGATTGTTCCAAGACACACACCAAGCTTAGTGGTGGGCTGCTCCACACCAGGCCTTTTTGCCTGCCTCTCCCTCCTTGAGGGTTGTCTACTCAGAGATTTTTCTCAATCGCTCTTGTTTTGCAGTAAAGGGGATCCAAGAGAGACTCTGGAAGGGCCAGTGGTTGAGGAAGGGGCAGAGGAAAGCAGCCTCACTCTCCTTAATCTGTTTCTGGCCTTTTTTTTTTTTCCTGAAAGAGGGTCTAGTTTCTACAGGTCCCTAGGGGCCAGTAGGTGGGGGCAGGGCCACCTGAAGTCTCAGTTCCTCCTCTCACTTCCTGCCTGGTAGTCAAGGGCTAGGGGTTCAGGGTAGGGCCCAGGCCCAGCTGGTAAGGCTAGGGAGGAAAGCCTTACCTCTTTCCCTAGAAACTGATGGCATCTGTCTGGGCCTGGCTCCACTGATGGAAAACAGGTCTCCTGAGGACCACCCTGCTGACTTGGAGATTATAGGAAGGATTCCAGCATGTTCAGCTTGGGCCCAGCACAATTGTGCTGGGTCAGCTGCAGGCAGGGCAGGTTAGAGGTAGATAGGGCCCACTGCCCCAGGGCACAGGGATAGTCAAGAAGGACCTTGGATGAGTCATGGCCCTGATCCTCGACTCCTCCCCACCCCCCAAGCTGCAGAGGATCTGCGTTCCAGCCCTAGATCCAGGACAGTACAATGGACTCCCAGGCAGGCAGATGCCATCAGTCCCAGGGTGACATCTTGATGGTAGGCCTGCAGGGAAGGGGCGGCATCAAGGTCAAGGGCAGAGGAGTAAGGGAGGGGCTGGATGGAGTGGGACCACTCTGTGTGTGTGTGTGTGTGTGTGTGTATGAGTGTCTGTGTTTCTGTCTCTGTGTCTGTGACTGTGTGCTGGTCCTGGGGTTTGAACTCAGGGTCTGGGTGCTGTCCCTGAGCCACTTGAGCCACAGCTTTTTCTGGTGAACTGCTTTTAACTTTTTCATGCCAGGCCAGCTACATACCCAGCTCTGCTTCTGGCTCCTGGACTAGGGGTCCACATGGGATTGGCGTCCTCACCCACACCTCTGAATATATACCAAGGCCAAATTTGGGGGGAGGGATAGGAGGCCCCCCAGCAGCCCTATGTTCTGAGCTGACCTTAGAGTTGCATCCTAGAAGAGACAGGCTGGCAGGGAGGGGCAGCCCTGACCTAGCAGACATGCCAGGTAGCCCCGGCGGAGAAACCCCTCTCCACAGTCTGATGGGCCCTGGAAGCTCCTGAAGGAGGGAATGGGGGGCTCAGGTTGGGGTATTACCTGTGAAACTCGAGGCAGAGTAGGCAGTGACCCCAGATGGGGTGTTTGGGTTTGTGAGGAGGAAGGCTGAGCCTCAGCTCCCAGCCTCCCGCCGCTGCCCCCTCCCTCCAGTCTCTTAGCTCCCTTGTGCCCTGAGAATCCCAAGCACCCTCTCCCTCCTACCCGCAGCTGGAGTCTGAGTCACTAGCTGCCTCTCAGGAGACAAAGGCAGCTGTGGGCCCTCCCTCCGGACCCCCTCCTGGTGCTGGCATTTGCTCTAGGGGGAGTCCAGCATCCCCAAAATCTACTGTTGGGGGGAACCTCTCCATGGAGGATGGAAGAAGGGAGGTTAGGAATGACAGCCTCTGGCTGAGTGGCGTCATCTTCCCCAGGGGGACCCCCAGGAAGCCGCAGCTATCCACCTGGGTACTTCATAGTTGGGCCCCATTGGCTTCTCCCTGCAGCCCTGCCAAAGAGGTGCTGGCTGCCCATGTGGAAGACGGAAGACGCAGTCTTAGAAAGGTTAATGGAGTTTCAATAGGGCCAAAATGGCAACACAGTTAGTCTGGCTCCAAGATGAAGGCTAAAACTCAGCTGGGTGCTGGTGGATCGCGATGTGATCCCAGCTAGTCAGGAGGCCGAGCTCTGAAGATCACAGTTTGGAGCTAGCCGGGGCAGGAAAGCCTGGGAGGCTCCTATCTCCAATTAACACCCTCCAAACATTTTTAAAAAAAGAAAAGAAAAAAGCCAGAAGTGGAGCTGTGGCTCAAGCCTTGAGCACAAACCCTCAGGAACAGCACTGGTAGCTGGCCGTGAGATCGAGCTCCAGTACCGCACAATACACAGGACTCAGCTCTGGGTGAGAGGCTGGGGAGGCGTTCCAAGACAAGATGGCGACTACAACGCAAGGGTCTCCTACGATGGCTGGGATCGGGGGCTGGGAGGAGGGAGGACAGGAGAGGGGTTCTCCAGCTGCTCTCTAAAGTGAGCCCCAAGCCTTGCAAGTTCCAGACCAGACCCTGGCTCTTCCTGGCTGCGTGCCAGTCTCAGCACGCCATTTCCCCTCTGTGGGTCTTGGGTTTCTCTCTAGGAAGTTCTAAGCTTTCCAACTCACAGCCAGGCAAGCCGCAGCCTGGCCACGTATCACCCAGAGTGACCCAGCACCGGCTTTCTGTCATGTGCACAGCCTCTCAGGACCCCAGGCCGCTGGGGCCCGAGTTGAGCAGTGGAGGAAGAACACGTGTGCAGACCCAGCCACAGGGACGCACGTGTGTACACGCATGTGCATGGTGCGGGGCAGGCCCTCACAGGCCTGCTAAGCCCCTATGCACAGCACCTCACTCCCATCCAGGAGCCACTGAGACACGCACACTCACGCTGCCAGTGCGGGAGCAGGGGGCGGGGCGGGTGCCCTTCAGGCGCAGAGATGCTGCTGGCTCCGCCACCCGCCCTGCAGGGCTCACTGCAGATGCCAGGGGTTATTTTAAGCCTGGATCAATGGACGTTTTGGTGACACAGGCTTGGGAGGGGCTGACAGTAGAGACAAGGGGCCGGGCGCTATGAGGCTTTGCTGGGGTTGGAGTCTCCAGGCTCCAGGGCAAAGGCCTGCGCCATCGCTAGAGACCTTGGCCAGTACATGGCTGGGCACCTGGCCGGCCGTGGGGCTGCTGGGTAGTCAGATGCAAGGCCCAGCCGGGCTGCTTTCCGCTGCTTGCCTCCGCATCCCCTGCTCCCCTTGCCAGGAGCTCATCTGGGGAGGCGCTGAGTGTCTGGCACAGACGTGGTAGTTGTGGCACCTGTGGTTGCTGGCTGACCACAGAATTGAGCAAAGAAGGAAGAGAGCTGTGGAGGAGGGGAGAGCTTGGACCTGAGTCCCTGGGAAGGGTGGGGACTGGAATCTAGCTCCTTCTTGGGGTAAATGGCAGTCCCTAGAGACATCTATTGGCAGGACTTGAGGGGACCCAGCATGGGTGGGTGCCAGGACCGTGGGGGCAGGAGGGCCCAGGAGGGAGTGTGACCCTGGCGGAGCATTGGCAGATTCCCTGGACCAGTGTCACCCCCACTTAAACGTGCACACAAGCCGGGGGCTGGTGGCTCACGCCTGTAATCCTAGCTACTCAAGGAGGCTGAGATCTGAGGATCATGGTTCAAAGCCAGCCTGGGTAGGAAAAGTCCACAAGACTCTTATCTCCATCAAACTACAAGAAAACTGGAAGTGGTGCCGTGGCTCAAGTGGTAGAGCGCTTGCCTTAAGCTGAAGAGCTGAGGGACAGCACCCAGACCCAGAGTTCAAGCCCCTCAACCGACAAAAAAGAAAAAGAAAAAGGAGAAAAAAAAAACTGCACACAATCCCAAGGGAGCTAAAATCTTTAAACTTGGTGCCAGGAGCTGAGGGGGAGGGGTTTGGAGACCCTCAAAGTGACCCTCTGAGACCTGGAGGGTGGCTGGTCAGGGAGTCAGGAGCCTTTGTGACACAGATCGCATTTCACCTACAACTCCTAAGGAATCAGAAAAATGCTTCAGAAAGCATAGGCACTGCTAGGCACCAATGGCTCATGCCTGTAATCCTAGCTTTTTAGGAGGCTGAGATCTCAGGATCAAGGTTCAAAGCCAGCTAAGGGCAGGAAAGTTCTTAAGACATATCTACAACTAACCATGGCAAAGCTGTAAGTGGAGCTGTAGCTCAAGTGGTAGAGCATAAGACTTGAGCAGAAAAGAAAACAAAGGGATAGCATTTAGACTCTGAATTCAAGACTCAGTATTTGGCACCAAAGAGAGAGAGAGAGAGAGAGAGACAGAGAGAGGGAGGGAGAGAGGGAGAGAAGGAGAGAGGGAGGGGAGAAAAGAAGGAAAGAAGGAAAAGTTGAAGGATGGCAAAAAGCAAGGTAAAAACTCGCAGTAAAGCAGAAGTAAAGCAGTAGCGCTGGAGGCTCACATTTATAATCCTAGCTACTCAAGATGCTGAGGTCTGAGGATCCTGGTTTGGAGCCAGCCCAGGAAGGAACATTCATGAGACTTTTATCTCCAATTCATCACCAGAAAGCCAGAAGTGAGGTGCTGTGGCTTAAAGTGGCTCAAAGAGGTAGAGCTCTAGCCTTGAGTGAAAAAGCTCAGGGACAGTGCCCAGGCTCTGAATTTAAGCCCCTGAATAAAAAACAAAACAAAACACTCAGAAGTAAACAGTGTCATATTTTAGTGTGATAAAAGTAATTTCACTTCCTTTGCTCATCTGTTTTTCTTCTTTTAAAATTGCAGGGACAGGGCCTGGGCACTGTCCCTGAGCTTCTTTTGCTCAAGGCTAGCACTCTACCACTTGAGCCACAGCACCACTTCTGGCCTTTTCTGTTTATGTGGTACTGAGGAATTGAACCCAGGGCCTCATGCATGGCAGGCAAGCACTCTACCACCGAGCCACCTTCCCAGCCCTCAAAGAGAGACTCTTAATTGGGGGGTGGGATTGTCTGATCTGCATGTAAGTGTGTGTGTGTGTGTGTGTGTGTGTGTGTGTGTGTGTGTGCGCGCGCGCACGCGCACAAGTGTGAGTGTCATGTGAAGAGGAGGGGGTGGGCTATCTTTAGCCAGGACATGAGACATTCTGAGGGGGAAGCTCTCCCTCCTTCCTGCCCTAACTCACTAATACCTGAAATTAGCCTGTCAGTCCTTCATCTCAGGCCACTGAAGAACTTGATCCTCCTTAAAATGTAAATCCTTCCTTTCTGTCCCCCCTCCCCCTCTTTTACAAGTTGATCCCAGGAACCAGGAAAGGGAGGATGGAAAGAGGACCACAGGGGCTCTAGGACACCCAGCTTCTTTGTGTTACAGAAATTAGAAGTTAGGGGCTGGGAAGGTGGCTCAGTGGTAGAGCGCTTGCCTTGCATGCATGAGGCCCTGGGGTCTATTCCTCAGTACCACATAAGCAAAAAGAAAAAAGCCGGAAGTGGTACTGTGGCTCAAGTGGTAGAGCGCTAGCCTTGAGCTGAAGAGCTGAGGGACAGCGCCCAGGCCCAGAGTTCAGGCCCACGACCGGACTCCCAAAAAAAAAGAAAAGAAAAAGAAACTAGAAGTTAGCCTCATTCATTCATTAGGGCTGAGCTGTGCTGGGGACAAGGGGACATGCACACAATGACACCTAGTCCTTGTTCTCTTGGTGTCCCATCAGGCAATGCGAAGTGTCATATTGGCTTCTACTGCTCTCCACAAAGAGGTTTTATGTTGTTTCCTTTGCTTTTTGAGACAAGGTCTCATTATGTTGCTGGGCTGGTCTTAAAATTGTAGGTTCAGGTCTGGTGCTAGCTTCTCATGCCTGTAATCCTAGCTATTCAGGAGGCTGAGATCTGAGGATGGAGGTTTGAAGTTAACCTGGACAGGGAAATCCAGGAGACTCTTACTTACAACTAACCAGCAAAAAGCTGGAAGGAGCTGGGCTCCAGTGGCTCATGCCTGTAACCCTAGCTTCTCAGGAAGCTGAGATCTGAGGATCATGGTTCAAAGCCAGCCCAGGCAGGAAAATCCATGAGACCCTTATCTCCAATGAACCACCAGAAAATTGGAAGTGGCGCTGTGGCTCAAGTGGTAAAGTGCTCGCCTTGAGCTGAAGAGCTGAGGGACAGCACTCATGCCGAGTTCAAGCCCCATGACTGACCAATAAAAGGTAAATAGATAGATAGATAGATAATTATCCCCCCCATTTTCCTACCTCAGGTTTCAAGTAGGTGGGACTACAGTACATCACCGCACTCTCCTCCCTAGGAGCAGACTTGGATGGTACCATGAGAAGAAACTGAGTCAGGGAAAAGCAAGGTTCTGCAGCAGGCCGCATATGCCAAGGTAACTCAATTCAACAACCCAAGCAGAGGGCCAGAGCCGCCTCCCAACTTCCCCTTGCCGTGGCTGCAGGGCAGGATGGGGTCAAGGCGCCGTCCCAGGTCACACAGCTCTCTTCGCAGGCCTGGGCGGCGAGGCAGCTCAAAGGAGCGAGATGGGGGGGGGGGGGGAGAGGGCGGCTGGGCCTGGAGACCCGCGCCCCCGGCCCCCGGCTGGGCCTGGAGACCTGGGTCAGGAGGTTTAGGAGCCGCCGCTGCTCTGCGGGGAGGGGGGAGGAGGAGAGGAGTCCCGCCCGTGGGGTGGGGAGGGAGGGGGACGGGAGGGGAGGGGGCTGATCGGAAGGGACGGAGGGGACGGGAGCGTGGCTGGGGGGGGGGCGGGGAGCCGCTCCGAGCGACTCTGATCCCGCACGTGTGAAACCGGGAACCGTCCGTCGCGGGCCCCGATGTCCGAGGCAGAAGTCCCTGGAGCCGAGCACCGAGCCTCCTGGGGCGCCCTGCTCCGGGGAGGACTTCGGGGCGCCCCGCCCTCCCCTCGCGGCGGCCGCGCTCCTCCCCCGGCTCCGCCGCGCTCCCGCCCTCCGCCCTCTCCCCTCGCTCGCTCCCCCGCCCGCCCGCCGGAGCCCGCGCCGAGCCCGCGCCCGAGCCGGAGCCGGAGCCAGAGCCCGAGCGCGGGCAGCGCGGAGCGGGCGGCGGGAAGGCAGCGGGGTCGGGCGGGCCGCCTCCCCGGCGCAGCCCCCGCCAGGCCCGGGGCTCCCCGCACATCGCCGGGCCGGGGAGAAGCCCGGAGTCGCCGCGCGCCCGCGCGCGAAGACCCACCGCCGCGCCCCGAGTGCGGGATCCCGGGGTGCGGACCGGCGGGCGCGGGCCCGAGGTGCGCCCCGGAGGAGGACGCGCCCGCCGGAGGTCCAGCTCCGCGGACGGGACACCGAGCCTACCCGGGTCTGGGATCCCCGAGGACGCCAGCAGCCGAGGCGGCGGCCCGCGGGCGCCCGCGCGGGGATCGCGGGCCGCGCCATCACCGCGGGGCCGGGGAGCCGGGCCGGAGGGAGCCGCGCGGCGCCCGGCCATGCGCGGGGCGCAGTAGCGGACGGCGCGGGGTGGGGGCGGGCATGGAGCGGGCTGGGGCGCGGGGACCGCGGGGCGGCCGCCGCCCGCCCGCACTCCTCTGGCTCCGGCTCCGGCTCGCGCTGCGGCTGCTGCTGCCGCTGCTGCTGGCGGGGCCGCCGTCGGGCCGTGCGGGGGCCCCCGAGGCTCCCGAGGCGGCGGCGGCGGCGCCGGGCACGGCGGCCCCGGCGGCGGGGGGCGATCGCTGCCGCGGCTACTACGACGTGATGGGCCAGTGGGACCCGCCCTTCAACTGCAGCTCGGCCGTCTACAGCTTCTGCTGCGGCACGTGCGGCTACCGCTTCTGCTGCCACGACGGCCCGCGGCGCCTGGACCAGAGCCGCTGCTCCAACTACGACACGCCCGCCTGGGTGCAGACCGGCCGGCCGCCCGCCCGCGCCCGCGACCCCGCGGCGCCCCGGGACCCGGGCCGCGAGCGCAGCCACACGGCCGTCTACGCGGTGTGCGGCGTCGCCGCGCTGCTCGTGCTGGTCGGCATCGGGGCGCGCCTGGGCCTGGAGCGGGCGCACAGCCCGCGCGCGCGCCGCACGGTGACCAGGTGAGCGCGCGCCGCCCGGCCGCCCCCCCCCCCCGCCTCCCCCCCCCCCGCGTCCTCCCCTACCGCCCTCCAGGAAGCCTTTCTGCTGCTTTCTGCAGGGTGTCAGTCGCCCTCTGTCCCCACTTCACGGAGGGAGACACCTGACACCGCTCAGGCTCCCCTTGACCTTCCGGTCTGTGCTGGGTGCCCGCCCCGCCCCGGGCTCCAGCCTCTATGGAGAGGGCGCAGGGTCGGTGCCCACGGAGGCCGGGGGCCCCATGGGCGGGGGAGCCCAGGCCCTGCGGCCTGGGAAGACGCGGGGTTCTCGGCTTTCTCCACGCTTGCTTCTCCTTTTCCCTCCCTCCTGCCGCTTCCACCCTCTCCCTCCCCCGCTGTGACTCAGCCCTGACCTTCCTTCCCTGGGGTTTCAGAAGCCCACGCAGGAGCCCCAGGTGAAGGTCAGCGCGTCCCTCCCCTAGGGGAAAGGGGAGCGGAGTGTGGAGGAAAC
Source organism: Dipodomys spectabilis (assembly GCF_019054845.1). NCBI lineage: Eukaryota > Metazoa > Chordata > Mammalia > Rodentia > Heteromyidae > Dipodomys > Dipodomys spectabilis. Next base: position 2,068,986 of record NW_024870907.1, on the reverse strand, counting down.
ACATCTCTGTGTTCCCAACATCTCTCCAGGCGCTACCTGGGTTCTGAGCTTGCTGAGACATGGGGTTCACAGGACCCCAGTTCCCTTCCCTAGCTGGGTGGAAACACGGGCTGGTCAATCTATGTCCTGATTCTGGAGTGTTCATCACCCTCATTCACCCCGCTAGCACCCTCCACGGCCTGCCAGGGGTATCCACCCACAGCCCTGCTCCTTGGAGCATGGGAACTGCCCCGAGGCTGCACCCGCCCAGGCTGGACATGCAACAGGCTGGCATTTAGCAGTGGCAGTGGCGGACCAAACCGGCATTTCTCCTCTTGGGCCCTAGAGGTGGGGGGCTTTAAAGATCATGAAGTCAGCTAGGTACTGGGCTTATGCCTATAATCACAGCTATTCAGGAGGCTGAGGTAGGAGGATCAAGGTTCAAAGCCAGCCTGAGCTAACAAATGTAAGAGACTCTTATCTCCAACTAACCAACAAAGAAAAGCTGGAAGTGGAGATGTGGAGCAAGTGATGTGCCAGTCTTGAGTTCCTGGAGTTCCATGGTTGATTAAGCTTCAGTATTAACACGCATGCACATGTGTACACACACACACACACACACACACAGATCATTCAGCCTCTGCAAATGAAGTCTAGCTGGGGTCCTTGCTGCTTCAGGGACAGAAGTTCTGCCTCTGGCTTTTGTGGGGAAGGGCGTGGTGGGGCATTCTAGCTGCCATGCTCATCTGGCTATGAACCTATAATACTTATTCTTTTTTTTTTTTTTTTTGGTCAGTAGAGGGACGTGAACTCAGGGCCTGGGCACCGCCCCTAAGCTCTTTTGCTCAAGGCTAGCACTTTACTACTTTGAGCCACAGCGTCACTTCTGGTTTTGTGGTGGTTTATTAGAGATAAGAGTCTCATGGACTTTCCTTCCTTGGGCTAGCTTTGAACCACAGTCCTCAGATTTCAGCCTCCTAAGTAGCTAGGATTACAGGTGTGTTACCAGTGTCTGGCTTCAATAAGACCTATTCTGACTGTCCTCTTTGGGGAGGTCTTGGGTTCATGGTTAAGGGGGGGGGGTCCCAAACTCCTGCCCAGATCTCACCCAGGAAAGAATTCTCAGAGGGCTTGGAGGGGACTGGAGTCAGCTCCTGGAGAAAACTGCGGCAAGGCCCAGGAAGCCTGGCCATCTCCATAGTTGAGGAGAGCTGGGTGAGATGTCGCCGCAGGAGTGAGCCGCTGAGCAGAGGGTGAAGCGGAAGATCAGCCAGACCCTGCCACTCTAACCCTTGGCCACCTCAGGTGTCCTTGAGGACACCTCTTCATGAATCATGCATAGTCCAGCCCCAGAAGAAGGGTCAGGCCAAATGGGAGAAAATCATGGGTTCTGGGTGCTGCAGGCAGCTGGGCTGAAGGCTGGGTTGGCTGTCTGTAGGGAAGGCTCGTCAGACACTGTCACAGCTGGCTGGGGGCTGGGTGTGCTGGGTACCCAGGGAGGTGGCTGCCCAAGGTCACGCAGCCTTTGGTGCTGGGCTGTCACAGGAACAGCTCCTGGCTTCTCTCCTTCCTTCCGTCCTTTCTGGTCTTCCTGCCTGTGCTGGCAGTGAGGGCCGGGCCCAGCAGAAGCCCCTGCTGCAGGTGGGCAGGTCACAAGTCCCCCAGGGGCTCCCATGGGGTTTAAAGAAAAGGACACTGCAGGCAGAGGGAGCTTGGGGGAGCAAGGTATTGGGGAAGGGGGCGCTTGTCTTAGAGAAGAGCCCTGGGAAAATTAGATGACCCTGGTCACAGTGACTAAATTTGCAGACTTAAGATGGTTGCCATCTTAAATTGACAGGATTGTGTCACGTGAGATCTCTCAGAGAGTTTGAAAGAAATGGCTATGGCCACACAGTGCCCCTGATAACTACTGCTGTCTTTTTTTTTTTTTTTTTAATTTTGGTGCTAGTCCTGGGCTTGAACTCAGCGCTTGAGCACAATTCCTGAGCTGTTCTATCACTTGATCTGTAGTTCCATTTCAGCTTAAAAAATTTTTTAAGCCCAGTGGTGGTGGCTTACACCTGTAATCCTAGCTACAGGAGGCTGAGATCTGAGGATCAAAGTTAGAAGACAGCCCAGGAAGGAAAGTCTGTGAGATTCTTATCTCCAATAAAGTACTCAGAAAAAGCTGGGAGTGGCACTGTAGCTCAAGTGGTAGACACTAGCCGTTAGCATAGAGAGGCTCAGGGACAGTGCCCAGGCCTTGAGTTGGAGTCCTGGGACCAGCAATTTTTTTAAATTGTTATTTTTAATGGTTATTATATAAAGGTGATGTAAAGAGGGGTTACAGTTACATAAGTCAGGTAAAGAATACATTTCTTTTTGGACAATGTCATAATGTCACCTGTTCCCAGCTCTCTCCCAGTTTTTCCCTCCCATTCCCACCCACAAGTTGTACAGTTCATTTTCAACATTGTCTCTAGTGAGTACCTCTGCTGCCTTTGTTCACTCTTTGTCCTTCCATTTCTGTGCCCCCAGCTCCTTACCCTCCACTTACCGATTTTTGCCGGTTAATTGGAGATAAGAGCCTCACAGACCTTCCTGCTCAGTCTGGCTTTGAACCGCACTCTGCAGATCTCAGCCTCCTGAGAAACTAGGATTCCAGGCAGGCTGGTGGCCTGCTCTAGGGCCGGGTCTGTGGTTTTTGACAGTGAGACTGAGGCATGAGGGGAAGCAGCAGGCTGAGGGCACTGCCTTCCATCACTCTTTCCACACAGGACGCTGACAGAACTTCTGAAGCAGCCAGGCCCCCAGGAAACACTGCCTCCACCACTAGGCCCACCCTTAGGCAACTGTGTCCAGGTCCAAATGGGTGATGGTCTCCCTCGGGGGTCCCCCCACAACAGCACAGGTGAGTCAGCTGGAGGCAGGTATGGGGCCATCTCCAGCAGAGCATGGGCTGCCGGGGAGGGAGGTGTTAGAGTCGCATGCTTGCTTGGTTGGGGAGTGGAGGCTCTGTGCCTCCCTAGGGAAATGTGTGTGCATGGGGGCGGGGCCAGCAGGTCATTGCCCTGATGGAGAGAGGGGTTTCAGGGTCTAGGATCCTAAGACTAGATCCAGGATTTGTTGTTTGTCAGGCTCTGGCGTGGTGCCCTGGAGCCTGGCTTCCTCTTGGCCTTGTGGGGAAGCAACGCTTGTCCCCCCGCCCCCCCCCCCAGCCCCACTCCCTGCAGGGAGCAGGTTCTGGGACTCTGCCTGGCGCTGGCCAGCCACACATTGGGGTGGCACCTTCAGGGCTGGCTGCCGTTGTTCCTGGCTTTTGAGCCAGGTCCTGGGCATGGTGCGGGGAGACGGGGTCTGCTCAAGCCTCACCTAGAGAGCATCCCGCCAGTCCCCACGGAGCTGGGGCTGCAGGTGGGGTCCGGGGTCAGCCTGCGTCTCCTTCCCGTCTCCTTCCCGCCCCGCTCGCCCCTCTAGACAAGAAACGCCTCAACAACGCCCCCCTCGGGTCGGCCACCCCGGGGCCCCCGCGCGGACCTCGGCTGCAGGGCGGTGGCAGCTTGACCTTGCAGCCCAACTACGCCAAGTTCGCCACGCTCAAGGCCGCGGCGCTCAAGGCCGCAGGTGAGTGGCCGCCGAGGGCGCCCACGCTAGGGCGCCCGAGCTCCCGGGCCGGCGAGCTGAGGGTCTGGGGGCGGGGCCCCGCGGTTCCCACGCTCTTCCGGCTCAGCCAATCCGCGCCCAGGGCGCCACCTCGCAGCCAATGGACTGTCGGCTCTGGCGGGGACCCTGGGCCCGGGCGGGAGCCCGGGTCGCCCCGCACCTTGACCAGTCCCACGCGGTCCTGTCCCCGCAGAGGCCGCCCCGCAGGACTACTACTCGCGCTTTCCCGCCCCCGAGCCGGCCCCGCGGGCCCCGGAGGACTTGCCTGCCCTGCTGGACGCCTGCCCCTGGGCCCCGCCGAGCTACGCGCCCCCGGCCCCGTCGGGCCCCTACGCCGCCTGGACCGCCGGTCGGCCCGCCCGGTCCGTCCCGCGCGGCCACTTGGCCCCGGCCTCTCCGGCGCCCCGGCGCCTCGGCCACGCGCCCCGGCGCCAGTTCAGCGTGGAGAAGCTCGCCGAGGCCTTCGGCGCGCAGCCCCCCGGCCTCTACAGCAGCATGGGCCGCGGGCCGCGGCACCTCAGTACCAACAGCAAAACCGAGGTCACCGTGTGAAGCAGGGCGGGTTCCTACCGAGGACCGGCCGGACGGCGATCGGTCCTGAGCGCGGCCGCAGCCGGGCAGGGCACCGGCCCGGGCCCCGGGCGGACGGAGGCCTTGGAGCCGCGGGGTTTCGGGGCCAACGGAAGGGTGCAGCCATAGGGCTCCTCATGTAAATAAACCCTGTACTGTGGCTCCTGCCCGAGGCATTGATGGCGGCACCGGTCACGGACTAGACAGACGGCAGTGCAGGCAGAGGGCACAGCATGGGCAAGAGCGGAGGATCATACCCGCCGGGTGCCAAGGAGAAGTGGCTGGAGAGGGAGGCCAAGGTTGAATGCCAGGCCTAATGCTCCCACCGGGGAAGCCATGGAGGGGCGCAGCCAGGCCTCGGCCATCTTAAGGCATGGGCACAGGGGAGAGAGGACTGTTGGGCTCCGTGTGCTGTTTGTGTCCGCGGACAAGGCGTGAGCTGGCCGCACACTCTACAGCTTGAGTTGGCTGAGCCTGGCTGAGCCTCGCTGACAGCCTGGCCCTGGGCCGGCCCCTGGCCTGCGGGCTGCTTGGCCACATTGGCCCATAGCCACCCCCCTAGTGCGTGTGGGCCATGTGGACATCTGGTGCTCAGGATAGAGGTGCTGCCCTGGGTAAGAATGATGGAGATGCTGGGGGAGCCAGGCAGACCCCTCCCTTAGGGCACTCACACTGCGCATGCCCAGTACTGCCTGTCCCTGCCTGCCAGGAGGGTTCCTGGTACCTGGCTGAGGCCCAGGACACTGCCAGCAGCCGGCATGTCTTTCCAAGTTCCTCTGTTCCAGGTACTGACTGGCCTGCTTGTGTAGAGGAGAGGAAGGGGGAAGGGATGGCGCTGCAGCCAGTCAAGCCACCTGGTTGGGTGTTTTTCTGACATGGTACACTGTTTTGAACAGTAATTACCGCTTGTTGCTGTCTTATTTAGTCCTCACAAGAGATCACAGGGCTGTGCCTTTAGATATGGAAACTGAGTCTTGGGTCCCAAATAAGTTGCTGACTTGCAGATGGGACCCTCCTGCATCATGGCACCAGGAGCTGAGACGGGTCGGCAGGAAGAAGAGCCCGCTCCCAGGGCATGGGCAGCCTTGCTCTCCTTTCCTTGGCTGGGCTGCCCTGAGGCCCTGGCTCACCCAGCCCGGTCTCAGTCCATCTCCTGCTGGAAGGTCCATCTCGGCTGTTGAGTCCCGGAGCCCATGGCCCTGCAAAAGCCACAGTCTCCATGGCTCATGGGAAGAGGGCTCTCCCACCACCATCTTAAGCTGGGGAAGGTGCCCTGGCGCTGTCCCACAGCTGTTCGGAACCGTAGGAAGGGAGCAGGTACTGAGTCATGGTGCTTGCTGAGATGTACGAAAAAGAATCCAGTTTCTGGGCACACAGGCCACCCACTCTGGTGATGGGCCCTGCTTGGGCTAGGAGGTGGCTACCATCTCTCTGCTCATCCTTAGCCCCAAGAGCCCTGGGTCTCCCCTAGGGCCTGGCTTAGGCTAAGGGTAGGGGCTACTAATGAAAATGCTGAAGTAGCCAAGGAACAACTTGGGCTGCTGTGCCAAGGACAGTGTGGCCAGCAGTGACTGCCCGGAGGAAAAGGTGTGCGCAGGGCTGCTGCTTGTCCTGGTGAGCGGGTCTCAGGCATGGATGTGCAATTCAACATCAGGCTTTTTCCCACATGGCCTGCCCAAGGCCCATGTACCCTTCCTAACCCATACCCATCAAGACCCTGGTGTGGTCTTGTCCCGGGCCTCTCACCAGCATCACAGGGTACCTGTCCTCAAGTATGTCATATCATCCTACAAGCCTATGGGACTGATGGAAGGCAGGATTAGCAGCCCCATCTTGTATACCTGGCAAGACCCCACCCAAGGTAATCCAGCTGGGAGCTACGCTTGGGTCTCGGGGCTTTAGCCTGCAGGGAAAGGGAAGATGTGATCTACCTAAGGCCAGGTGCTGGTGGCTCATGTCTGTAACCCCAGCTACTCAGGAGACTGATGGCAGAGAATTTATAGTTTTGAAGCCAGCCCAGGCAGCAAAGTCTGTGAAACTCTTATCTCAATGAACCACTTAAAAAAAAAAAATGGAGGGCTGGGAAGGTGGCTCAGTGGAAGAGCGCTTGCCTTGCATGCCTGAGGCCCTGGGTTCGATTCCCCAGCACCACATAAGCAAAAAGGAAAAAAAGCCGGAAGTGGCGCTGTGGCTCAAGTGGTAGAGCGCTAGCCTTGAGCTGAAGAGCTGAGGGACAGCGCCCAGGCCAAGAGTTCAGGCCCCACAACCGGACCCCCCAAAAAAAAACAACAAAAAAAAATGGAGCCGTGGCTCAAGTGGTACAGGGCTAGCCTTGAGCACAAGTTCAGGGACAGGCCTAGAGTTCAAGCCCCAGGACCAGCACACATACACACATACAAAAGTGGTCCACCCACTGGAACGAGAGACAGCATCCCAAATCCCTGTCAGCCAACATGCCAGCTCTGTCCAGGGAACAAGTTAGAATGTTCCAATGTACCGTGACCTTTTGACTCTAGAAGCACCAAACAGCTCTTTGATTGCGGTCCTGTGTGCGTCCCCGGAGTGTGTGCTGGCACTGGGGGAGGCCAGGCTCGCTGAGGTGAAAGACCTGTTAAACTAAAGCTACTCGGCTGCCCTCAGTCAGCCAAGGTCTGCAGCCACCTGAGAAGTCCCGACAGCAGCCACACCACAGACCCTCACACACTTTGTGCTGGGTGGAAGCAATCTGTTTATTGAGTAACCTACGTCCAGGACACGGTGAATGATTCAACATCAAGGAAGCCATAGGGCACCCTTTTCAGTGGAAGGCCACCCCCAACCCCTAAAGAAGAAAAGGCACAGTATATACACACACACAGACACACACGACACAAGGGCTGGGTGGCCCTGTGGGCAGAGGTCATAAATTACAGTGACAGTGGGGGAGGGCAGGAGATGGAAAGTAGGTGTGTGTGTGGGGGGTCCAAGCACGAGGAGGGGCCCTGCTGTGTGCACTTGGTTGTGCTGAGGCTTCCTGTCCACCCTCTGCTCTGCCCCAACCTCCTGAAGGGGCAGAACACACGGGGAGGGGCCTTTTCAGTCTTTCGGGAAGACCTGGAGAGGAATCATCTCCTAGGGGACTCTGAGCCCTGGGATCCAGAAAAGGTGGACCATGTTTCTTCCTGGGATCCCCCTCACAGCAAGGAATGGGGCTCCCGCTGTCCACCCTGAAAAGGGGCTTGTGAGGGTGGCTTGGCGGTGGTCTCCGCCACCCGGCTTATTTACAGGACAAAGATTAGGGATAAAAATATACTGTGGAGGTAGGAGTTCGGGTGGGGTGGGAGGGCACTTGGAAATCAAGCAGGAGACTCGCCCCCAGGCCTTCATCCTGCCCAGCCCCCCCCGGGGGGGGGGAGTGGGAAGAAACAGGACAATTAAATAAGATACCATTTATTTAAAAAAAATTAAAAAATAATGCCAACATTATTTCAACCCCCCCCTAGGCCTGCCCCTCCCCTTCCCTGGCTGATCCAGGGAATGATGAGAAAACAATGAACTGGCTTAGTCAGGCACAGGGAGGTGGCAGACCTAGGAGGGAAATAAAGATGCCACAGCAGCTCTGCCCTGCATCACGGCAGACGCAAGCACACGTGTATATAAAAACATTCGTATAAAAAGGGGAAGAGGCATGCGGGCAAGTCCTGAGGGCAAAGTGCTCTCCGGTGCCCAGAGACTTAGTCCCCCCCAGAGAGAAACGTGGTAAAAAAGCAGACTGGGGAGACGCCGAGGAAGTCTCTGGAGGGCCAGAGGCAGGAGCCCCTCGACCCCCCATTCCTGCCCGGCACGCCAGGGCTATGGGCATCGACTGACGTGACTTTGAAGGGGTTCTGCCCAGAAGACAAGGCTGGTCCGTACCCCGTGGCTCTCTAGCGGGAGACAGAGGCTCAGAGACAGAGGGAGGACCCCAGGACAAAGATGGAGACGGTGGAGGGCACGTGGGCCAGGCCGCGCAGTCAGGAGGCGGCGATGGCAGTGCCACCACCCAGCTTGACAATCATCTGCTGGCAGTCGCTGGAGGAGCGCCGGTCGCCCACCTTCTCCAGGGTGCGGGCAGCCTCGGCCAGCAGCACCGCCCGCTGGCCCGGGGATGACAGGAAGGAGAGGGGAAGATGGCGGCAGGCCAGCAGGATGGCGGTGGCGCGCTCTCGCTGGCCAGGCCAGGCGTCCACCTCGCCTGTGGGGATGAGATGCACCCAGCTGAGGTCCCAGTGTGGCCCCACGTACTCACCTCCCCTACCCTGTGAAGCTGCTTCCCCTACCCCACACCCCAGCGTGGGGGACTGAGACTGGAACCCAAGCCCCACTCATGCGCACCTCCCACCCGGGTGGAGCCGCTCAGCCTACACCCACCCTGCGGCCCACAGCACCATCTCACTCCCAAGGCACCGTTATGGCTCATGATGGCTTTTTTGGGGGAGTCATGCTGGGCTGGGCCGGGCTCCCCACGGAACTCACCGTGCTTCATGTTTTGAGTGGTCCTCCGCCGCAGGCTGTGCTCCAGCAGCTGGTGGGTGCGGGTGGGGCTGGCTCCCGCCATCAGGCGCACAGTGGCTTCGTGCAGGAACACCTGGGCGCACAGGGAAACCGTCAGACCCTAGGTCCTTGCCTCCATCTCTCCAGTGGTACCGCCCTGAGCCATGCCCCCCGCCACCCAGCGAGGACTCCCCTTTTCCTGTCCTCAAGCCAACCCTGAAACCACGCACGGACCAGAGGCACAGATGGGGAGGTAAGCATGTGGCAAAGTACTTCTTTCCTCCACTGTGACAGAAACAGAGTCCAGGGGAAGTAGGACTAGGAAAAGGGGCGGCGGTGGCAGCAAAGCTGCTGCTAATTTACTCTCATTCCCTTCTGTTTCTTCACCAAGGAATCAAGTGCAGAGGTTTTCAGGTATAAGTCAGTGGCTCTTGGGTAAACAGAAAACAATTGAGAGCCAGGCCTAGGTCTAATTTTGTTTTTTGTTTTGTGCCAGTCCTGGGGCTTGAACTCAGGGGCTGGGTGTTATCCTTGAGTTTTTTTTCGCACAAAGCTAGACCTCCTTATTGGAGATAACAGTCTCATGGATTTTCCTGCCTGGCTGGCTTCAAATGGAAATCCTCAGATCTTGACTTGCTGAATAGGTAGGAGGATTACACTCAGGAGCTGAGTGTACGCAGCTCCCCAAGTCTTTTCTTGAGCTATAGCGCCACTTCCAGTTTTCACAGATGTTCCTGCCTGGGCTGGCTTTGAACTGTGATCCTCAGATCTCAGCTTCCTGAGTAGCTAGGATGACAGGCGTGAGCCACCAGCGACACTCTCAGAGTCTTTAATTTCATTATATCTTAGCCTCAGGGAGGGTCTTCAGGGCTGCTAGAAGGCAGTGGGGGGCGCAGTAGAGAGGGGAATGGAGCAGGTATTTTTAGAGGTCTTGGATAGCGCGCCTTGGCTATGAGTAGACCAAATACATAGCCAGAGTGAGCCCCATGAGGCAGAGGTGGGCATGCTTTTATTTTCCAGTTAGGGCTGGCTCTCTAGTGTTTTTTGTTCCTGTGGTGTTACTCTACTGCACATAGTGGCTGGCATGACTCGCTGAGTGTGCCCCTGCCCCCTGGCAGTGTGACCCGGTGGGTGTGTCCCTGCCCCCTGGCAGTGTGACCCGGTGGGTGTGTCCCTGCACCCTGGCAGTGTGACCCGGTGGGTGTGTCCCTGCCCCCTGGCAGTGTGACCCGGTGGGTGCGTCCCTGCACTGTGGCAGTGTGACCCGGTGGGTGCGTCCCTGCACTGTGGCAGTGTGACCCGGTGGGTGCGTCCCTGCACTGTCCCGGTGGGTGCGTCCCTGCACTCTGGCAGTGTGACCCGGTGGTTGCGTCCCTGCACTCTGGCAGTGTGACCCGGTGGGTGCATCCCTGCACTCTGGCAGTGTGACCCGGTGGGTGTGTCCCTGCACTCTGGCAGTGTGACCCGGTGGGTGTGCCCCTGCCCCCTGGCAGTGTGACCCGGTGGGTGCGTCCCTGCACTCTGGCAGTGTGACCCGGTGGGTGTGCCCCTGCCCCCTGGCAGTGTGACCCGGTGGGTGTGTCCCTGCACTCTGGCAGTGTGACCCGGTGGGTGCGTCCCTGCACTCTGGCAGTGTGACCCGGTGGGTGCGTCCCTGCACTCTGGCAGTGTGACCCGGTGGGTGTGTCCCTGCCCCCTGGCAGTGTGACCCGGTGGGTGTGCCCCTGCCCCCTGGCAGTGTGACCCAGTGGGTGTGTCCCTGCACTCTGGCAGTGTGACCCGGTGGGTGTGTCCCTGCACTCTGGCAGTGTGACCCGGTGGGTGCGTCCCTGCACTCTGGCAGTGTGACCCGGTGGGTGCATCCCTGCACTCTGGCAGTGTGACCCGGTGGGTGTGCCCCTGCCCCCTGGCAGTGTGACCCAGTGGGTGCGTCCCTGCACTCTGGCAGTGTGACCCGGTGGGTGTGCCCCTGCCCCCTGGCAGTGTGACCCGGTGGGTGCGTCCCTGCCCCCTGGCAGTGTGACCCGGTGGGTGCGTCCCTGCACTGTGGCAGTGTGGCCCGGTGGGTGCGTCCCTGCACTCTGGCAGTGTGGCCCGGTGGGTGTGTCCCTGCACTCTGGCAGTGTGACCCAGTGGGTGCGTCCCTGCACTCTGGCAGTGTGACCCGGTGGGTGCGTCCCTGCACTCTGGCAGTGTGACCCGGTGGGTGTGTCCCTGCACTGTGGCAGTGTGACCTGGTGGGTGTGCCCCTGCACCCCAGAGTGAGGTCACGTCCCCAGAGCAGCAGCTTCATTCTCACATGTTATAGCCACTTGTCTCCCTGACATTTACGGATCTTCTCACGCAGATATTTACAAAATAATTCAGTTGGATTTCAGGTAAAATTATATTGATTTCAACATAAAGGAATGATAATGTTTGAGATGAGGGGAATGTCCATTATGACACTATCTATAAAATACATGTATTGAAATGTCTCATCACAGCCTGCAAATATATACAACTATGTGTCAAATGAAATCAACAACACATTTTAAAAATGTTTAACATAAGCCAAGCACGGGAGTGCAGGCCTGTCGTCCAAACTATTGAGGCTGAGGCTGGAGGATTGCCTTAGCCCAGGAATTTGAGGGCAGCCTGGGCAATCAATCAACCTTGCAATAAAATCAAAAGGGAAATGATATGGGTCCAGAAAGCCTCGTTGTACAACTCTCCTCAAAGACTGATCTCAGATCCTCTAGCAGTGCCAAAGTGATGTTTGCCGAGGAAATCAGCAGAGCTGAAGCCCCTAAGTGGCTGGGAAAAGGAATTGATAAAGGAATTCTCTAATATGGCTCTGGAGATTCCTTACTCTTCCAGTTTTGACGAGTCAGAGCAGCTCCCTGGTGGTCAGGACTAGGTGCTCTCCACCTCCTCCCTGCTCTGTAGAGCTTGAACGCTCTCCTCCAGGGTCTGAAGGGTGTAGCGTGGCTCTCAGTGTCCCTTTCAGGCCCAGAACATGGCAGACCGCAGGTACTCAAGTGTGCTGAGCAAAGGGACTCCCAGTATCTACCCTTCTGTTGGCTGAGCAGGTGCCCAATGGGCTCAGAGGGCCAGCCCCGCAGTGTACCCCCACATGTACCCGTGCTGGGTTCTGGGGCTCAGACCCCACAGACCCAATCTGTTTATCTCATCATCCTGCTCAGTCTCACCTTGCGGTACGCTGGGCGGAAGCTGTGCGCCAGCCTGCGTAGGCTGCCGAGGTCTCGCTGGAAGCCAGCCAGCTCGGCGCCTGAAGCATGGTAGGTCTCTCCCAGGGCCTGGCTGGCACCCGTCTGCTTTTGCCAGAGTGCCGTTCGCAGAGACAGTAGCAAGTCACAGGTGAGGAGCTGGAGCACCTGTGGGGCAGGCCAAGACAGGAGAGGGGTGACTGGCTGGGCTTAAGGCAGGAATCTCGCACCCACCAGGCCCTCCCTTAGCCACTCCGGGGAAGGTGCAGCAGCCATAGCTTGGTAACCCTGAATAGTGGTCCCTTCCGTGACCCAGGAGGGGATGATCACTCCATTCTGCAGGTGAGAAAGGAGAGGGAAGCAGCTTAGGTGGGGAATACAGCAATCAGATCTGAGGGCCCAGGTGGTCCCCCATGGCTGGCCTGGAGACGGGTGTCCAAAGGTGCCAAAGGGCATCCTTCTCTAGAATAATCAAAGGTCTGCTGGAAGTAGAGGATGGTAGGAGGAAAGGGAGGGGGAGACAGGTGTGCATGAAGGAAGAACAACTTTGCGGTGGCTCAAGGCTGGGGTTGGATCTGGGCCCTCATATTTCCCACTTACTAGCTACATGACCCTAGCACATGACCCAATTTCTCTAAGCCTTGGTTTCCTCACTGCAAAGTAGGAATGGCACACAGGGCTGTTGTGGGCATCGTGTGAGACAGCACTGGCCTCCATACGTCCGGCAGGCTATCCACAATGTCTGCCTGGCTCCCCACAGCATGATACAGGCACTGTATCACGGGCACGTGGATGAAGGCCCTTTCTGTATGAGGAGCTGACACTTGTATGGCGTGGGTTCTAGCGGAGCTCCTCTGGGCCTGCGAACAGCAGGCCTGGATGGATTTTGCTCTCAGGCTACCAGGCTCTTTTTCTAGGCACATTCTTCCCTCTCAGCTCCAACCCCAGTGGTGTCATTCACCTTTTTCTGCTCCTGAGATGGGGTCTCTCGTGAACACACATCATATCCAAGGAGTAGGTGAAGCCCAGCAGCGGCTCACTATCCTGCCTTTGGTCTCAGGCTCCTCCATGCCATGCCTGTCCCCACAGGGCCAACAAACTGTCCTGGCTTCACCCTGGTACCCAGGCCCACTGACAGCCTTTACTTCGAAGTGCCAGCCGTGACCTTTGGGATTAGACCCAATGAGCAGCCAGGAGGGTGACTGTCCAGGACGCTCCTTGCTGCTCGGTCTCGAGTTAAGACACCATGTGTTCCCAGGGGAGCAGGGCTGTACTCTAGCTCCCCTTTCTCCCAGAGAAGCTGCACCTCCAGCGGTGCCCTCTAGTAAGGCTTCTCTCTCCGAGTGACGGGGCCTTGGTCACCACATGCCTGGAGGTATCTCGAGGGCAGGGCAGGCCTCTGGGATGCACTGTGGAAACATTGCATAGGTACTGCCAGAACATGCAATGCAACTACAATGCACCACAGCTGCCCGCCAGGAATGTGTGGGCTGCCCATGGAGGTGCCAGGGCCATCGATGGCTCAGAGTGCATGGGCCTGAGGCCAGGAGCTTGTGGGGTTCTAGGGCTGTGCAAACTCCCAGCTGCGGAGGAACCGCTCTGGCTGTGCAATTTGCCTAGGAATTTACAGCCACTGGCCGGCCGGATCTGCGGTTCGGGGAGTGCAGAAGAGGTTCAGGGACTTGTTCCCAGACCAAAAAGGATGTCTCTGCCAACAAACCACATTTTGGAGACGGGGCTGCCAGTGTGCTTTCTCTAAGATGGCACACAGTGCGTAAGCTAGAGTTGAGTGAGTTCTTACGGACTAGAGCTGAGCGCCTCGGGGGGCCAGCGAGGCCCTCACTCACATGGTTGAGGGTAGGGTCAGAGGTGGCCCCGCTGACGTTGAGGCTGTTCCACAGGTGGCCGCTGGCCCTTTCACAATGACAGAAGGAATTCTGCTGCCCATCCGCTTTCCCAGACACGGAGGCGTGCATGGCTCTGCAGGTATGGAAGATGGCCTTCACCAGGGGGCTCCTGCAGCAGCGACAGAGGCAAGAGGCAGCTCAGAGCACGGCAGAGAGGTGCGAGGCGGACTAGTATCTGGCTAACAGGTGAGGAGCTGAGATGGTGATCGCCACACACAGCACATGGTTCTATCAGTTCTGATCATGGTTTATGCTAGCCAGCTCAAGCTCTGCAACACAGGTTCTGAGCTAGGTTGCTCTAGTGTAGCCATCAGGACTGTCACTAAGAAGCTGTGTGAGCTGGGTGCTGGTAGCTCACGCTTGTAATCCTAATCCTCCTCAGGAGGCTGAGATCTGAGGATCATGGTTCAAAGCCAGCCTGGGCAAGAAAATCCATGAGACTCTTATCTCCAATTAACCACCAGAAAACCGGAAGTGGCAGTGTGGCTCAAGTGGTAGAGTACTTGCCTTGAGCTGAAGAGCTCAGGGACAGAGCCCAGGCCCAAAGTTCAAGCCCCACAGTGACCAAAAAAAAAAAAAAGAAGCTATGTGAGATGAGATTTCAAACAATTTGTATTTTTTCTCCTCTGTATAAAAGTGGCTACAAACCAGGCATTGGTGGCCTGTAATCTAGCTAGGCTACTCAGGAGGCTGAGATCTGAGGATCACGGTGTAAAGCCAGTCCAGGCAGAAAAGTCCATGAGACTTTTATCTCCAGTAAACCACTAGGAAACCAGAAGTGGCGCTGTAGCTCAAGCGGTAGAGCACTCGCCTTGAGCTGAAGAGCACAGGGACAGTGCCCAAGCCCAGAGTTCAAGCCCCATGACTGACAAAACAACAACAACAATAAAAAACAAAAAACAAAAAAACTGGCCAGAGCCCCACACTATCTATAGTGATGAAGGCATTGGCTACTGCATTGGGCAGAAAATGTCTCTGAGGGCTCGAGTGTTGAGGGCTTGGTCCCCACGGCCATGTTCGGAGATGGTGCTTTGGGGAAGTATTGTATCATGACGGCTCAACATACTCAATGGGTTAATGCACCAATAGTCATAATCTGGCATTACTGGGAGGTGATAGGCCCTAGAAGGTATGGCTTGGAGGAGGTAGGTCCATGGTAAATCTTGAGTCTGGCCCCTTCTTGCCTGTCTTTCTCTGCTTCCTGGCTACCATAGAGAGAGCAGCTCTGTCCCACCACGATGTCCTGCCTTACTAGGGTTTCCAAGCCACAAAGCTAAGTGGCCATGGACTGGAACCTCTGAAACTGAACCCAAACTGACCCTCATAAAACCTTTGAGGGGCAGGGCACCAGTGGCTCACGCCTGTAATCCCAGCTACTCAGGAGGCTGAGATCTGAGATCACGCTTTGAAGCCAGCCTGGACAGGAAATTCCATGAGACTTTTTTTATGCCAGTCCTGAGCTTGAACTAAGGGCCTGGACATTGTCTCTGAGCTTCTTTTTGCTCAAGGCTAGTGTTCTACCACTTGAACCACAGTGCTACTTCTGGCTTTTTCTGTTTATGTGGTACTGAAGAATCGAACCCAGGGCTTCATGCATGTTAGGCAAGCACTCTACCACTGCCACTTTCCCAGCCTCCATGAGACGCTTATGTCTAATAAACTACTCAAAAAGCTGGAAGTGGCGCTGTGGCTCAAGTAGTAGAGCACTAGCCTTGAGGAAAAATAGGTTCAGGGACAGTGCCCAGGCCATGAGTTCAAGTCCTAGGATTGGCAAAGAAAACAACAACAACAACAAAAAAAAGTTTTGTTTTTTTTTTTGTGTGCCAGTACTGGGGCTTAAGCCCAGGGCCTAGGCACTCTATGTTTGGGCTACATTTAACCAGTTTTTTGCTGGTTAAGAGTCTCATGGACTTTTCTTCCTGGGCTGGCTTTGAACCACGGTTCTCAGATCTCGGCCTTCTGAGCAGCTAGGATTACAGGCAAGAGCCACTGCAGCCTGGCTTTTATGAGTTGTTTTTGTCAGGATTTTTAAGAGCAACAGAAGCTGACTAAAATAGCCCCATTATTTGTTCTCTGAAGACTATTCTCCCAGAAGTCTCGTGTTAAGCATTTAGAGAAACTAAGCAGAGAAGAGGACAGGGAACAAAGCTGGGCCACAGGCTTCCTGCCCGGACTTCCTGAGGAGTGGCAGGTATAACTGCACCCGGGCGGGAGGGAGGTGGGGGAGCCCACTGGAGCATCCTGGCTGTCAGCTGCGGCTGTGCAGCGGAGAGGAGACGTAGCTTCAGACAACCTCAGGGAGCCCAGCAGACAACCCTAGGTGGGAGGGCTCAAGGCAGGCCTGGGGCAGGGGGCCGCTAGCTCAACAGGGAGCTATAAAATGTGGGGCTAAATACCAGGGAAGGGGTGCCAAAAAAGAAATGTACTCTTATAAGAGCAACTGTAGCCCCTCTGTAGTCATCTTCCTAGTAATAAAGAAATAAAATGGGGCTACATAAAATTGGGACATTAGACCTACTTCAGGGCTCACCCTGCTTTGATCAGATCCCTTCTGTGTTCTCTGTAAGGGGCCAGCCTTGGCTCTGAGGCCTGGACCCTGTCCGCAGGCCTTTGTACCATGTAGCATTCTCAGCACTGTGTCTGATCAGAAACAGGCAGCATGTCCCAGGTGCCCATGGCTGAGGGCCTGGCGGGTGCAGATGTAAGTCTTGAGGAGGAATGTCAAGAGCTCTTTGGTTGGGCCTTGTGCCCCTGGTTGTTCAGTTAGGAAAGCAGGTGGATGGGCAGGGGCAGATGGCTGAAGGGAGCCCAGAAACAATCCCGGAGCGGAGCCTGTGCCACAGCCGCACACACAGCTGCGTCTGCTTGAAGCCTCTGACTTGCAGGACTCACACTGCCCTCCTCACATCTTTTTATCTTCTTCTTCCAGTCCTGGGGCCTGAACGTAGGACCTAGGCACTGTTCCTGAGCCTCTCTGTGCTCAAGGCTAGCACTCTACCACTTGAGTCACAGCGACACTTCTGGCTTTTTCTGTATGTGGAACTGAGAGATAGAACCCAGGGCTTCATGCATGCTAGAAAGCACTCTACCACTGAGCCACCTTCCCAGCCCCACACTGCCCTCATGTCTCCCATAGCCTGTGGTCACACAGAAACTGGGGGAGGAGGAAGAGATGCTGACAGCAGCTGGAATGACAGTTGAGCTGGGCAGAGCTATGCACACGTGCATAGATAGCCTGAATTTCCAGGGTGCCCTCGGCCCCCTCCTCTACCTCAACCTCTCTCCTACCATACAGTTTTCATCCTCCTCCACTCCAGTGTGGCCACATGTTCCTGCTTCCTCTCAGTGGCTTATACAGGATTCCTCTACAGAGAAATAGAGTAGTGGCCAAGGATGCTTACGTACTCAGTCACTTCCAGAGCCCGGGGGACATGCTCCACTTCGGTGAAATGTGAACGCACAGCAGCGTCATCCCCTTGGATCCAGCTGATGGCCATGGTGATCGCAGATGTCCACCAGCGACAGATGACGTCTGGGCCTGAAAGGGGACAGTAGCAAACATACTTTAGCCCCAGCAGAGCCAGCTTGGTGGAGCCCATGACTGCTATACCCCTACCTACACGGCGCATGGCATCTTCACCTTCTAGAGATGGTAACTCAGGTGAAAGCACTCACTTCCACCAGCTTTTGGATAGTGTCTGGCAAAATCTGTCAAGAGCCTTAAGGTCTTCACTCCTACTAACCTAATAATCCTGTTTTTGTATTCTATCAAAATGGAATTGAGCTGGGTGCTGGGTGGCTCACGCCTTAGCTACCCAGGAGGCTGAGATCTGAGGATCAAGGTTCAAAGCCAGCCTGGGCAGGAAGCCTATGAGACTCTCATCCTCAATTAACTACCGGAAATGGAAGTAGAGGTATCAGAGTGGCAGAGTATAAGCTTTGAGCATAAAAGCTTACAAACAGCACCTAGGCCTTGAGTTTGAGTCCCATAACCGACAAAAACAAAAACAAAGAAATTGGCTTGAATAGAAAGTGTAACAAAAATGTCCATTGTAATCATCTTAGAATTTTACCTTGTTACTATTATTATTAGTAACCAAGAATTACTAAGCAGGAAAGCAGGCAGGTACTTGTAATATAGTCACCCTTCCAGCCCTACCCATAATTTTTTTTTTTTGTCAGTCACGGGGCTTCTTGAACTCTGGGCCTGGGCACTGAGCTCTTCAGTCAAAGGCAAGTACTCTACCACTTGGGCCATGGTGCTACTTCCGGTTTTCTGGTGGTTAATTGGAGATAAGAGTTTATGAACCGTGATCCTCAGATCTCAGCCTCCTAAGTAGCTAGGATCCTATAATTATTTTTAAGAGCTGGACACAACCACGATGGCTAGTGTCTTCAAAGTCTCTGGAGCAGCGTTCACTTTGGAGTATTTTGTTGTTTTTTCTTTCTGAGCCTCAGTTTGCATAATTGCTAAATTGTGACCCCAGTGATATTGCAAAAGCCAGTGGCAATGTCATGTGAGAAAGGGTCTGAGAACACGTTATCTCCCACACTGAAGTAATCACAGGTCAGTGCTCAAAGCTGGGATCCAACCTTCCCCAGGAGAGTGGGCAGAGGGTAGCTTGGCACTTTCATGCTCCAGGGTCTTAGAAGCCTGAGAGGTGGCTGCTGATATGCTGTCACCCTGATAGCAGCTTAGAGATGATATTTACTTACTTGCTGTCCCCTGGAATGTTGCCCAGGCCGCCTAGCTGTGGGTTGGGCTACCTGGAGGCCATAAATACAAACCTGGGACCACAGAAGATGCTTCCGTGTATACCCAACAAACCCCAGACCTACACAGGACAGAACACCTCTAGAGTGTGGATCCACGGATGCTCACCGAGGGCGGATTTGCATACAGCACTGCTGGAAAATGGTGGGGTCACAAACCCCACAGAGTCTACAAAGGAGTGAAGTAACTTCAGGTACTCCAGAGCACTGGAGAATTCACTACAAAGGAAAGAGAGTAAAATGCAGAGATTACACTTAATGAGCTAGTGGTCTAGCTTGCCAGTTCAAAGACCCAACAGTTGTTTCTGGCTGTGTGTTCACAACACCCCAGGCACAGGCAACGCTGCCCGCACATACCACCAGCCTTTACCTTCCCCTTCCACGCGTTCTCTGGGCTATCACTGACACCCCACCTTCCTCCAGGAGGCCCCCCCCCCCAGCATATTCTCATACAGTTTCCTAGCACAGCTGTCCTATCCCTCAGTGCTCTGCTTCCTGGGTCTAATTCTGTGATGGAAAGGCCATGTTCAGTAACTACGGGAGACTGAGGCAGAAAGATCACAAGTTCAAAGCCAGTTTGAGCTACAGAGGGAGCCCCATCTCAAAAAATAAGTCAACCAAAAATGCTCCAGGGCTGAGTCCAGATGTATTTGGACCAGAGCTGTCTGTCTTCTGCTGAAATCTCGGTATCCCATTCCTACCTCCTCTCCTCAACAGGTCACTCTCTCTCTATTCCAAAAGGCAAAGCGGCTCACCAGATTCCTGACTTACTCCAACAACTGGCTCTACTTGGTAGCTGGGTCTACACCTGGGCTCTAGCTTTAAGAAATAAACACAAAGGGGGCTGAAGGTGGCTCAGTGGTAGAGCGCTTGCCTTGCATGCTCGAGGCCCTGGGTTTGATTCCTCAGCACCACATAAGAAAAAAGCCGGAAGTGGTGCTGTGGCTCAAGTGGTAGAGCGCTAGCCTTGAGCTGAAGAGCTGAGGGACAGCACCCAGGCCCAGAGTTCAGGCCCTACAACCGAACCCCCCCCCTCCAAAAGAAAAGAAATAAAAGAAATAAACACAAAGGGAGCAGGGCCTGGGGACTTTACCAGCTCTCTTCTTCTTGGTCTCCTGCCTTCTTCTTGGCCTGAGGTTTCACCAAGGATTCCACAGCTCGCTCCAGCAGGTTCTTGCAGAAAGCCTGGTGGACCTGAGCGATGGGGTCAGCTAAGGAAGAGAAAGGCAACGAGGGTTAAATGGGTGTTCTCTCCAAGCCACATTAGCATTGATGATGTAGCTTGGTGGCAAATTTAGCACCTGTGAGGCCTTGGGTTCAATGCTAACACTCTATGGGTCTTATTTATGAATACTTTAGTACTTTTTTTTTTTTCCGGTCATGGGGCTTGAACTCTGGGCCTGGGCACTGTCTCTCAGCTCTTTAGCTCAAGGCGAGCGCTCTACCACTTGAGCCACAGCGCCACTCCCGGTTTTCTGGTGGTTTACTGGAGATAGGAGTCTCACGGTCTTTCCTGCCCGGGCTGGCTTTGAACCGCGATCCTTAGATCTCAGCCTCTTGAGTAGTTAGGATTACAGGCGTGAGCCACTGGTGCCCAGCTCTTTAGTACTTTTATCTTCATGGAGAAAAGAAAAGAAAGAGAGAAAAATCTAAGAAACAGTGGTGCCTTGTAATAGGGATCAAATTCCTCTACAAAACACAACAACCCTGATAAATAAGCAGAGAGCGAGTATGAGTATGTGTATACAACCTCAAGTCTCAGAGGCTGTGGCTTGTCTTTATGGCTAGGGAGAATAGCCAGGTAAGAAAAGAAGGGCTACAGTGGTGGTTGCTACGCTCTTGACAATGAAACAATGAAGAATCTCTTCTTTTATCTTCCAGAGCCTGGCCACAGAACCTGTGATTAGCAAGGCTCTAGCTGAGCTGAGGAGACAAGGGGCCCTGAGTGCTTGTGAGAGTTGACTCATGGGAAGGCCCAAACCATGGCATCACCACCACTCCCCTCTGCCCATACATGGCAGATTACACAGGCTATATGTGGGCCTTGCTCTGCCAGGAGGAGGAGGGAGGTTTACGCATGTTGTCGGTTTTCCATGGGACAGGACCTGGACCTGGGAACTCCAAGAGGTGTGACCAGGATGGGGAAGTCTATGCTGCAAACAAGCTGGCAGTGGGAGGAACAAGGACTGCTTTTGCTTTCATCCTTCAACTTTTTTTTTTTGTTGTTGTTGTTCGTGGGTCTTGAACTCTGGGCCTGGGCGCTGTCCCTCAGCAATTCAGCTCAAGGCTAGCGCTCTACCACTTGAGCCACAGTGCCACTTCTGGTTTTCTGGTGGTTTATTGGAGATAAGAGTCTCATGGACTTTCCTGCCCAGTCTGGCTTTGAACTGGGATCCTCAGAGCTCAGCCTCCTGTGTAGCTAGGCTATTATAGGCATGAGCCACTGGTGCCTGGCATCATCCTTCAACTTTTTGACATTGAACAGTTATTAAAAACAACAACACATAAATTCTTTTTTTTTGTTTTTGGGTCCGGTCGTGGGGCCTGAACTCTGGGCCTGGGCGCTGTCCCTCAGCTCTTCAGCTCAAGGCTAGCGCTCTACCACTTGAGCCACAGCGCCACTTCCGGCTTTTTTCTTTTTGCTTATGTGGTGCTGAGGAATTGAACCCAGGGCCTGCATGCAAGGCATGCGCTCTACCACTAAGCCACCTTCCCAGTCCCAACACATAAATTCTTATATCGAGCCATAGCTGTTAAAAAAAAAAAAAACCAACAACATACAGCAAACCTCTTCAAAGCTTACACCCCCTCTTTCCTCATAGCTGCACAACGTGACTCCCCTCCCCACAAGCTCCCTGTTCAGTGGGGCAAGCACGGCCGGAAGCAGAAAGCTACGGAATGCTCAGTCTGAGTCCACCCCACCACTCCGGAGTCCACCCCTGTGCCACTCCGAGGCAGGGCAAGTCAACTCTAATCACTATCAAATGCCAGGGACAGCAAGCCAGCATGTCTCTCCAATGCCTGGAGCCCTGTCCCTGTCACTACTCTGAGCACTTGACAACTGCCTGCCACCTATTGTTCCCTAACTGCTCCATACACGTCCTCTGCTTTCCCAATGCGCCCAGAGGCCAGGAAACTGCAAGCCCCACACACCCTCTGTCTCCAGAGTGCCTGGAACCAGGGCTACGAATACAGTTGGCACTTAATCACAGCTCACCCTGTGTGGCACTGGGCTATTTCAACTGTCCAAGCAAGCATAGCTGGAAATGCAGCTCAGCCATAGACAGATGACCAGGCTTTGACCTCAGGCAGGTATGCACTGTCCTTGAGTTTTCTGCTCAAGTCTAACGTTCTACAGTTGAGCTACAGTTCCACTTCCAACTTTCTGATGTTTAGAGATCACAGTCTCACAGACTTTTGTGCCCAAGCTGGCTTCGAACTGCAATCCTCAGATCTCAGCCTCCTGAGTATCTAGGATTACAGGCGTGAGCCACTGGAACCCATAGTTTGCTTTTTTTGTCGGTCATGGGGCTTGAACTCTGGGCCTGGACGCTGTTCCTCAGCTCTTCAGCTCAAGACTAGCGCTCTACCACTTGAGTCACAGCACTGCTTCCTGTTTTCTGAGTGATTTATTGGAGATAAGAGTCTCATGGCCTTTCCTGCCCGGGTTGGCTTTAAACTGTGATCCTCAGATCTCAACCTCCTGAGTAGTTAGGATTACAGGAGTGAGCCACAAGCGGCTAGGTTTGGTTTTTGAATGGATTAAGTAAGTCAGGGACACCTGAGTCTCTGTATCTGGTCCACAGAGACCTGCAGCAGGGGTAGCTCCTGTGGCCATAGGCAGTTCTGAGCAGTAGTGAAGGTGTTCTCACCTGGGTTCCTTTGGGCACAATATAGACTCTCCTTGGCTGCCGATTTCACTGACCAGCTTCTCTCCATGAAAAACTTCTGGCCCAGGGGGTGGCAGAGCCAGCGCAGGGAGTCAGGTACAGTGCTGTGCTCAGGGCCACACAGGCTCTGGGCGCGACTGAGGAAGTAGCTCTGTGGAAGGACAAGGACAAGAGCTTCATTGGCAGAGGCTGCTGTAAGATCTCGGGGTCAGTAGAGGCAGTACCAGGGGGACAGTTCAGAAGTTTGGGAAAAAGGGATCACTGGAGGCCAGAACCCAAATGGGTTCTATAGAAGCACTCCCACCACAGAAACTAGGGAAAGTAGCTCTGTTCTCAGGACCCTGCTAGGTATGGCAGTTCAGTCATTGTTCAAAGGACATCAGAGGCCCTGCCTCACACTGAGCTGGTAGGCCTGTCTAAGCCCTGCAGCCTCCAGTCCTGACCTGCTGACATTCAACCTGCAGAGTGGGGGGTGGGGGTGGGGGCTGCTTAACCTGGAAGGGTCTTAAGTCAGCCTTGCAAGTGTCCAAGCCCGGCAGCGCCTCACTCTCATGTCATTTTAAATCATACCTTTGACAAGTATTTCTAGGCAAATTTATTTATATTTTTATTTACTATATTTTCAGTTCTCTTAGCTCTGAGGATAAAGAGTTTGGAACAATGGGAGGGGGGCAGTGGTCAGTGTCCCAGCAGGCAGCACTGGCACCAAGCATGGCTGGGAGGTCTGCCCCAGAACACACAGGCATGCGCACATGCCACCTCTGCAAGGGCAGCTCCACAGAAATCCCCCAGCCTTCCTTGCGTGAACCCTGCCATTGAGGAGAGACCACCAAGGGACTTTCAAAGGCTTTTTGCGGGTCAGTGCCCCCTAAGTCCAGAACCCTCTGCCACCTGCAGCCTAACGAGCCCAGGGCTCCAGTGAGACAGCAGGGACAATGTGGTCGGTCCATCACTTGCTTTAGAAAGTGCAATGTAAATACCTCTATTCTAAAATTTCCTGATTTGGGGCTAGGAATGCGGCTTAGTGGATGTGCCTAGCATGCATGAAGCCCTGGGTTCAGTACCACATAAACAGAAAAAGCTGGAAGTGGCGCTGTGGCTCAAGTGAGCAAAAGAAGTTCAGGGACAGGGCCCAGGACTGGCAAAAGAAAAAAAAAAAAAATCAGATTTTCTAGGCTGAAAAACTATCCAACACAGGCCACTTTGAGGACAGAGCTGAGCAGAGGAGGATAGGAAGGAAGAAGTACAGATGGGGCTCAGGGAGCCAGAGCAGGGGCTGCTAGCACAGCCCGAGGACCATCCCTTCCACGTCAGCCACTGCATCTGTGATGAGGGCATTCGGCTCATGGTCTGGTAGTCTTATAGTTCTGACCTTTTCTGGGCTCTAAGCAGTGATCAGCTAATGTAATGGCCTCAGAAGACTTGAATGTCAGGGTTAGAAATAGCACAGCCAAAGCTCAACCATTCAAGGTGGCAGATGGAGAAGACTTTCTCTCCAGGGGAACCTGGAGACAGCTGCCTGAATCTGAGAGAAAACTACTGAGACTGCTCTATAGACACACACACACATTCTGATATTCTTTTTTTTTTTTTTTTGTCGGTCGTGGGGCTTGAACTCTGGGCCTGGGCGCTGTCCCTCAGCTCTTCAGCTCAAGGCAAGCACTCTACCATTTGAGCTACAGCGCCACTTCTGGTTTTCTGGTGGTTTATTGGAGATAGGAGTCTCACGGTCTTTCCTGCCCCGGCTGGCTTTGAACCGCGATCCTCAGATCTCAGCCTCCTGAGTAGCTAGGATTACAGGCGTGAGCCACCAGCGCCCGGCTCACATTCTGATATTCTGACAGAGGCTTCCAGGACAAGCGGGACAGTTTACTTAAAGGTCGAATCACAGGCCAGTGGTACAGTCTTCCCTCCACTTTGAGCGTAGGATGCTGAAGAACAAGTAGAGAGGCACCCAGCAACTCTCAAAGCATCCCCTGAACCTGAATGGTAATAACCGGGGGAGAACTGCAACTGAATGTGACGGAGAGAAGGGAGGGAGGTGCAAATCTGGGACCTTTGCCCTAGCTGTTGGCTCTAATCTATTCCCAAAGACAGCCTGCTCCACAGCCTGACCAACAAGGAAAGTTGGTGGTTGCTCCAGGATAAATGGAGCATCAATGTTATCTCAGAAGGGCTCAAATGTTAGAAACAAGATGCATAAACAAAACCTGGCTAGGTCATAGGGCAAAAGGAACAAGAGGCCATTAGGAAATCATCTATCTATCTATCTAATCTTGGGGCTTGAATTCAGGGTCTGGGCACTGTCTCAGAGCTTCGTTTGCTCAAAGCTACCACTCCCACTTGAGCCACAAGCTTAACTTCCAGTTTTTTTGTAGTTTATTTCCAGCCTAGGCTGGCTTTGAACTTTGATCCTAAGGTATCAGCCTCTGAATAGCTAGGATTACAGGCACCTTGAACTTGTGATCCTCCTGTCTCCGACTCTCTAGTTGAGCCTTGTGAGGATTTGTTTGTTATTGTAGGGGGCTCAGGGCCTTGAGCCCTAGTACAGGTCTAGTTTGAGCTGAATTCTGAAAAAAGAAAAACTTGGAGGTTAGTAGTTTGAACTAGTAAGACATAAACGTGGGATAGGGAATAGTAGTCTGGTTTTTGTGAAGGAAATTATAAAAACTTTTTATTTTTCATGACATAGTTTTTTTAATGATTTCCTCAATCGTTAAAAAAATTTCCCTTACATTTTATACACACCAGAATTCTCTTAAGCTGGGGTAGCATGTGCTGACTGCCTGATGTGAGAGGCCATGGCAGGAGCCCCAGATCCACCTAGACCCCAACAGCCACCCAATACTCCAGGGCAGTCTGAACTCTAGGCCGTGACCCCCTACAGTTCTCAAGCTGTGTGCCAAGGTACGCCGTAGTGAAGTGTTCAGGGAACCAGCCAAATGATATCTGAAATTGGAGTCATGTGGTTCATGGCGTCTAAGTGAGCCCAAGCTACCTACCCATCATATCCTGGTGCAGCAGAGTTTTTGGGGGTTGTTAAGGTGAAAAAGCAAGTATGGTGTGAATACCTACATGGAACAAGAATGCGAGTGTCGGCATACAATGTGTGCCTGAGGCCTGAGAGGGTCAGTGCTCAGGAGCTACTCGATCCCTTTAGAAAGTAATCATGTTTAGTAAGCATCAACTATTATTTCTTCTTTCTTTTCTTTTCCTTTTTTTTTTTTGCCTGTACGGGACTTGAACTTTGGGCCTGAGTGCTATCCCTGAGCTTTTGTGTGTAAGGCTGGCATTCTATTACTTGAGCTACAGTTCCACATTCTACTTTTTTGGTAGTTTTAGTAGATATGAGTCTCACAGGGGCTGGGAAGGTGGCTCAGTGGTAGAACGCTTGCCTTGCATGCATGAGAACCTGGGTTCGATTCCTCAGCACCACATAAACAGAAAAAGCCAGAAATGGCACTGTAGCTCAAGTGGTAGGGCGCTAGCCTTGAGCTGAAGAGCTGAAGGACAGCGCTTAGGCCGAGTTCAGTCCCCATGACCCAAACAAACAAACAAACCAAGAGTCTCACAGATTTTTTTTGCCTGGGTTGGCTTTGAATTGCGATCCTCAGATCTCAGCCTCTTGAGTAGCTAGGATTACAGGCGTGAGCCACTGGTGCCCAGCTTCCTCTTTCAACTTCATGTATGTTTTTTCAAATGGCTACTAAGCTGTGAAGTTATGAATACTTACTCCAATAAGTATATTCTAACTACTGACAACAATAGACAAAGCTGTAAGGTATTTTTTGGCTTAGGGCACAATAAAAACCTGATGTCACATACAGCCTTAGGAGGCAAAAGCAGGAGGATCATGAGTTTGACATCACTTTAATCTACATAGTAAGTCCCAGGCCAGCTTTGACCATAGCAGGACCCTGTCACAAAATAACCAACCCTTCCAACCCCTTCCCCACAAAACCCATAAACCAAAAACAACAACAATGACACGAACCTAGAAAGTTTGGAACCTTCTGGTCTAAACTATTTTCAGAGGCCAGCCCTCCTCTTGCCCTTACCACCTGGCTCATTTGCTAGTTAAATCTATCTATCCAAATTTGAAGCCTCCTCTTTTTAGGGACACACCGTCTAGTCTCTTAATTTAGCAGAGTGAACAGAAAGGGCAATCAACTGCCACATCAGTTGTTCTCCCTCCCCCTCTCACCTACGATGCAAATTAGGTGATGCTATTAAAAGTTTCAAATATTTATATCCTTTGACTCAACATCACCCTCTCTAGAGGAAATTCTCATCGAGGTGGGTAAAGACTGTGCAAAGATGATCTCTGTATGGTGCAGTGTGCAACAGGAAAAACTAGAAATAGCCCATATATCCCTTAGCAGCAGCAACTACCTCTGCAGCATAAAACTACTACAAAGAAAGATGCCAGAGATCTACCATGAGGTTGAGAAGAGGCAAATCAGGGTTTATGGTATAATCCATCACATATGGTAAGAAATTATAATGTACATACATAAATATTTTAGGAAAAAAGTTCTGGGGAAACACATATTAAACTACTCATAGTTTGTCAGACATACAAAATATCTCCTGAGGGGTTCAGAGGATAAGGGACAATTTTCTTTTCTTTTTCCGAGATGGGGTCTTATTCTGTCGCCAGGGCTCAAGTGATCCTCCCATTTTAACCTTCTGAGTAACTGGGACTACAAGTGCCTACCAAGCCTCTGGCTTTTAGGGACAAGGTAGAGTAAAATAATCATTATTAAAGCTGGTATACTGACTTCTACATAGCAAGGTGAATCACGCTGGGTTTGGGGGTGCAAGCCTGAAATACTAGCACTTGGAAGGCTGAGGTAGGCGGATCTTGAATTTGAGACCCTGTCTTGATTAAGAGCGAGCGAGAGCGAGAGCGTGCACACACGTGCACTTGGGCTGTGTCAAAGGGATAAGTGGAATAGTCTGCCCAGTAACAGATCCACCACACATGGACACTAGATTTATGAAAAAAGATGCTACTCAGTACAGTAGGAAAAGGACAGTTTTTTTTTAAACTAATAGGTGATTAGGTCAGGTAGATACTCATATGGGAAAAAAAAAATGCACATTGTATCCTTATATCCAATTCATACAAAAATCAATTCCATGGATTAAGGATGTGTGTGAAGAGTAAAACCTACAGTTTGTATGGAGAACAAAGACCTGCTATAAACAGGACACAAAGTGCATAAAACAAAGGAAAAGACTAATCATCTGAATTTCATTAAAGTCAGGAACTTGTGCTTATCAACACATAATAAGAAGGGGAACAGACAAGTCACAGGCTGCTTGTGTGGTACAAAGCATATATCCACTAAAGGGTCATCACATTCAGAATAAAGAGTTTTAGCAACGAGAAGGCAGTCAATACAGGTGAGACTTCAAAAGGTTTGTTTTTTTTTTGCTGGTGGGGCCTGAACTCTGGGCCTGGGCGCTGTCCCTCAGCTCTTCAAGCTCAAGGCAAGCACTCTACCGCTTGAGCCACAGCGCCACTTGCGGCTTTTTCTACATATGTAGTGCTGAGGAATTGAACCCAGGGCCTCATGCACGCAAGGAAAGCGCTCTACCACTGAGCTACCTTCCCAGCCCATTCAAAAGGGTTTTTATAAGACAGCATCTACATTACCAGTAAACACAATGAACTGGTGCTCAATACCACTCATTACTCTACAAAGATTAAGATGACCATGTTTGGTGGCAATGTGAAGTCGCAATTCTGCGGAAGAGAAATGGTCACCACTTTTGAACTGGCCCTTCCTAAAAGATGTGTATAGGCTGCTCAAAGCAGAGTGCTTATACCAACCCCAAACCGGAAGCAACTCTCAAGTCCATCTCCAGTGATTTAACCATGTGGTGGAACACTACAGTAATGCAACAAGAATGAAAAGTCTGGGACTCCTTGTGATCATACACACTCATCTTACACATGACACTGAGCAAAATGAGGTAAGACACAGGGCAAATAAATAAAAGGAAAAAAACAAGGCAGACACAAAACAGTACATACTGTCTGACTCCCCTAACATAAAGGTCAAGTAAACATCAGGACAGTAATTAACCTTGGCTGGGGAACTTGGGGAAGGCGCAGCTTTGATGACTTGCAAGAGGGCCCAAGGGAGGCTTCTAAAGTCTTAGTTCTTGGTCTATCTTCTGGTTAGGTGGGTTGTTGACTTTGTGAAGTTACTGAGCAGAAGTTTATAGAAGCAAATAGGCAGATTATAGTACAGTGACAGAATTCAAAGTAGTGGTTACCTTGGTGGGGGGACAGGAAGGTGGAGAGGACAGAGGGGAAGCATGAAGGAGTTTTTTGGAAACATTCATTTTGTCTTGGTTGTTGTTACCAGAGTATGTTCACTTTGTGAAAATTTATCAAGCTGCCCCGCCAACCCCCAGCGGGGGTGTGTGTGTGTGTGTGTGTGTGTGTGTGTGTGTGTGTGTGTGTGTGTGTGTGTGTGTGTGTGTGTGTGTGTGTGTGTGTGTGTGTGTGTGTGTGTGTGTGTGTGTGTGTGTGTGTGTGTGTGTGTGTGTGTGTGTGTGTGTGTGTGTGTGTGTGTGTGTGTGTGTGTGTGTGTGTGTGTACTGGAGCTTGAACTCAGTACCTTAGTCTCTTGCTTGGCTTTCTTGCTCATGGCTGGTGTTCTACCACTTGAGCCACACCTCTACTCTAGCATTTTTGCTGGTTAATTACAGATGGAGTTTTGCAGTTTTCTTCCCAGGTTGGCTTTGAACTGAAATCCTCTAGGTCTCAGCCTCTTGAGTAGCTAGGATTAGAGGACTGAGCCAGCTAACTACATTTTTTTCTTTTTCTTTTTTGGGTCCGGTCGTGGGGCCTGAACTCTGGGCCTGGGCGCTGTCCCTCAGCTCTTCAGCTCAAGGCTAGCACTCTACCTCTTGAGCCACAGCGCCACTTCCGGCTTTTTTCTTTTTGCTTATGTGGTGCTGAGGAATCGAACCCAGGGCTTCATGCATGCAAGGCAAGCGCTCTACCACTGAGCCACCTTCCCAGCCCCTGTACGTTTTTTTTTCTCTATAAACGTTGTACTTTGAAAGCCCAGGCTCCTGTCTGGATTTTTACCAGACTGTATGCTTCCCTGTACTACCCACTCTGGAAGTGCCTGGACCACAATAGGTATTTACTAAGTAGCTAACAGAATCAAAGCATCTATGGCCACAGAAAAAACACGATTTCCTTGAGCCTTTTGTCACCTAGACCATCCCAATTCACTTTGCAAATGTTAGCATCCTGCACACTCCTCTTTGTTCTCCACTTATCGCTCTCATAAATGAGAAATGGAAATAGAAGGACACGTGATAATTCCACTTTGAACATACCTAATGTGTTCAGCAGTCTACGCAAAGTGGGACACTGGGTAAAAAGTGTCTGTTTTGGTTAGAGTAAGAGAAAGTAAACAGTCAGCAGATACTGTGAACAAGATGATAACTAGATGATAACCAAGCATTAGTCTTAGTGCCCCAGGCTAGTGCCTGGACGGATGCAAAGGAAGCACTTCTTTTTTTCTTTTTTTCTGGTCATGTGGCTGAGCTCTGGGCGTGGGCGCTGCCCTCAGCTCTTCAGCTCAAGACTAGCGCCCTACCACTTGAGCCACAGCGCCACTTCCTGATTTTTTTCTGCTTATATGGTGCTAAGGAATCAAACCCAGGGCCTCATGTATGCAAGGCAAGCGCTCTACCACTGAGCCACTTTCCCAGTCCAGGAAGCACTTCTTTTTTTTTTTTTTGGTCAGTTGTGGGGCTTGAACTCTGGGCTTGGGCACTGTCCCTCAGCTCTTCAGCTCAAAGCGAACACTCTACCACTTGAGCTACAGTGCCACTTCTGGTTTTCTAGTGGTTTATTGGAGATAAGATTCTCACAGACTTTCCTGCCTGGGTTGGCTTTGAACCCCGATCCTCAGATCTCAGCCTCCTGAGTAGCTAGGTCCAGGAAGCACTTCTTAACCTCATGTCCCAATGCAGGTCTGACCAGAGCTCTTTGCAGATAAGCACTGGTTTCCTTCCTTCATTCCCTTTTTCCCTCCCCAGTCCTGGGGCTTGAACTCAGGGCCTAGGCACTGTACCTGAGCTATTTTTGCTCAAGGCTAGCACTGTACTACTTAAGCTACACATACACTTCTAGCTTTTTGGTAGTGAGTTGGAGAAAAGAGTCTCATGGTCTTTCCTGCTTGGGCTGGCTTCAAACTGTAATCCTTAGATCTCAGACTCTTGACTGGCTAGGAGTGAGTGAGCTCCTGACACCTGGCTAGCACTGGTTTTACTTCTAGATCTACAATGCTGTGTTATATACAAGGTACCCAATAAATACTTCTGAGTAAATTAAAAAAAAATAGGATATATTATCACAAACTCCACGAAGGAATAATTGAATATCAATCCCTATGAGCAATCTCATTACATCTCTGAACCAATCTTCTTACTTTAGGGCAACAAAATGTCCTTGTAAAGATTTAGAGCCAAGAGGAGAGGATCTTGATCGGTTTTATTCACTACTGTAAGAATTCGTGGAATGGTGGGCCACCTGAGGATGGGGCCCACACTGATTTTTAGCTCCTGGCTGTGGAAGGTGCTCAACAGGGGTGTGGAAGTAATGGACAGGTAGGTACTCACAGCCAGGAAGCCCAGCTTGCCTCCACACCAGGTCTTGAGCCCCATGGCGGCTGTCAGGTGGATCTCAACCAGAGTGCTTGGTGGGATTTTCTCCTCAGCACACTCAGCCAGGTTTACAGCGCACAAAGCCATGTGCACATCTGAACAGGCAGATCCCGCTGGAAGCTTCCCTAGGGCAGACAGAAAGACACTAATGTGGATAGATCTCCAAACCAGACACTTCCCTGCTTTCCTGGTAATCTGCTACAGTGTACGCAGCACAGAAAGAAGGCGACTGCTGTGAGAAGACAGTCTCGGATTTGACCCCAGGTTCTATACCATACAAGATATGCGGTCCTGTCTGCAGTCCCTCACAGCACGGCCAGGGCATGCCACAAGGCTCTGTAGAATGGGAGTGGTCAGGACTGCTGATCCTTGTACAGGACTCAAAAGTGTCAGCAGCATGGCCAAGCACTTCGGGGAGGTAATGGAAAACATACTCAAAACCCGTAAGCCCCAAATGGAGCTGAATTTATCTGTATGATCCATATAGAATTAAACATCCCATAGACAGGAAAATAACAAGACTGAGCAACGAACCTTGACATGTGTTGGGTCATAGGTAGAGGGCCAGGAAAAACTTTCAATGCTCTTGCTAAAGAAAGCTACACAGTAGTCCATTTTGGGGGCAATACTGAGGTCAGGGGACCAAGTCCCCCTGCATAGACCAAGGGTGCAGCTTAACTGTCCTAAGGCTTTCATACTGTTGCTTGCTCACTACAAGGGCAAGCAGGTTCTTTTGTTTCAGGATTGACCAACCGGGCCTGTGCTGAGGTCCTCAGCAGAGGGTTCTTCCCCTGGGCTGTTTCTCCATATCAGCATGAGGAGCTCTCATCATTCGTAATTCATTGTGTACTGGCCTGGTGCATGTGCTTCTCCCATAAGGCTCCAGGCTTTCTTTTGGCAGCAGGAAGAAGTAGAGGAGGAAGGAGGAATGCAGTGTGGAAGCTGCAGACTATTTGACAGTCTCTCACAAGTCCAGTTACCCAGTGACTATTTCCCCTCCACGTCCTACAGTCAAGTGTCCAAAACAGTTTATCAGCCTTTCTTGGGAAAACTCCTCTTATTTCCTTCACCCATGCCAGTGGTACCACTGCCAACAAGACTCCCAAGCCAAGCCAGAGAATCATCTTAGTCAGCTTTTTTCCTTTACCTATCACATCTCCAAGCCCTGTCAATTCGATTCTACTCACTCTTTTTTCTCCCTATCTGGCTTGGAGGCATTTCGCGTCTTCTGGCTGCATCAGCTCCTATTTGCTCCCTGACTGTAGCCTCACTGCTCTTTTTCCTAGTCTCTGTCTGCCACCAGAGGAAACCTCTTCAAATGCAGAGGTACCAGTCTGATTGAGTCATTACTTCCTCACACCTTTCATGGGATCGTATGGGCATACAATGGGTGCCCTGGCACCCATCCTTCTGCCTTTTCTATTAGATCTTTCCCAGTCTGTGCACTGTCCTGCTTTTGGGGTCCCAGCTCCATTAGCTTCACCATGCTAGGCTCATGCTATGGCTATGAAGATGTGCGGAGGCGGGGTTTCTCCTTTGGAGGATATCTGCACATCTGTGGAGCTGCTGCCTCTGTGTATCCTTCTGCAGGAAGCCAAGGCTTGACCTTCCCCTTCCCAGAAAAGCCTTTCTTGAATTCCGCCCCAATGGATATCCCCCCTCTCTCAGAGAAAATGTGCCCCTTCTGCTGAATCCAACACATACAGTGAACTTTCATCCATCCAATGACCTGTCTGCCTTTCTATTATAGCAGAAGATTACTGAATGAAATAAAGGTCTGTATTTCACCAAATCTATGCTGTCATCATTTTAAGTTTTACTATTAAGTTAACTATCATTGCTGAATAATCCACCACCTGTCCCTTTGCACAGGACATATAGAGACATTACTATTAAAAAAAAAAAAGGGGCTGGGAAGGTAGCTCAGTGGTAGAGTGCATGTCTTGCAAGCATGAGGCCCTGGGTTCGATTCCTCAGCACCACATAAACAGAAAAAGCCGGAAGTGGCGCTGTGGCTCCAGTGGTAGAGCACTAGCCTTGAGCTGAAGAGCTGAGGAACAGCGCCCAGACCCAGAGTTCAGGCCCCATGACCGGCAAAACAAACCAAAACAAAACAAAACAAAAAAGTGCATCTTAGAAGAAATGGTGAACTGTACTGCTATGAACACAGGTGGAAGGCTGGTTTAAAATAGTGTAAAAGGGGCTTCAACCATGGTGAATTCCTGGCAAACCAAATGGCAAATCAAAATAAGGAGGAGATGGCCTGGGTACCTTTCAGGGGTTAGGTAGCCGCAGCTGCCACTCACCTGTGATGTGCAGCTGGTGTAGCCTGTGATAGGCCAGGGCTGCATCCCGAGCGCTGCTCTTAGCTTCATCTTCAAAGCCCGCTGCATTGGCTTGTGTGGCCCGCCAGCGCTGGAAGACCTTCTTGAGCAGCCAGCGTACCAGCCGCAGCTTCTGCAGGCTGTAGCGGATCACATTCCAGGAGAGGCTGCAGGCCAGGTCCAGGCGAGAGGTGGGCAGTGCCCGGCCCAAAACAGACAGGCAGGTTTGCAGGTTGGCAGCAGCAGCTGCAAAATCTCCCTAAAAAAAGCAGACAGAGTATACAATGGTCACTTGCCTTGCTGTAGCATTTTTGTTCTGATAGACTCTGGAGAGGGGAGAGTAAGCTCAGTTTACTGCCACTCAGGAATGTTCTGATTCCCATGACTCCTAACACCTTGAGCATGTTTAACTCTTCTTTCAGGGCTGTGAGTTGCCAAAGAATCCTTCCCATAAATTCCCCTTGTTGATTTCACATGAAAGCTTTCAGCTAATTTTCCAGCTCAAACACTTGCCTGGTTTTCTAGAGAATCGGAAAGAAAGCCCTAAGTCAGGTAGGAGTCACCCTTGCTCCAATTTAGGCCTAGCTACATTACTAGTCTTTACTCTCATCGCTCTCCAACGTATCTTACACCCAACATATACCCATCAAACTTTCTAGTCCCCAAACACCCCACGTATGACCCTGCCACCTGGAAGGCCCTTCTATGTGCCTTCCTATCCTATCTGATTTGTAGAGTCTCATTCCTATCCTCCACCCCCTCAGTCAAAACCCATCTCTCTGCATCAAATTTCCATGGCAGAAACTGTCATAACCCAGAAGAAAGATCTCATGTCCATGCACGATCTAGCAATAGGTGCTCTTTCCACTGTCCTGTGGCTGTTCAGACAGAGGGTCACTTTCTCCTCTCTGTCACCAAAGCACCTGACACAGGACTTCATCCACTCTGGGCCTCAACACCGGCTGCTGAGTTCTTGGCCAAACTCAGTGATGAAAAATGGCAGAGACAGAACTTACCCTGGCAAGATCCAGGTCTGCCTGCTTCCGGTGCCTCCAAAAGGTGACAGAGGAGCGGGAGTGTGGCCTGATCACAGGCTCCCCGTGGACCAGCAGCTTCACAAAGACGCTTAGGACGATCACACCATTTACCAGCCACAGCAGGAGAGTTGGCATCACCCAGTCAAACCAGCCCACAGAACCTAAAGAGGGGCAGCTCACAGTTCAGGGGAAAATCACAGCATCCTTCCTTTAACTGGCTCCACTCTCTTCTTTCCCACTCCCCTTGCCCAGGCTATTTGAAACAATAATGGAATCCTGACTTGTTTTGCTCTTCCTGACTTGGGTTTGCCTTGTTGCCTCTGTCAGAAGCAAGCAGGCAGGAGCCACTCTGGAACTAAGTGAACAGCCACGTGGTTTGCACATGGCAGCCTGCCCCTACCACAACATCCTACCATTCCCTCCTCAACCTACCCGATTCAAATGAGAGCACGCTGCGGCCAGAGCCTGAGTATGGGTGCTGGTCAGCCTCGTGGGCCCCTCCCCATTGCAGCAGGGAAGTCAGTGGGTTAAAAGAGAGACCCAGGAATGTGAGGACACACAGCAGAATTCGAGAGCGATCCACCATGCCCAGCGCTACTGGAGGAGAGTCCGGTTCATCTTTGACCTTCGAAACAGAGCCTCAGGGTTAGGATGATTACTTCATGGGTTTCTACAGACTAGAAGGCTTAAGTTCAAGACTTAAGTCACATAGGAAGAAAGCCAGGAACGAACTAACAAGTCCACAATTTACAATCTGTTGCTAAAACACTGGTAGCATTATTCCTATCCCGGACAGAGCAAAGCACATGTTCCAAAGACCAAAGGCAGTGAACTTTTTTTTAAAGTGCATCTCCCTATAATAAAAGAGAACACAAGGCAGGATTTGGTTTCTTTATAATTCTAGATGAGGTGAAAGGAAGCTAAGTGATTGGAAGCCTTCACATTAGTAGGTGCTCGAGGTTGGAGAGAGGTGTGTGAATATCTGCAGAGGTGTTGAAAGTTCTTAAGGATGATGGAAATGCGCCACATCTTGATTATAGTAACAGTTACATAGGTGCACCCACATGTTAAAACTCCTGGCACTGCATAGTTAAAATAGGCATATTTTATTGCTTTTAAATATACCTCAGTAAGGATGACAAAAGACAATGTTTTAGCATGGATCTACCTAATTGAGTTTGCTTCTTTTAAGACCTGAACATTCACTGGAACTCAGTAGCTGTTGTTTTAAAAAGCTCATTGGCTAGCTTTCTACCATGGCTCACCATGCCTCTCACACCTGAACACTGCTTTTTCTTCTCCCACTTTACAGAGAGGAGAGGCAAAGGCCTGGCAGCCATGAGGAAGGAAGACTAGACCCAGACTGTCCCTCAGCCTTGATGTGAACAGTATCATTCCTAATATTTTAAAACTAACTGAAAATTTCTTTGGATGACTCAGAAGCCTAGCTAATTAAAATTATATGTCATATGGCCTGCTGTTACCAAACAGAATCACATTTATAAAACATTTCAAAAATAGAACCTCCTTAGTAAAAGCAAGTAAATGATACAATAAATAGCTTGGCCAAAAACAAACACTAGGGGCTGGGAAGGTGGCTTGGTGATAGAGTGCTTGCCTTGCATGCATGAGACCCTGGGTTCGATTCCTCAGCACCACATAAGCAGAAAAAGCTGGAAGTGGAGCTATGGCTCAAGTGGTAGAGTGCTAGCCTCGAGCTGAAGAGCTGAGGGACAGTGCCCAGGCCCAGAGTTCAGGCCCCAGGACTGACAAACAAACAAACAAACAAACAAAAAAACACTAGGATGAAACTATGCTTTGGAGTTGGAAACTGGAATGTGAAAACACAATATGGGACCCAATGGTCTCCAAAGTCGCCAGGGACACATTAAGCTCAGAGCCTCTTTTAACTAATTCCATTTAGCCTCAACTGCCGAAAGTTTTTTTTTTCCCCTTCTTTTTAAACAATTTAAAGCCCTTGGTTGGAATGTTATCTGTGAAGATTTCAAATTTAGTCATTTCCAGAAAGAGGACCCAAGGTAGCCTCATCCTAAACCAACTGATCAGCCTCACAAAGCGGTCCTGCCAAGCCCATTTCAGACAAAGGAGGTAATGAGGCGTCTCCAGCAACTCCCAAAGCCCTTCTGTCCTCATTCCATAGCTGGCACTCATTCTTCTCTGATGGGCCCTCAAGACTTTTAGCAAGGACCAGTTAGACCTGAGAACAGTGAGTTCTGTCAGTCATCTCACCCTCCAGTCAGTTTTCTCCTTTGTGTGTGTGTTTATTTATCTGCAGCAATTGTTTGTACATATTTGTGTGTGTGCGCGTGCATGCATGCACACTAACACACACATGCACCAGGACTGGAGCTTGAACTCAGGGCTTGGGTGTTGTGCCTTAGCTTTCTTGTTTAAGGTTGGTGCTCTACCCCTTGAGTCACACGTCCACTTCGGGACTTTCCTGCCCAGACTGGCTTTGGAACTTAATCCTCAGCTCTCAGCCTCCTGAGCAGCTCGGATTACAGGCATGAGCCACCAGTGCCCAGCTGGTAATTTCATTCTGACATGTCATGCATGCAAACATTTACCTTGATCAATCTCAACTCTTCTATCATTTTCCTTCTCCATATTTTTTCTCTTTCTCTATCTCTCTATCTCTCCCTCCCTTCCTTCCTTCCTGCCCCCTAGCCTTCCCTTCTCCCTCCCCATACTTCCCTTTTCTTTCTACAAGTCCAGGCAGCCTCAAACTTGTAATTCTCCTGCCTCAGCCTCTTGAGTGCTGGGAATACAGGTGTAGGTTACCATACAAGGTTAGTTTTCCCTTTATTTCTTTTTTGTTGGTGGTGGGGCCTGAACTCTGGGCCTGGGCATTGTCTCTCAGCTCTTCAGCTCAAGGCTGGCACTCTACCACTTGAGCCACAGTGCCACTTCCAGCTTTTTCTGCTTATGTGGTGCTAAGGAATTGAACCCAGAGCCTCATACATGCGAAGCAAGCACTCTACATCACTGAGTCACCTTCGGAACCCCAGTTTCGTCTTTCTTTATCCTTTAGGACCTAGATAATTTCACAGAATTCCCATTCCTCTCGAGCCCTGGCTTGGCCACTTCTCTATGGTCTCCCACTATTTTCTTAAGGGAAATGGAGAAATTTCAAAGAATAGGAAATTTCAAAAGCCTTACCTTTGCATCGTCCAACAGAGGACTTCCTGGCTCAGAATCTATGGAGTAGGGAGAGAAGCCAGCCTGGGACCCAGAGTCGGAGGCCGGGGGAGACATCAGCAGGACATTCTGATTAAAGTCATCAATCTTTAGGTCCACATCGCTGTCCACCAGACTGCCTAGGTCAATACCCTTCAAGAATTCTGCAAAAAAACAAACAAACAAACCAAAAAACCTCCTGGACTGGGCCAGTGCAGGACCTTGAACACATCTGTGGGCCCTCACTAGTGCCCATCTGAGGCTTCTCACACACCTGGAAGGTCCGACAGCCATTTCCCAACAAGCATACTTACTATTTTTCTGATTTGCCAGTTTCAGCACCATATTCTCCTGACGAAGTTTGTGATTGACCTGCTGCAAGTATTTGATGTAATCAATGGCCTTCCTCAGAACACCAGACTTGTGCATCTGAGAAAGAAGATGAGTGAAATACTATAAAACCTGTTCAGGCTGAATGGAGCTTGTGTTGTAGATGGGGAGCATGACTTAAGGTTTAAATGCTGACTATCTGGACTACGTAATTCTTTATCACTGAAGTTCTTTCCTTTTCTTTAATATGAGAATAACAAAAACACCTACATCACAGGTTGGCAGTGAGGACTAAATGAGAATATGTGTGAAGTTTAGCTTTGAGCTTGGCACATAACCAACACAATAAATATCAGCTACTATTGCTACTGCTTATAATAATATTAGCAGAAAACGATATATATTTTTTCTTTTTTAAAATTATTATTATTATTTTTGTCAGTCATGGGGCCTGAACTTGGGTCCGGCGCTGTTCCTTAGTTCTTCAGCTCAAGGCTAGTGCTCTATCACTTGAGCCACAGCACCACTTCTGGCTTTTTCTGTTTATGTGGTGCTGAGGAATTGCACCCAGGGCCTCATGCATGCAAGGCAAGCACTCTACCACTCAGCTACCTTCATAGCCCTTAATTTTTTTGGTGCTGATCCTGGGCTTTGAACTCAGGGCCTAGGTGCTGTCCCTGAGCTTCTTTTGCTCAAGGCTAGTACTCTACCATGAGCCACAGTGACACTTTTTGCTCTGAGTAGTTTATTGGAAATAAGAGTTTCATGGACTTTCCTAGCTTGGAGTAGTCTCCTGAGTAGCTAGGATTACAATTGAGAGTCAACAACACTCAGCAAACACAAAACAATATTTAAGGAGAACAATGACTGACAGAGAAACAAAAATCAGAGTATTGGGATAGAGCTGTGGCTTAGTGGTAGAGCACCTACTTATCCTGGAAGAAATCCTCAGTTATACCCCTAGCACTGTAAAACAACCAACCCACTAACCCAGAGTATTATTAAAAAGTTATATAAGTAATGGTATATATTTTTTGCTTAAAATATATACTTTATAGATTTGTAGGTTATTGGGAAAATGAAACTTTCTTTCAAAATAGAGTTGACATGAAACAGATAATAGGTAAAACAAAACAAAACCATTCCCATTTGCTAGATGTATTCACCAAAACACAAGAAAACTCAACTTCCTGTTTACTCTTGGTCAAAGATCCAACCTCTATTTTCTTTCTCCTCTTCCATAAAAGGTAAAAATACTGCTACCCACCTGTGAATGCAGCTAAAAATATATTAGCAATAACCTCAGCTGCCTCCAAGTACACACAGTCCTGTACATGGCCACTGGCTAAGGGACAGTATCTCTCAGTAGAGCTCAAAGGAGTCAAAGGTCCCGGTAGGTCACTGGTTTACCAACTCTCCACATTGTCCCCTTACATTAGTTAATATTTTGTAATCCTGACAAATATCAAGATACTTTAATGAGTACCTCTTTGCCAGATGCCAGGGGCTCACACCTATAATCCTAGCTACTCAGTAGGTTGAGATATGAGGAATCCAGTTAGTCTGGACAGACAAATCCATCAGAATCTTATCTCTAACTACCCAGCAAAAAGCCAGAACTGGAGATGTGGCCCAAGTGGTACAGTGCCAGCCATGAATGAAAAAGCAGAATGTGAGTTCAAGGCCCTGAGTTGAAAGCCCCAGGACTGGAATACAAACAAACAAACACATCCTGGGACAGCAGGCAGAAGAGCAGGGCATGCTTGGCACTCACCTTAGCATCTGTTCCCATGACCAGATCCTTCAATTCAATGATTTTGTCGTTGATGGAGGAGCGGTACCGCTTCTCAATGATATTGTGTGTGGTCCGCCTTTCTCCTTCTTTCGGCGGCTCTAGCTGCTTGACTCCCCCAGGCACCTGTTTAATGGGCACTTTCTCTTGCCCCATCATCACAGGCATCGTGGTCAGAATGGTCCCATTGCTGCCCACCAACGTCTAACCAAGGGGAGAATTATTCCTTTGTTAGTCTTCATAAAGCAAAGCACTCTCGCAGCACAAACTAGCTTGCTCCTGACCTCAGGGCCGCAGCTGACAATGCTTTGTGCAGTCTAAGACCCTTCTTGGGCTAGTGAAGTCAGGCCTAAAAAATCTCAGGACTCACTTCAGCTATTACCTCTTTTTACAATCACTGTCAATACATTACACCACCAAAGGATTAGTTTGCCTAAATAGCTCTTAACTTTTGATCTAATAGATACCAGAAACAAGTTATTTTTATTTTGCTGTCAAACTGTCTCTGAACCACGCTGAGTGAACCATACTTAGTTGGCAATGGAGAAAAATTTCTCTTGGCCTGGGACACATTTTTTTTTTTCCTCTCTTACAAATGACAAGTAAACTATTGCATTTCTTTCTACAATTCAGCCTCAGAAAGCTCAAGGGCAAAACTAACACTCTCAGTCAGAGCCGTTTTATCAAATGACTACACCAACCATAGAGGCTCCCCCTTCTTTTCCTCATTTCTCTTTTCCTTCTTTGTTTCTATGTTTAATAATTTTAGTTTTATTTTCTTCAATAAATGGCTTTAATACTCAAACGGCCAATAAACAAATAAAGGGTTGTTCAATATCATTAGTCATTAAGAAATAAGTCACAGAAGATAAAAGCTACACATTTTCTAACTATAGGCCTTGATGAGGCTTTACATATGAATAAACATGTAAAAACCACAGGGCCAAGCTACAGCCTCTCGCGTTAGGAAAGTTCTCGCTTTCACCACAGTCTCTTCTTGATCTTCATATTAATGAATCACTGGTATGAACTCTTCTGTGAAGGGCTTCTTTGCTCCATATCATTTTGGGGGTTGGACCATGTTGTTTCACGCATTATTTCTTATTGTGGGGTACCTTCAATTATTTAACTTTCCTTACTTAATGTTCTCGCTTGGCTTTTTCTCTTATGGCTAGTACCCACACATTTCTACCATTTGAGCCACACTTCCAATTCTGACTTCTTGCTGGCTAACTGAAGATTAGTCTCGTGGATTTTCCTGCCAGAGCTGACTTCTAACTGTGATCCTCAGATCTCAGCCTCTTGAGTAGTTAGGATTACAAGGATGAGCCACCAGTGCCTGGCTGGCATTTCCATGAGTGTAAGTTATTTATTCTTATATGGATGGGCATTTGGGTTGCTCCCAGTTTTTGTATGAATAAAGCCAGTGCTTCTGAATTTAGTTACTTTTTTCTCCATCAGACTCTTGTCTCATGATGCTAAACATGGCTGAGGCCTATGACTGGAGTGTTGGTGACTTCCACATCTTTACCTTGACACCCCTCCCTGTCTAACATCCTTTACAAGCCAAATCTCCATCAGCAAAGAGGTGATGGTCCCGTATGGAGCTGTTGCCCAGGAACAGGACTCCTCTAGTATGTTTTCCCATCTCATACAGATCACAAGACTCCCATCTAACAAACCATAGCAGTACTCCTTCAAGGGAAAAAAAAAAAGCTAAAAGTGGGGTGGAATTCACAATTTCCCAACTCTTTCTCAGCAGGTAGAAGTGGAAGGAGGAGAGGAGGGGAAGGAAGTGCTCTTACTGGTACTTGAAGGGCGGCTGTCTGGATGGGGGTGGTGAGGGCAGTGAGGGCTGGGTTCTGGACGGTCGCCATCACAGGGCTACCATCTGTCTTCAGTGTGGTCAAAACAAGGGAATCTGTCTTGATGATCTGAGGCTGGACCAGGACCTGTAGAGAAAGGAATAAAAAGAAGCAGAATTATTTTTCTTTTTTCTGGGGAGAGGGGTTTAATATTTATACTTCAATATAAAATGTTAAGTTAAGCAATGTTTTTCTTATTTTGTACTTGTTTCTTACCACAGAGACCCTCCAAGAAAGAATAAGCAAATGGAATTTTCATGAAACTGAGAATAAAAAAAGTTGCCAGAAAAATCTCATAAAAGTCCCTTCAAAAGCTAGCTATTTGCTACAATCCAAATACTGAGTTGAGGAGAGCAGAAAAGATGCTAAAGGGAGGGCTGGGAAGGTGGCTCAGTGGTAGAGTGCTTGCCTTGCAGGCATGAGGCCCTGGGTTCGATTCCTTAGCACCACATACACAGAAAAAGCCGGAAGTGGTTCTATAGCTCAAATGACAGAGTGCTCGCCTTGAGCTGAAGAGCTCAGGAACAGTGCCCAAGCCCAGAGTCAGGCCCCATGACCAATAACAACAACAAAAAAGATGCTAAAAGGGAGTCTTTAATCTTAAGGCATCAAGAAGGACAGTTAATGGTTGTCAGGAGTAAAGCAGGGGTACATCACTGTGGGTGGATGGTCCAGGGAGAAAGGCTGATTTGTG
The DNA here is from genome assembly GCF_019054845.1 of Dipodomys spectabilis. Classification (NCBI taxonomy): domain Eukaryota; kingdom Metazoa; phylum Chordata; class Mammalia; order Rodentia; family Heteromyidae; genus Dipodomys; species Dipodomys spectabilis. Next base: position 2,026,561 of record NW_024870907.1, on the reverse strand, counting down.
GACAGACAAGAAAAAAAAAAAAAAAAAAAGGTAAACCCATCTTGTTTTGTTTGTGCCACATAAATTAGTAAAATATAGTCCATATGCTAGGATATAAAACATAAAACGTTTTTTCTGCAGATTGTATTTTCCATCAAAGAAGGCCAGGTAACTACCCTAACCAGTTCCTCCCTGAATCCTCTCTGGCCACCTACCGGGACCTGCTGCACCTGGGGCGCAGCAACTGTCTGCACTGTGGCAGGGGCGAGGGTCTGCAGCGTCCCATTAGCTGTTTGTGTCAGCACCCGCTGGGCCTGTATGGTCTGCACCTGCTGCTGGATGGTGACCGGTTGGACCTGGGAGGATGTCACCAGGCTTTGCACTTGAGGCTGAAGGACTTAGGAGGAGAAGAGAAGAGGGGACATGGGTGAGGAATGCATGCTGCTGCTGTAGTTCCAAGGATGGAGCGTCTCATAACGATGCTAACCCCCTACCCGCTTGCCCAGGATGTGCACAGCCATTTGCAAGCTGGTTTATGGAATAAGAACATCCCATAAGGGCTGCTTCCATGTCTGAAGGAACGAGTACACATTGTTTTATTACTCTGGGTGCTGGGGTGGGGGTAAGGGAAGTTAGTCAACAAATGACTGCACCCAGCAATAGAGTTAATAGATGCTGGAAATCAACCATTCTCTGGAGCTTCATTTCCTTCCATCCTTTCTGGATGGAAAGTGTGCCATGGGCATATCTCAGCTTTGTGCCTTTACCCTCCAACAAATCCTCAAAGCCCATAGAGGAACTATTAAGAGTCTTTCAAATTCAGATCAAGCTGCATCCCACTCAGGCTCCCCACAGCCCTTGGGATGCAGGCACCCCAGAAAGCAGCAGCACTTCTGTTGCTCACTCCCTAACACATGCTGAGGGCCTGCTTCTCAGAGATGCAGGGCCAATTTGCAAAGTTGGACTTGTCTCTGCAGGGGAACTAGGGAGCTGTTTGCCGAATGAATGGCTTTCAACGGAGGGTGTTCAGATCTGGCTGCTGCCCAGGCAAATTTCAGGCCTGATATTATTATCCCAGCCTCTATCTTTTGTTACCAGGCCAGCCCTACACCTACCACGCAGACTCATGACTCACCTTGGAAGCTGGTGGCTGCATTCTGGTATATCAGAGGCTGCTGGATGATCCTGGTTTGTGGAGCAGTGCTAAATGTTGGGGTGATCATCACTGTTTGCTGCTGCAGCTGAGCTGGAGGCTGGGGCTGGGGTTGGGGCCGAGGCTGGAGAACAGGTGTTGCTCTTGGTGGGGTGGGCACTGGGGTAGAAGGGACTTTGACCTGCAGGGTTGGAGCCTGAGGGGAGGTGACTGAGGGAGAGAAGGAAGGCAACGGAACTTGGCTGAATGACCGTTGTATTGAGGGGTCCACAGCTCCACCATTGTTGCTCCTGCCAGTGCTGCTGTTGCCACTGCTGCCACTGCTGCCATTGCCGCCGCCGCCGCCACCACCACCACCAGGAAAGGAGCTACAAAGCTGCTCTGAAAACAGGTCAGGGAACTCTCCCACTTGATTGCTGACAAACTGTAGCATCTCTGTGGATAAAGGAAAAGGAGTCGTTTTATTGCCATCCAAAATATGAACTCAAACCAAAGAAACTGAGGCACAGGAGCTGGGGATGCAGCTCAGAGGTAGAGAGGTAATATCTGGGGTCTCACCCTTATCACCCCATCTTCCTCCCCTCAAGATAAACAAACAAGAAAAGAAACCATGGGGCTGGGAAGGTGGCTCAGTGGTAGAGCGCTTGCCTTGCATGCCTGAGGTCCTGGGTTCGATTCCTCAGCACCACATAAGCAAAAAGAAAAAAGCCGGAAGTGGCGCTGTGGCTCAAGTGGTAGAGTGCTAGCCTTGAGCTGAACAGCTGAGGGACAGCACCCAGGCCCAGAGTTCAGGCCCCACGACCGGACCCCCCCAAAAAAAGAAAGAAACCAGGACACAAAAACCCAGTGTGCTGGCGACATTGACACAGAGGGTGGACAGTCATTGCTCTGACACTTTGGAATGAAGCAGCCCTGGCCCAGGAGGCCTCCTCTAATCTCAGCCCCGCTCCTGTGGGCAGACAGGAGCCATTTGGGTCCATACCAGCTAATCCTTTTTCCAGCCAAACTCTGGGCCTCCTCTCCAACGAAGGCACATTCTGGGTACCATGGTACCCACAGAAACGCAGGGACACTAGGCTTGGTAGTGCACATCTGTTATTTCAGTACTTGGGAGGACATGGCAGGAAGACTGTGAGTGCAACAAGTCTGGGCTACACAGCAAAAGCTGATCTCAAAAAACCAAGCTCAGTGGTAAAGCACTTGTCTAATACATTCAGAGTCCCGAGTCCTACCCCCAACATCACAAAAAAACAAAACTAAAACATTCAGGGGCAATTGGAAAGCTGAAGGCCTCTGAGTTAAAGGCCTTTAGGAGCAGAAAGAACAGGAAGACCATATATGAAGTCAGGAAAACCTGATGAGGTCATACAGCTAGTCAGGTACTGCTAGGAGGCCAGGGCATAGCAACCTGGCTTTATCCTGCTTGCCACAATTGACAAGGCCCTTCTGACTCCCTTCTAGATCATTTTCCAAGTGCTTGAGACCCTTAAATTCCCAGCCTAAAAGGCTTCTTCCTGCTCCATCCACCCAAGGTTTTATTTAAATTTAGCTTACTGCATGACTGACGATTCATCTTTTTAAAAAATTATTGTTGTGTGTGTATGTGTGCCAGTCCTAAGGCTTGAACTCAGGGCTCAGATGCTGTTCCTGAGCTTTTTTGCTGGCTAGTGCCCCTGCTCAAGCCACAGCTCCACTTCCAGCTTTTTGGTGATTAACTAGAGATAACAGTTTCAAACACTTTTCTGCCCAGGGTAGCTTCAAATCGTGATCCTCAGATCTCAGCCTCCTGAGATTACAGGTACAAGCCACTGGCTCACCAGCACAATCATCTTTTAGACTTCTTTCTCCCTACAAGGAGTCTGGAGCCTCAGCTATGTCACTGATTTCTATACTATCTACTTTTCTTTCCTTTGTCTCATCTTAATACTGCATATTCTTTAACTACACAGTCCCTTGTCTCCAATCTCTTAAGGTCAAAGGATGCTCTGAGTTGGACCAAATCAACTATAACACAAACCAACCACTACTACTACTACCATCAGCATCAGCATCACTATTACCACTCCCCCCTCTTCCCCCCGCCACCAAATCCTTCCATCTCTACTCTTTTTCCCAAGCCTCCCCTAGCAATCTCTGAGTCTCTGATCGCATGTGTTGTGTGAGTCAGGGAAGGCCGGGAGCTTGCTCTATGAAGAGTAGAATGTGGGGCAAGTGAGATAGTCTGGGGAGGTCCAGTGTGGTCTCCATACAGGATAACTAGAGCTTAGCATTTCAATTACTGGGCTGCAAGCATCAGTCAGTCCAAGGGCAAGGTAAAACGGTGTTTCAGCTGACTGAATTCCCAGGGAGTGGAACTACTAACCAACACCTCAACTGCTCTGTCCTCACTCAACCTGTTTGTGGGAGTGAGAAGTGGGCAGATTGCCAGATACTGCAATCTGCACCCAACAGGCCCAATTCCAATTAAGAAATGCTCTCAGACTTGGCACTAAATTTAAATCAAACACAAATCTAGAGCTCACATGTTTCAAGTATAACATAAGATTTATAGAAAACTTTAAGAAAATGGTTGAGAGAAATCTAACAATTTACTATTGAGCCTTCCAGAGGCCCTATAAAATTCCAGCTCTCTGGGAAATCAGCCCTGAAGTCTGGCTGCCTGTTCTCCCTTGCAGAAAGTTCATGGACAGGCACCAGTTGGTACTCCTGTAATCCCAGCACTGGAGTGGATGATGCAGGAGGACTATAAGCTTGAGGCTAGTCTGGGCCATATAACAAGGCCATACCTTGTCCAGCACAGGGCTGGACTGTGACTGGATAGCAATGTATCTTCCCAGCAAGGGCAAGGTTCTGAGTTCAAGCTCCAATAATGGAGGGAGAAAAAGGCAGGATAACGGGCACTGTGAACTCGGTAAGTTACTTGTCTCTATGCTTAGATCTCCTCACTTGGCTGCCTCTTTGCTGTGCTAATTCCTGGATGATTTATGCAAAGTGCCTGGTGAGGCCCTTATAGAAGCACTTCTGGGGCTCCCACTACTGATGTACTTGGGCCTACTTTATTCATCTCTTCAAGTGCTCTGAAACTTTCATGGGGGAAGGTACGTGCTGGTACACAAAGGTCCTAAGGCTTATTTAAATGTGACTGTTTAAATTCACCACCACCACCACCACCACCACCACCACCACCACCACCACCACCACCACCACCACCACCACCACCACCTTTCAACCCTTATATAGAATGTTCCAGTGGAGCCATCTCCCGTCAGCCAGGCATCAGGCTTGTGCTGAGTGGCGAGAGAGGCATTCCACGAGGAGGTTCTTCGAGCCTCTGGTAGGGCACTGGCTCTCCTTGGGCCCCATCTGGAAGCAGAGCCAAAGAGGAGTCCCGGAGAACCAAGACGCAGGCCCTGGGCATGGTTTCACTCTTTTAACTGGAGCTCTACCATGTGGGAGCGGCTAAATGTCTTCTCACTGTTTTCTGCTCTAATCATTTGTGTTCTGCAGTTGCACAGGCTTTTATTTCCATGGAGGGCCATGAAACCCGAAAAGGGAGGCTTGGGAGAAGGTTTTATGGAGCTGTGAAATGAAATTCAGGTTCCCGCTGCAGTTCACAGAGCAGAGTACCACAATCAGGCTTCCCAAGGTGGGAAGCTCACCTTGCTTCTCTTCAAAACCACATTCCTATCTTCAGCTGCTTCTTAAACTTAAGGATAAGTTGCTCAAGAAAGTATATGAGGCTGGGAAGGTGGCTCAGTGGTAGAGCGCTTGCCTTGCATGCCAGAGGCCCTGGGTTCGATTCCCCAGCACCACATAAGCAAAAAGAAAAAAGCTGGAAGTGGCGCTATGGCTCAATTGGTAGAGCGTTAGCCTTGAGCTGAAGAGCTGAGGGACAGCGCCCAGGCCCAGAGTTCAGGCCCCACAACTGGACCCAAAAAAAAAAAGAAAGAATATGAGGGCTGGGAAGGTGGCTCAGTGGTAGAATGCTTGTCTCACATGCAGGAGGCCCTGGGTTCGATTCCTCAGCACTATATAAACAGAAAAAGCCAGAAGTGGCTCAAGTGGTAGAGCACTTGTCCTGAGCTGAAGAGCCGAAGGACAGCGCCCAGGCCCAGAGTTCAAGCCCCACGACCACCCTCCCTCCCCCCCAAAAAAGGTATATGAGGGCCCAAGAAACTATATTTGGGTTCTAGACTCGTTAACAAGTAACCAAAATTAGAGGCACTAGTTGTCATCTGTGTCTGCACACAGCCATGTGCTTCAAGCCAAGAGATCTCCAGTTCACATGTATTAAATGGAGCTTGTGACCTGGAGGTAACATAAATTACATTGCCCAGCGTGGCCTTGCAACATCTTCTGAGCATAAGACAACCTGAAATCCAGTGAGATTAACTGAAGGAACAGGCATCCAAAGCTCCCAGATGGGGAAACAATCCCATGGCACAATTAGTCAATAATCCTTTAGTAGGTATTTCTGGTTTAGTTAGGCAAGGGAAGAACTGGTTTACAAAGGTCATTTATTCATTTTTTGGAGGGTGGGGGAAGTGGTGAGAGAGTTTTAATGTAGCTTAGGCTAACTTAGAACTCACAGTTCTCCCTCAGTCTCCTGAGTGCCAGGATTACAGACATGAGGTATCACTCTCAGCAATGGTGATTTATTCTTGTAATTTGCATTTACTATGTAACTTGTGTTAATTTCTTTTACATTGTAAAAAAAATGTATTCATATAGACCAACTTACAAAATAATTGAATGGGATCTCATCCAGAATGCTAAATATCTTGCTGTTTGCTTCATAAAACATGAAAGTTGCCCAGTGTCAACCATTATGATGGATATAACATTTTAAGAATACCAGAGCACTGTACTGTACTATGCTTTTTTTTTTTTTTTTTTTGGTTGGTCGTGGGGCCTGAACTTTGGGCCTGGGCGCTGTCCCTCAGCTCTTCAGCTCAAGGCTAGCATTCTACCACTTGAGCCATATTGCTGCTTCCAGCTTTTACTGCTTCTGTGGTGCTGAGGAATCGAACTCAGGGCCTCATGTATGTAAGACAAGCACTCTACCACTGAGCCACCTTCCCAGCCCCTATACTATATATTATTATTATTTTTTTTTTTTTACTTTTTTTTTGTCCGGTCATGGGCCTGAACTTTGGGCCTGGGCGCTGTCCCTCAGCTCTTCAGCTCAAGGCTAGTGCTCTACCACTTGAGCCCCAGCGCCACTTCCGGCTTTTTTCTTTCTGCTTATGTGGTGCTGAGGAATCGAACCCAGGGCCTCTGGCATGCAAGGCAAGCGCTCTACCACTGAGCCGCCTTCCCAGCCCTATACTATACATTATTGATGTACAGAATTTATTTAATCACTTAGTGATGATAGATTGACTGATGATTGCTTTCTTTCTTTTAGGACCTTATCACTTAAGTTTTGTCCCAATCCTTGTGTTTTCAGACAGAGTATTATGCTTTCACCCTGACAAGCTAAGAGACTCTTACCTCTTTCTGCCTCCCAAAGGGATGGATGTGAGCTATCAAGTTTGGTATCAAGTTTATTTTTCTTCTTCTTTTTCAAAACTGTAAGGTACTGTACAGAATGGTTACCAAGTTTGGCTTTTGGTGTATGTGTGTGTGCTGGGGCTTGAACTCATGCTCTGAGCTCCTTGAGCCAGTGTGTGTGTGTGTGTGTGTGTGTGTGTGTGTGTGTGTGTGTGTGTGTGTGTGTGTGTGTGTGTGTGTGTGTGTGTGTGTGTGAGCTCCTTGAGCCAGAGTGTGTGTGTGTGTGTGAGCTCCTTGAGCCAGAGTGTGTGTGTGTGTGTGTGTGCCTTGAGCCAGTGTGTGTGTGTGTGTGTGTGTATGTGTGTGTGTGTGTGTCTTGAACTTCAGGCTCTGAGCTCCTAGAGCCACAGGGCCACTTCCGGCTTTTTCTATAACTAATTGGAGATAAGAGTCTCACAGACTTTCCTGCTTCAGCTGGCTTCACAATCCTTAGATCTCCTCAGCCTCCAGAGTAGCTAGGATTATAGGCCTGAGCCACTGGTACAGTTGTTGAGACACAGTCTTGCGAACGTTTCCATAGATTGCCTTCAAACTGATTCTCCTATCTCTGCCTCTTAAGTAGTTGGGATTACAGATGTGTACCACCTCACCTAGCCCATCTGTGTTTTAGCATTATTAACAACTCCTTAGAAGCTGGTGACTCACGCCTGTAATCCTAACTACTCAGGAGGCTGAGATCTGAGGAACTCAGTTCAAAGCCGGACCCAGCAGGAAAAGTCCGTGAGACTCTTATCTCCAATAAACCACTCAGAAAACCGGAAGTGGCACTGTGGCTCAAGTGCTAGAGCACTTGCCTTGAGCTGAAGAGCTGAGGGACAGCGCCCAGGCCCATGACCGATCCCCCCCCCCCCCAAAAAAAATACTCATAGAAGAGAAATGGCTGGGTAGTAGGTGGGGAGAACAGGCGATTTTAGAAGGCTGTGACAGTCAACACTCCCAACATTTCTCTATATCTTCTTCTGTTCATTTAATAGTGCGGAAAAAATACCACATGGAACTGTTCTATGTGGGCTAAATGTCTATGCCTGTCCTGGGGCTTGAATTCAGGGCCAGGGCTCTGTCCCTGAGCTTTGTTTCACTCGAGGGTAGCACTCTATTACTTGAGTCACAGCTCCATTTCCAACTTTTTGGTAGTTTATTTTAGAGATAAAAGTCTCAGGACAGCTGGGTGCTGGTGACTCAAGAGGCTAAGATCTGAGGATGGAGGTTCAAAGTCAATGAGGAAAGTCAGTGAGACTTTTTTTGTTGTTGTTGTTGGTCATGGGGCTTGAACTCTGGGCCTGACCACTGTCCCTCAGGTCTTCAGCTCAAGGCTAGAGCTCTTACCACTTGAGCTACAGCGCCACTTCTAGTTTTCTGGTGGTTTATTGTAGATAGGAGTTTCATGGACTTTCCTGCCTGGGCTGGCTTTGAAACGTGATCCTCAGATCTCAGTCTCCTGAGTAGCTAGGATTACAGGTGTGAGCCATCAGCACTCGGCTAGTTAGTGAGACTCTTATCTCCAATTAACTACCAGAAAACAGAAGTAGTGCTGTGGCTCAAAGTGGTAGAGCACTAGCCTTGAGCAAAAGAGCTCAGGATAGTGCCCAGACTCTGACTTCAAGCCCCACAACTGACAAAAACAAGTCTCAGGACTTTCCTTCCTGGGTTGGCTTTGAACTTGATCCTCAGATCTCAGACTGACTAGCTAGGATTACAGGCATGGGTCAGTGCCTGACATTGAGAAAGGATCTTCAAAGCCTTAGCTGGCCTTGAACTTGGAGCCTCTCAATCTCAGCCTCTCAAGTGGCTAGGATTACAGGCATTAATCAATGGCACCCAGTTAACATTCTTTCTTGCATGTCGGCAAATATTTCATCTATGTTGTTATTTCTCTTTAATCTGTTCAGAGAAAAAGCCATAGTGATTAATAATTAACCACATCACCATCTTGTAACTTGAGACAAGTTTTACCTAGCTGAGCGGCAGTTCTGTCTCAGGTAATCAAAGCATGGAACTATTGAGATAAAATTCATGCATCTAAAGCAGCTTACCTAGTGCTCAGTATTAGCTAAGCATTACATGCTATTCACAATTCTTGAACATTTAAAAAATTCTTAAATTAAAAAAAAATTTAAAATGCAGACTGTTAGTTGAAAATATGAGTCTCACAGACTTTCTTGCCCAGGCTGACTTTTGAATCTCAGCCTGCTAAGTAGATAAGACATAACTCAAAAAGTGTGACTTAATGTCAGTGACTTTCACAAGAAAATCCCAGGTATTTTTCAAAGCAAAGTGCTTAATTTATTGTGGTATTTGTGTATTTCTTAGCCACCAATGTATAAAGTTGTGACATAGTTTCTTTTTCTTAGCAGTTGTGGGGTTTGAACTCAGAGCCTGGGCGCTGTCCCAGAGCTCTTCTGCTTGGGATTAGCACTCTACCACTTTTAGCCACAGCTCCACTTTCAGAGGTGTGTGTGTGTGTGTTTGTGTGTAAACTCTGGGCGTGTGTGTGTGTGTGTGTGTGTGTGTGTGTGTGTGTGTGTGTGTGTGTGTGTGTGTGTGTGTGTGTGTGTGTGTGTGTGTGTGTGTATCATGGGGCTTGAACTCTGGGTCTGGACATTGTCCCTCAGCTCTTCAGCTCAAGGCTACCACTCTACCACTTGAGCCACTGTGCCACTTCTGGTTTTCTGAGTGGTTTATTGGAAATAAGAGTGAGTCTCACAGCCTTTCCTGCCCAGGCTGGCTTTGAACCGTGATCCTCAGATCTCAGCCTCATGAGTAGCTAGGATGGCAGACGTGAGCTACCGGTGCCCAGCCTCCACTTCCAGTTTTTGAGTAGTTAACTGGAAATAAGTGTCTTATGGGGACTTTTTTGCCTAGGCTGGCTTCGAACTGTGATCCTTAGATCTTAGCCTCCTGAGTAGCTAGGATTACAGGGAGCCAGCAGCACCTGCCTACAGCTTCTTATACCACTTCCTCCCAATGACATATTGAGAGTTGTGACCCTAACTCTTTTTCACAAAGAGCCTTTCTAAAAATACAACTTTGTATAGCAGAGCATAACAATACACCTATGTCACAGTAATGTACACATTTGTACAGATACTAATATTATATAGAAATGATATATAGTGATCTGTCACCTGGTAGGAGTTACATTCCAGAGACCCCCGGGATAGGTGAAAATCTGCGAGGTAGCAGCGTTAGACAGTTGCCCATTGCTATATGCCAGTTTACTTATTGCTACTCAGCGGATTTTCACCTATGGTGGGGGTTCTCTGGAAACATAACTCCCACAAACAAACCCGTGATACAGTGAAGCCGCAATATGTGAACTGCGATATAGTGGGAGACAACTGTAATTTTTGTGTTATACTGTAAAAATCCATCATCCCAGGAACTGGGGGTGTATCTAGTGGTAGAGTGCCTGTCTAGCAAGCACAAGATCTTGAGTTCAAAGCCAAGTATATGAAAAAAGTCATTTCCTAACTTACAGGGTTATTCACCAAACTTCCCTCATTTATTTATTGCTCATTTTGCCTTTCATATCGGAGCCAATTGTTTGCAATGTGCGCAGGTTGTTTGGGAATGAGATGGAGTACAACTGTGATCCAGAGCATTCCCAACAAGCCCCCTTCCAGAATGGCTTTGCCTGACAATTATCAACGAAGTCAAATGAAAAACAAGCTCATACCAAGGGCCAACTGTGGTCCTCTCCACAGCATTCTGCTTCTTATAGTCACTGATACTTTCCCTAGGACCATTTATTTCTATCACCAGGAGAAGCATGTAAGGAGTCCAGCCCAGCAGCCATACCTTTCTACACAAAAGCCTTGAAATTCAAACAGCACTCTTTTTTTTTTTTTTTTTGGGTTCGGTTGTGGGGCCTGAACTCTGGGCCTGGGCGCTGTCCCTCAGCTCTTCAGCTCAATGCTAGCGCTCTACCACTTGAGCCACAGCACCACTTCCGGCTTTTTTCTTTTTGCTTATATGGTGCTGAGGAATTGAACCCAGGGCCTCAGGCATGCAAGGCAAGCGCTCTACCACTGAGCCACCTTCCCAGCCCCTCAAACAGCACTCTTAACAGGCAAACTGCCTACTCAAATTGCTTCCAACACAGGGGCATGTGGACTTAGTAAGAAGCTCAAGACATGATAAGAACAAGGGAGATTCTGGGTACCTTCCTAGGAAAAAGGGAGTGTGAAAGAGGTAGGTGCTGGGGGACACAGGATAGTAAACTGGTGACTCAGGCATTCTGTGTTTGAATGACAAAAGAGTGAATTCTTTTCATTGGCAAAGAAACCACATAGGAGAATGGTAGGAAAGCAGAGCCGCTCAAATGCTCATGTTCTAGAACATTCCTCTGCATGATTAAAATGTCACATAAAATCAAACAGTTAAAAATCAAAAGGAGCTGGGCGCTAGTGGCTCACACCTATAATCCTAGCTACTCAGGGAGGCTGAGATCTGAGGATGACCGCTCAAAGCCAGCCCAGGTAGAAAAGTCTGTGAGACTCTTACCTCCAATTTACCATAGAAAACTGGAAGTGGAGCTTGGGCTCGAAGTGGTAGAGTGCTAGCCTTGAGCAAAAAGAATGCAGAGACAGCCCCCGGGCCCTGAGTTCAAATTAAAAGACAAACAACAATCACCACCACCACCACCACCACCACCACCACGACGACCACCACCACCACCACGACGACGACCACCACCACCACCACCACCACCACCACCACCACCACCACCACCACCAAATCAAGAAGAAAAAAAAAAAAAGCCAGGCAAGGTGGCACATGCCTATAATTTCCAGCTATTCAGGAGGCAAAGGCAGGAGAGTTGTCAGTTCAAGGACAGCCTCGGCAAAGCTGGTCATACTCAATCTAAACAAAAGGGTAAGGGCCTAGCTCAAGTGGTAGAGTATTTGCTGAGCAAGTTGGAGGCCTTGGATTCATTCCCCAGTGCTGTGAAAACAAAAAATTAAAACAACCACCACCACAACAAAAAAACCAAGGGAGAAAAAGCACCCAGGAAATCCAAAGCAACTCTGGGATTATCCTTTAGGCTGTGTCTGGCTCAATACAGAGGCAGTCCCGGGGGCACAGCTGGGCAGGAAAAGAGGACAGAGAGCATGGACAAGTCCAGGCGGCCCAGGTTCACAAGCCCAGGACCCGAGGCAGCTCCCAGAGGTTTCGCCAAGGACAGTAAAAACCTGCTCTCCACCCTAAACTCAGTCTAGACTTGTTCTATCTGTTACATCTCTTCGTTCCACTACGATCCTGCTTCTTTGCGGATTCTGTTGGCCCAACAGCCTTTCAAATCACATGAAATCAGATTTCTTAAATATAAGCTTCAGATGAAGATTTGCTCACATTACCCCTCCTACTCGCTGAATTCTTCACCTATCCCTAAAGGAACCTACTTCCTTTTCATACATGCCTTTGGGAGAGGCAAGCTTTCTCACATTAGGACTGCCAAGTACACTTTTACTGCTTGCTCTAAGTTCTGAATTTCACCATTCAACCTCAAAACTCTCAGCTTAATGCCAATAGCTCAGGCCTGTCATCCTATCATCCTAACTACTCAGGAGGCTGAGATCTGAGGGTCCAAATTAGAAGCCAGCCCAGGTAGGAAAGTCCAGGAGACTCTTACCTACAATTAACCACCAAAAAGCCAGAAACGGAGCTGTGACTCAAGTAGAAGAGTGCCAGCCTTGAGCAAAAGCAGCCCAGGTTCTGAGTTCAAGCTCCAGAACACACACATACATACTCACACTCATTCTCACTCTCTCCCCAAAATCTTTTTTTTTGGTAGGTGTCGGTCCTGGGACCTGGGCATTGTCCCTATGCTTTTGTGCTCAAGACTAGTCATTTACCACTCAGAGCCACAGCTCCACATTCAGTTTTTTGTTTGTTTTTGGTCAGTCATAAGTCGAACTCTGGGCCTGGGCACTGTTCCTCAGCTCTTCAGCTCAAGGCTAGTGTTCTACCACTGGAGCCACAGTGCCACTTCTGGTTTTCTGGTGGTTAATTGGAGATAAGAGTCTTCTGGACTTTCCTGCCCAGGCAAGCTTTGAACTGTGATTCTTAGATCTCAGCCTCCTTGGTAGCATAAGCTCAATATTTGATCTCCAACATTTGGACACCAAAAAAGCTAAAACTTGGTAATAAAGTGGCCTCCTCACCCCCAAAGCTCTGTTCTCAATTTAAAGTCATACAAGTCATGTGATGCTCCTTGAAACACAACTTTGTGTGACTTCTTGTTTACTACTGATTAATTTTTGCATTCTGTAAGGGCAGAATATAAACTACTGATAAGCTACTCGTGATTTGTCTGGTAGAAAGCTGAGATTTTGTTTTTATTATTCCGCTGTAGGCACTCAGTCAGTTCCTCTTCCAAATATGCAATCTTCTTTCTTCATTGTTTTTCCTCTTCTTTTTTTCTTGGCAGTATTGGGAATTGAACACAGGGCCTTGGCCTTGGTAGACAGATAGCTTATCATTTGAGCCTTATTCCTTTTTACTTTCGTTACTTTTGGATAGGGTCTCCTGGTTTTGCCTAGGGCTTTGGGGTCTTCCTACCTGTTCCTCCCATACTGTAAAACTACACAGTGTGCCATTAAGTCAAATTTATTGGTTGAGATGCTGTCTTTCTAACTTTTTTTCTTTGGGTTGGCCTCAAATTTTGATCCTCCTGATCACTGCTTCCCAAGAAGCTAAGATCACATGTGTGCACCATCATCATACCTGAACTCTATCTTTTTTCTACTATGTAAATGAGTTTCTTGCACTTTCCTTGGACTCAATTTTTTTAAACTATTTTTTTTTCTTTTTTGGTACTGGGGATTGAAACCAGGACGTTGTACTTGTTAGGCAAGCCCTTTCCACTCAGCTACATCACAGCCATCCAGCTAATTTCATTACTAATAATGTCAACAAATTTTTGGTACATGCTCATGATATATTAGTATTAGGATGTGTTTAATTTAGCCAGGTGCCAGTGGCTCATGCCTGTAATCCTAGGAGGCTGAAATCTGAGCATAATGCTTCAAAGCCAGACAAGACCAGACAGGAAAGTCTGTGACTCTTACCTCCAATTAACCACCAGAAAACTGGAAGTGGCACTGTGGCTTGAGTGGTAGAATGCTAGCCTTGAGCTGAAGCACTCAGGGACAGCGCCCAGGCCCAGAGTTCAAGCCCCACAACCAAAAAAAAAAGTGTTTAACTTATATACTGCCACATTACATGTGGAAATTAGTAATTATAAATGCTTTTCTTATCTTTCATGTTCTGTAAGTGCATGAATAGAAGCTTCAATTTCTGTTTCCTTCCTTCCTTTCTTCCTTCCTTCCTTTCTTTTTCTCTTTCTTTCTCTCTTTCTTTCTTTTCTTTATTTCTTGTTGGTCATGGGGCTTGAACTCTGGGCTTGGGCACTATCCCTGTGCTCTTCAGCTCCAGGCGAGCGCTCTACTGCTTGAGCTACAGCGCCACTTCCAGTTTTCTAGAGGTTAATTGGAGATAAGAGTCTCATGGAGGGGCTGAGAAGGTGGCTCAGTGGTAGAATGCTTGCGTTGCACGAATGAGGCCCTGGGTTCGATTCCTCAGCACCACATAAGCAAAAAGAAAAAAGCCGGAAGTGGTGCTGTGGCTCAAGTGGTAGAGCACTAGCCTTGAGCTGAAGAGCTGAAGGACAGCGCCCAGGCCCAGAGTTCAGGCCCCACAACTGGACCAAAAAAAAAAAAAAAAAGAAGAAGAAGAAGAAGAAGAGTCTCATGGACTTTTCTGCCTGGGCTGGCTTTGAACCGTGATCCTCAGATCTCAGCCTCCTGAGTAGATAGGATTACAGGCATGAGCCACCAGCACCCAGTTTCTCTATATTTTTCTAAGCATCAAGTATCCTGGTGGTTTAAAAAAAAAAGAAAAAAAGAGCAAGCACCTGACATCGATGAACTGAAATACTCTCAAAAGCAATTTTCAGGCAAACTATAAAAATGGGGATCATGTTTTCCAAGCCAGAAACTAGAAGGGACACCCCTCATAAGTGAATATTTTTATTTATTTGTTTTTGCCACTACTGGGACTTGAAATTGGTCTCTTTCACTCTCACCTGGCTTGTTCTACCACCTGAGCCATACCTCCAGTCTGGTATTTTTGCTGGTTAACTAGAGATGAAGTCTTGTGGACTTTTCTGCGTGGGTTGGTTTTGAATTGCAGTCCTCTGATCTCAGTCAGTAAAGTTGCTAGGTACAGGCACCATTGCCTTGTTTACCATTATCCTAAGATGAGTAGACATGTATATGTGATTTCTGCAAAGGATTAAACTGTGTGGAGCACTTTCTGTGTCCCAGTCACGGGGTGATGTCAGTCTCTGATCTTCTGTCCTAAGGGAATTAAGGACACCAAGAAGACACAGGGAACACAGTTCCCTGAATGCTGATGGGGACACAAGATGCAATCTAGTCAGGGAAACTCATTACGACAAAGGATCCTGCAAGTGATGGTAGTGAACTTGACCACTCACTTTATTGGAAATGAAGAAAAAAATCTGTATGCAGAAAGTTGTCTTACTTACAATGTTATAGGAAGAGGAGTGTCCCCTCCTCCCCCCAAGCTGGATTGCTGTTCAGGGACCAAAGGAGAATATCAGAATGGCCAGGACAAGAAACAGAGGTAACTTTGTCAAGCAAAGGGGAATTTTCTGACAACAGACTAAAGACAAGTTCTGGTTATGAAAACTGATCAGCACTGAGAAGATCATTCCTTAGAAACTCTGTAAAGAAAGGCTGACAAGGAATCACATTTAGGGAGGAAAGTAGGATGTAGAAGTTAAACTCAAGTCTACTTTGCCAGGCCAAACAACAGTAATTTCATGTTTAAGTTCCATGAGTGCTGATTGTGAATCCAAAATCAAATTACTCAAGACTTGTTTTCCTTACTTGTGAATATGGGAATAATCTAATCTCTGATAGAGATATACAATGTGGCTTGTGTATTAAAAAAAATAAATTTTTGTTGTTGTTAATATTGGGGTTTAAGCTCAAGGGTATGTCCTTGCTAAATAGGTGTTCTACCTCTTTTTTTTTTTTTTTTTTTTTTTCTGTCTTGAACTCTGGTCCTGAGTGTTATCACTGAGCTCTTTATACTCAAGGCTAGCGCTCTACCACTTAAGCAAATAGCACTACTTCTGGCTTTTTCTATGACTAATTGGAGGTGAAGAGTCTTGTGGACTTCCCTGCCCAGGCTAACCATGTAATGTGACCCTCAGATCTCAGCCCATCAACTGGTCTATTTCTTGAGCCATACTTCTAAGTCTTTTTTGGTCTTATTAAAAAAAATTACAATAAGGTTAGCGCACATATGCTTAGGCTACCTTGGACCATCTTTATCCATCCCCATGTAGATAACATGATAGGTGCAGACCATACATCCAGCTACTGATTGAGATGGAGTCTTTCATTTATGCCTCAAACCACAGTCCTCCCAATCTCAGCCTCTCAAGTAACTATGATCTTTGTTACTGGTGCCTGGCTCAGTTTTGGTTTACTTTTGAGACAAGGTCTGCTACATTGCCGAGGATGGTGTCAAATTCACTATCTTTCTGCCTTAATCTCCTAAATACCAGGATAATAGGCATATGCTATTTTACTGGGTTTGATTTTTTTTCTCCCCCTATTTTTTTTTTTAACATAAACTTTTAATTGGAGGGGAGGTAGCATGATATTGGGGTTTGAACTAAGGGCCCTGGGCTTGCTACGCAGGTATTCAACTACTGGAGTCACTCTGTCAATCTATGTTTTGGTTATTTTATTTTTTTGGTCAGTCATGGGGCTTGAACTCTCAGAGCTCTTCAGCTCAAGAAGAGCACTCTACTGATTGAGCTACAGCACCACTTCCAGTTTTCTAGTGGTTTATTGAAGATAAGCGTCTCATGGACTTTCCTGCCCGGGCTGGCTTTGAACCATGATCCTCAGATCTCAGCCTCCTGAGTTGCTAGATTACAGGCCTGAGCCTCAGGTGCCTGGCTGTTTTGGCTATTTTTGAAGCAGGGTCTTGTTTTATGCCTGACTGGAAGGTACTGTGATCCTCCTATTTGTGCTTCCCCAAGTCACTGGGATGACAGGTGTACACTACTGCTCCCAGTTATGTGCTGTCTCTCCACTCCCCGGCCACCGCCTCCCTCCGCATTCCCTGTACCTTGACTAGAAAAGCAAGCACTACCACTGCAAGCCACTGGTTGAGATGAAGTTGGAAAACTTTTATCCCCGGGCTGAGGCCTAGAAGCAATCATCTGATCACCACTGCCCAGGAGGCTAGGATTATATGCTTGAGCCATCATGCTGGTTAATAGAAACATGTTTTGTTTTATGCTGGTACTGGGGCTTGAACTTAGGATCTCACTCTCTCATTTGGATTTTTTGCTCAAGGCTAGTGCTCTACTATATCTCCATTTCTGGCCTTTTAGTGGTTAACTGGAAATAAGAGTCTCATAGACTTTCCTGCTCAGGATGGCTTTAAATTGGAATCCTCAGATCTGAGACTCCTGGAGGCAAGATTACAGGTGTAAGCCACCAACACCTTGTTTAACATAAACTTTATTTTATTTATTTATTTATTTTTTGGGTCCCGTCATGGAACCTGAACTCTGGGCCTGGGCACTGTCCCTCAGCTCTTCAGCTCAAGGCTAGCACTGTACCACTTGAGCCACAGCGCCACTTCCGGCTTTTTTCTTTTTGCTTATGTGGTGCTGAGGAATCGAACCCAGGGCCTCTGGCATGCGCTCTACTACTGAGCCACCTTCCCAGCCCCATAAACTTTATTTTTATTTGCTGGTCCTGGGGCTTGAACTAAGTGCCTGGGCACTCTCCTGGAGCTTTTTTGCTCAACGCTAGCACTCTACCACTTAAAGCAGAACCACAGCTCCATCTCTGGCTTTTTACTAGTTAACTGGAGATAAGAGTCTTAAGGACATTCCTGCTCCGACCTTGATCTTCAGATCAGCCTCCTGAAGTGACAGGATTATAGGTATGAGCTAGTGATCCTAGCTTTAACATAAACTTTTGAAGAAAAACATCTTCAGATAAGATTCCAACTTAACCTTTAAATACATCAATGATCATTTGAAAACAAAAATAATTCAATGACAAAGCTAATAAGCTTTTCTTTTGCTGTTAGTACTGAGGAATAAATTCAAGGCCCTGGCTGAGCCATGTTCCCAGTCTTGTACTTATTCTGGTTAGAAATCATGTTTATATTTTACTTAAAGGTTACTTACAACTGAAATTAAATAATTAAATTCATTATATTAACCCCTCTGTACGGTATTTTCACAATAAAAAAATAAATTCATTATATTAAATACATCTACGTGGATAGCATAATAGTTATCAGTAATAGCTATTTATTACTGTCCACTGACTGACTATTTTGCAAGTACAGGAGCTACAAAGCCATGAAATGACATCCCTGACCCTTTCTCTATGCTACAAAGGGGCTGAGTGGAGATTGAATTTGGATTTCTACTTTAGGTTTGTCTGTCTCTCCTTTGCCCATCCTTTTCTCACCATCAAACAATCATTTCTTATGTTTTACATTTATGCTCATTACCACTTGGGACAAAGACATCTGGCAGACCTGCAGTGACAATGAATACATACTTACATAATCTTCACGATTGCCCCACAAGGTGGCTTTTTTTTTCTTTGCCAGCTCCAGGGCTTGAACTCAGGGATGGGCACTGTCCTTGAGCTTCTTTTGCTCAAGGCTAGTACTCTACTACTTGAGCCACAGTGCCAATTCCGGCCTTTTCTGTGTATGTGGTACTGAGGAATTGAACTCAGGGCTTCATGCATGCTAGGCAAGCCCTCTACCACTAAGCCACATTCCCAGCCACAGGGGAGCTTTTTAAGTGAGTTCATATGTGAGATTTTTTTTTCCTCCTCCTCCTCGAAGCTTCTTCTTTTTCCTTTTTTTTTTTTTTTTTGGTAGTACTGGCGTTTGAACTCAGGACCTTACCATTTGAATCATACCACAGGCTCTTTAGGCTCTTAGTTATTTTTCAGATAGGGTCTTGTACTTTCTGTTTGTACTTTCAACCTAGGACCTCCTTCTCTCTACCTCTACCTCCCATGTAGCTGTGATTGCAGAAGTGAGCCACCACAGCTGGCTTTTGTGAGACACTGGATGGTGGACAGCCCATGTTATGTGAGTGGACACACGGCAGACAGAGGCAGAAGCCCTTCTCCTCCCAAATCAGTCTTGTGTTCTTTTCCCAAGCACCCTACTGCACAAGTCACCTCAACTCAACTCCCTACACGATTCTTCCTCATAATTCCTTTGAGCAAGTATCAGCAGAGCCCATTTCATCACGGCTGGGAAGTCCGCACCCCTGCAAGAGCCCCACCCAGGAACTCCACCCTTGCTTAATACTAATTTAAGAGGTCTTAGATTTGTGGCAACCCACGTTTGAAGGCTATCCACCTTGCTCCACTCATTACTTTGAAATACTCATTCTCTGAATATAAAGAGAAAAAGCTTTGAGTCAATGGTGAGAGTTGCAAAACAACAGTATAGAAATTGTTAGTGTTGCCAGTGCTCGTGGCTCATGCCTGTAATCCTAGCTACTCAGAAGGCTGAGACCTGAGGATCGAAGTTCAAAGCCAGCCTGGGTAGAAAAGTCAGTGAGATTTATGTCTCCAATTAACCACCAGAAAACTGGAAGTGGCACCATAGCTCAAGTGGTAGAGAACTAACCTTGAGCTGAAGAGCTCAGGAACACCGCCCAGGCCCAGAGTTCAAGCCCCACAACCAACAAAAAGAAAAAAGAAATTGCTATTGTTTACTAGGTTCTTATTATGTACTGTACTGTACTACTGTACTGAACACTATACATCCAATTTTCTCAATACTTTGCAGATGGGGTCATTATCATTCACATTACAGATCAAAAAAATGAGGCTGCAGGGAGGTCAAGCAATGTGTCCAGCATTACAGTCAGCAGTAACAGAACTGGGATTTAAAGTCAAGCACTTTAACCCCCTGTAACATAGATGCTCTGGGGCCATCATCATGTGGCTATCACCAAACGGCCTGGCACTGGGTGGGTGCCGGACGAGGACTCCATGCATGACTGAGCTTAGAAAGGGAAGGACATGTCATCTCTGGTCTTCCCGTCTTTCTCAGCTCTTCCTCACACTGCTCTCTCTTTCACTCTCTGGAAACAAGAGATTGGAAGTTGAGCAAGATGAAAGGAGTGAGACTCCAAGGAACTGATCCTACACGATTCTGTTCTGAAAGAGGAGGGCCTCGGGTTTCACAAAGACAGGTGACTCCCTGTCAATAAAGTCAGGGACAAGTCACATGATCCGAATGGTCCTGGGGGTAAAGTCTACAAAGCTAAGGATCTCTACGTTTTTCAGCCCTTAAATCATGAGGCAAAAATGTAAGATCTACCACGCTGCTCCTTCATTCATTACTGTGCCTCAAAATCTCCCTAAGACTAAAGACAAAAGGTGACTCCATAGCTGGGCGTGGTGGCTCACGCCTGTAATCCTAGCTACTCAGGAGGCTGAGATCTGAGGATCTCGGTTCAAAGCCAGCCCGGGCAGGAAAGTCCAGACTCTATCACCAATAAACCACTAGAAAACCAGAAGTGGTGCTGTTGCTCAAGCAGTAGAGCACTTCCCTCAAGCTGAAGAGCTCAGGGACAGTACCTAAGCCCAGAGTTCAAGCCCCACGACCGACAAAAAAAAAAAAAAGTAACTCCATATTAAATTATGAACAAGCATCCATTCAACCTATCTGATGTGTGTGAGGTGCTGGGAGCTAGACCATTCCCAGTGCCTTGTATAGGAGTCACCATAGAGCAAGGATTAGAGAGTATTGGTCTGGTAATCCTAATGCTCCGGAGGTAGTAATCCTAATATTACTTGCCAGTAATCCTAACACTCAGGAGACAGAGACCAGAAGATCAAGACTTCAAGGTCAGCCTGGGCTACATAGGGAGATCCCATCTAACAAAAAACAGGGAAGAAAGGAAAGAAGGAAGGGAGGGAGGGAAGGGAGGGAAGGGAAGGAGGGAGGGAGGGAGGGAGGGAAAAAAAGAAAGAAAGAAAAGTATTGGTTTTCTCTTTACTTCTTAATCTTACAGAGAAAGGCTTCGGGTATAACTCAGTAGTAAAAGCAGTTGCCTAGCATGCATGAGACTACTAATTAAATCCCTATCACACAAGACAACACACCTCAGAGAAGACAGGAAAACCCAATCAAATTTATAAACTTCAACGAGGGGGAGAACAAACTAGTTCCTCACAAAGAAAGGGTTGTCAGTGTTAGAGCAGGTAGGGAGCCTAGAAGGATGAAAAGGATTTCGAGTTAGAGAGGAGGGTGCTGCAGGCAAAGGGAGGCGGTTTGAAAACCATAGTACCAGGAAATGTCCTACAAGTTGAAGCAGAGAGACAATGGGTAAAGTGGAGAGATGGAGCTGCCTGGAGTTCAAATGGGGAAGACCCTGATGCCATCCTAGTTGTGTGGCTTTATTCTGGAGGCCAAGAGAAGCACAGAAAATGGGGTGCACATTTATCACTTTTGTTTCATTTGTCCATTATAGTATCCCCATCTTCTTTAGAGAATGCCATTGGGTATGTCTTGGTAGATAAGGAGTCCTATTAGTTAGCTGGTGCATTCTCCTACCAAGGAGTATGACTCTTGAGGAAAGCATAGAAATAGATCAAAGTGGTGAATTCTAATCAGGGTGTTCCTGGCTTTGCCATGTATAACTCTGGCCGACTTCCAGCCCAGCTCTCCTGCTTCTGTGGTCAATCCATTTACTGCCCTCCCACCTCCCTCAAAAAAAAAAAAAAAAAATCTTTTGTTTTCAAGCTAGCCAAAAGTAGTTTATGTGGCTTATCAACAAGAATCCTGACTGATAAAGAACACATCAAGAAAGCATTTTGTCAAAACGGTGTCTGAAGCCAGGCACTGCTGGCTCATGCCTATAACCTTAGCTACTCAGGAGGCTGAGATCTGAGGATGCGGTTCCAAGCCAGCCTGGGCAGGAAAGTCCAAAGCACTCTTATCTCCAATTAATCAGCAAAAATAACCTAGAAGTAGAACTGTGGCTCAAGTGGTCTGACTGGCACAAGGAAAAAAAAGAAAAGGGAACCTGGCAGCATAGCTCAAGTAGTAGAGAGTTTGTCTAGCAAGCATGAGGCGCTGAGACCAAACCCTGGTACTGCCAAAAAAGAAAACAAAAACAGAAACCCTCAAGCATGCATCTGATAGCACTATTGAGACACAAATGTGATCAGGGACTGTTAGGCAAGGCCTGGCAGGAATGTCAACACTTAGGATCTGCTTCTCCCCTGTGGGAAGGGCTGACAGCCCAGGCAGCTCCACATCTTGTTCACCAGCTCAGAATTTCACCACTGTTCCAAGCCAGACTGTGAACCCAACAGACCTGTTCCTCCAGGCCTGATGAAGGCATACGAATTGAGAGAGGCATTTAAACACACATGCAGTAACAATTCCCAAGGCATGACAGATGCAGAGAGAGTTGTGTCTTCCAGTTTGTAAGCCCTCCAATGGTTTAAAGTCCTCTGGAGACTTCAGACCCAGGCTACTCTTCTGCTACTCTAAAAATTCCACCATGTCAACAGAGTTTAAACCTTCAGTCTTGTGGTTCAGAAATGGAACACTAGATACTACACTCTGTGACTGTTCCTGTGTCTCACACACAACACCTTATTATAAAACCCTTTCCAAATGAAAAAAGAAAAATAAACACTCCAAAATTATACTCTAGAAAGGGTCCCTTGGTACTATAGTCTGCTTGCAAAACGCAGTTCACCCAGTTCCCTACTCCATAGGGCAAAGAGTTATCTTTATGCTGGTACTGGGCCTCATGCTCTTACTTGGCTCTTTTGTTCAAGGTTGGTGCTCTACCATCTGAGCCGCACCTCCACATCCAGCTTTTGTGGTTAAATGGAGATAAGAGTCTCATGGACTTTTCTGTGTAGGCTGGCTTCAAACCTTGATTTTCAGATCTCAGCCTACTGAGTAGCAAGGATAATAGGTGTGAGCCACCAGTGCCTGCTCACTTAATTCTTGTAGCACCCATGACAAACATCCAACCCCCCCCCAGCCCCCAGCCCCGCCACACACACACACACACACACACACACACACACACACACACACACACACACACACACACACACACACACACACACACACAGGAGAGAAAGGCTGAGGAAAGCCCAAGAACTGGAGGAAGTCACTTGAGGTGCCCAGTAACATAAACATATCCACTGAATGTATGACTGAGCAGAGGACCTTGCTTTTCTCTAGCTTCAAATCCCATCCCACACCTGTCATTTCCAACTTAGAAGCCTATTTATATTAGACACAGATGTGACATGGGAGAGACAAGAGGAAAACATATGAGTTTAGAGTTGGACACATCTGGATTTAGGCTATTATCTTACCACTTACTAGTTTTGTGGTCTAGGCCTGAGTTTCTAACTCTGCAGCATACTGTAGATTTAGAGAAAGGATTAAATGCAAATATATATTATGAGATGATAGATAGGTTATGAAACAGTACCTGGCCCAAAGAACCATCACTAAATGTGAGAGCAGGGATCTTATTTACCTTGTGAATACAAAACAAGCCTTCTACAAGGTCTGAGCAGACACAGTAGCACACATATGGATTTGAAAACCTACCCATGTAATTGTAGCCCCTCTGTACAGTATTTTCACAAAAAAAAAAAGAAAGAAAGAAAACCTGGAGGACTGAAAAGTAGAAGAGACTGCAGGACAGTTAATAACCAGTGGAGAACAAGGTAAGTCATGCTTAGAGAACTCTGGTGTTATCCTCAATGTGTAAGATCAAGATGAAATGGTCTTGCATATTCATTACTTAATTACATACATGTACAAAGAATCAAACATGCCAGAAAACAACGATCACATGTTGGGATCCAACTCCACCCAAGACTGAAACAGAAAGCCTGCTCAGGTAGCTCAGAGGGCCAGGCACTGGTGGCTCATGCCTTTAATTTTGAGACCAGAAGGACTGTGGTTCCAGGCCATCTAAGGCATACAGTCAAGACCTCTTCTCAGCCGTTAGCTGTCACAGTGGTATGTGCCTATCATCCTAGCAACATGGAAGGCTGAGCTCCAGAGGATTTCTAGGCCAGCCCAAGCAAAAGAGTTTGCAAGACTCCACTTCAAAGAAACGGGCCCAGTGGCATGTGCCTGTCATCCCAGCTACTAAGGGAAGTATAAAACAGAGGATCAGGATCCAGGCACATATAAGCAAAAGTGAGATCCTATTTGCAAATAGCCAGTGCAAAAAGGGGCTAGATGCCAGGCATCGGTGGCTCATGCTTGTACTCCTAGCTATTCAGGAGGCCTGAGGATCCTGGTTCAAAGCCAGCCTGGGCAGACAAATCTGAGAGACCCATATCTCCAATTAACCAACAAAAAGCCAGAAGTGGAGATATGGTTCAAGTCGCAGAGCACCAGCCTTGAACATAAAAGCCAATTAAAACCAACAAACCAGCTGGTAAGGTGGCTCAGTGGTAGAATGCTTGCCTTGCATGCATGAGGCCCTGGGTTCGATTCCTCAGTACCACATAAGCAGAAAAAACCAGAAGTGGCTCTGTGGCTCAAGTAGTAGAGTGCTAGCTTTGAGCTGAAGAGCTGAGGGACAGCACCCAGGCCAAGTTCAGGCCCCATGACCACCACCACCACCAACAAAAAACAAGCCTGGAGTTCAAATCCTTGTACTTGCACAAAAACAAAACAAAACAACAACGGGCCCAATATAGTGGTTCACACCTGTAATCTCAGCTAACTTGGGAGTAAAAATAAGAGGAGATCATAGTCAGTCAAAATCTCATCTGAAAAAAACACCAAAGGACCAAAGACATGATTCAAATGGTTGCCTAACAAGTACAATGCCTTAAGTTCAAGCCTCAGTACTGCAAGAACAAAACAACAACAACAAAACCCTATGAAAAGTATTGTGAGAAAAGAGGCTATGTATAACAAAAGGTTATTTCCTAAATATCTGTAGATTATTTTGGTGAGAACAGGTCTAAAACAAATGATAGTGAAAGGAAGCAACTTTCCAACATCCTTTATGGTGGTAGAAAACCTCACAGCAGTTTTGGGGAAGATGTTCTCAAAGCTCAGGTGGGAGAAGACCTCCACCGTGAAACTACAGCAGAGCACACAGGCAAAGCAGGGCCCCACTGAACAATGGAAACCAAGAACCCATTTTTCAAGCCCCCTAAAGCAGAAAGCTGAGCACAAGAAAATGCTAGACTTTAGGGAATCATTTTAAAAGCAAAGAGAGAACAGGTCAATCAGGCCTGGGTGTGTGGCTCAAGTGGTAGAGAGCCTGTCTAGCAAGCACAAGACCCTGAGGTTCAATCCCCAGTGCTGTAGTAATTAATAATAACAATTATTATTTCAAGGTACAACCAAACCAAATCAAATGACAGCTAAGAGTATCCTATGTAATTAACAAGTTTTTATATGTATATGTATGTATATACACATCCATGAAAGAGAGCAGGCAAATCAGATGATGATTCTTCCAAGTGGCACAGGTGTTAAAACACTTATAAAAACTAGAGTTCTGGGCAAAGGAGACACCTGAGACACTGGAAAAGATTTTTCAGAAAGTGACCTCTCCTGTGACCTTGACCAGAAAACAGGAAGTGAGGTGCTGGAAGGTCAGAGAGGACAGAGAGGTCTGCATATGGGTAGTGCTGGGGACAAGTGTTAAACTGGTAAGGATGTGACAAAGACACAAAAAGAAAAAAGAAAGTAGAATGTAAATGGACCATCCTTCTGGTGGGGTGTAAAGTGGTAGATGCACCATGGAGAAATGATCAGCAGAAACAGCAACGCCAAAATGCCAACCACACACAGAACCAGGGGCATTGTGATGAGCTCACCACAGCCACACAGCATGGAAGGTGTGGACAAACCATCCACACTCCCACCCAACAATATCTGCAAATGTCAGCTGATAAATTACGAATCTATTCATTAGGTATTATTTTCAATAGCAACAGACTGGAAGCACCTTCAAATGTGCCATCAAACAAGGACTGGATGCATCCATGAAAAAGACAAAGCATGGGGAAGTGAAAGGTAGCCTAGGCATTAAAAAAAAAAAGCTGGGCTAGTAGCATGGCTCAAGTGGTAGAGTGCCAACTCAGCAAGGAAGCTGAGCAGTGGGACTGTGTTCAAACACTGGTACCAGAAAAAAATAACCAACCAACCAATCAACAAAAAGTCAACAAGGATCTGGGCTGAGTATGAACACCATAAATAGTTCAGTGAGAGGCAGACGGTACTCAAGAACATTTAGGGTAAAGGCCTGGGTGTGAACGTGGAGAATGTTTGTGAAGGGTGAGGACAAACAGACCCAGGAAGGAGAAGTACCAGAGGACTCTGGTCTGGTGGTCTGAGGAACCCCAGAAAACATATTCCAGAAAATTAGCAAGGTGAGATCATGAGCTAAAAGCAGGTAGAAAATAAACACTCTAATGTTAGTTTTGGTATTCAATACCAAAACAAAGCTTTGCCTTTAAAAGGGTCTACAGTGCGGAAAAAGTGCATCAGTGCATCACCTCGCTGAGTAGTGTTGAGAAACCTTACTCACAGGAACAAGGGAAGTCAGAGTGGCTCCTCCTCACCTCACACCAAGTGGTGTGCTGACCACACCCTTCCCAACACTGGCTCCTTACCCTCAGGCTGGCCACTCCAGAGCTCCCATGACGTGAGCACCAGGCTGAGGCTACCCAATATCCTGAACTTCAAGTACTTTCCTTCTCTCACTAGACAAACCACTACAGAGCACCTATTCACTGTCAGGTCCCGTCCTAGTCCTCTGCCAAGGGTGAAACCGAATGTCTGCGGCTGGCTCAGTGGTAGAGTGCTTGTCTGGCATGCATGCACGAAGCCCTGGGTTCCTCAGTACCACATACACAGAAAAAGCCAGAAGTGGCACTGCGGCTCAAGTGGTGGAGTGCTAGCCTTGAGCAAAAGAAGCTCAGGGACAGTGCCTGGCGCTGAGTTCAAACCCAAGGACTGGCAAAAAAAAAAAAAAAAAAAGGGAGAAACCAACAGAGACCCAATACAGGGCCACGTGAGGCTCAGCGACTGGCCATCCCTCCGAAAGATGGAGTGGAGACTAGGCTACGGACAGGAGGGCCTGGCATGAATGCAGGTTTCAGAACACTCAGATCTCAAGAGCCCCACCAAGTAGGGCCAATTACTGACATCTCAGTCACACTCAGACCCTGTTGGAATCCCAAATACCAAGGATAAAGACAAGATTCTAAAAGTTTCCATGGGAAGAAAGCAGGTCACATTCGGAGATCAAGAATAAAAATGGAGGCTGCCAGAGTGGCTTACATGGAGGCACTGCCTGACAAGCCTGAGTTCAAACACCAGAACAGCCAAAAGAAAAAGAATAAAAATAGTGTGCCTGTGTAGTTGTATGGCCCTACAATCACTGCACTTGTCAGGCTGAGGCAGAAAAACTATGAGGCCAAGGCCAGACACAGTTACATAGTGAGACTGTGTGAAAACAAAAACAAAACAACAAAAATTTCATCCTACCCAAAGTTCTAAATCCTAGCCAGGCGCCAGTGGCTCATACCTGTAATCCTAGCTAGCTCAGGAGGCTGAGATCTGAGGACTGTGGTTCAAAAGTCAACCCAGGCAGTAAAGTCACTGAGACTCTGATCTCCAATAAACTACCAGAAAACCGGAAGTGGTGCTGTGACTCAAGTAGTAGAGTGCTAGCCTTGAGCTGAAGAGCTGAGGGACAGTGCCTGGGCCCAGAGTTCCAGCCCCACCACCCACCAAAAAAAAATTCTAAATCCAATCAAGTATTAAATTATAGTTAGAATAAAGATTTATTTTTAGAAATGCAAGCCCTCCCCCACAATTTATCTAGAAGAAGCTACTGAAGGATGAAGGCTGTACTCCACAAAAACAAAAACAAAACAAGAACTAAGGAACAAGAGTTCTAATTTTGTTTCCCAGAGTGATGATCTAAAGACGTGGCTCAACACATGCCTGGCAATCTTTAGTCACCTGCGTGCGCGTGCGCACACAAGTGCACACACACACGTGCACGTGCAACCCAAGTTAAGGATAACAGTTTGACTAATCAAATGGGGCAAAAAGGAGGAGAGCTCAGAAAAGGAACTGACCAAGGAAACTAAGTAAATGATTAAATGGAAGCACTGTAAGTCTTATAGAAATACAGACAAAAAGCGCAGATGACTGACTGAGGAAAACAAATATATATGGCCACAGAAAAAATCGTTCATGATCCCTGCATCTTCATTCAGAATAGTCATAAAGGGGGAAAGGCCCAAATGTCCAAAATGGACAAGTTAACAAAGAAAATATGACCCATCTCGCATGAGCCTGAATATTAAGTGAAAAAGCCTCATGCTATCTGATTCCATGTATGACATGTTTGGAACAGGCAAATACATATAGACAAAAAGCACATTAGCTCATGGAAAATTCTGTTATGTTTTGTTGTGTTTTGAGGCACTGGGGTTAAACTCCAGTCCTTGCATAAACTGCACTAGCTAGGCAAGCACTCTACCACTTAAGCCAAACCTCCAGCTTTTTTAACTTTATTTTTTCAGATAAGGTATGAGGACTTGGTTTTGTTTTGGTTTTTGGTCCAGGAAAGATTTGGGCCTTTATCTATTTACCTTCACCTCCATCAAAACAAAGACCACAGATGTGAATCACTATAACTAGCCTGTTTGTTTTTGGGTGCCATCCTGGGGCTTGAACTCCTGAGACCTAGGTGCTGTCCCTGAGTTTCTTCATTCAAGACTAGTACACTACTAGTTAAGCCACAGCTTTGTTTCTGGCTTTTTGGTGGTTAGAGATAAGTCTCATGGATTTTTCTGCCTGGGCTGGCTTCGAATGGTGATCCTCAGATCTCAGTCTCTAGGATTATAGGCATAAGCTACCAGTGCCCAGCTCACTAGCTGATTTGACTGGGCCAAACTCAGGTCTTGATCCTCTCCATCTCTGCCTCTCCAAGTAGCTAGGATCTCATCCATCATCATGCCTGTACCCTGAAGAAAAATTTTCCATAGAGAACAGGTTCCTGTTTACCTCTTGTTCAGTTGCTTCTGGCTCCTGCTTGTTTTACCTGGCCTTGGACCCCTCCTTCTCCATCAGATTGCTCTATCACAGGTCCACCCCTTCACAACCAAATCTTTTTAGGGCTTTGTTATTTTTAGTGCTGCTCCATCATTGGCTGCCTGCTATTTAGAAAGTTCACCCTCTCACAAGGAAGTCCTCCCTTTGTATCACTAATGTACGCTAATTTAAAAGGTTCACTCCCTCTTAGTTTAATATACTTCCCTACTTCAAACTTCCCAGTTCTCTATCTTCAACTCATCAATAGTGACTATACCTCAATATCCACTGCCAGGTTTTACCTCCTCCTAAAGCATCTGCCTCCTATCTCTTAGGGATGACACCCTACTTCAATATCAGCCTAAGACACTATCATCATCTCTGAACCAGCTCTTCCTGTTTCCTTCTTAACTGTCCCAAAGCCACAGGCTCAAAGCTTCCACAGGATCCCAGAATTCTACCTATGCTCTGCTTTCAAGGCCAAACCCTCACGGAGGCCAGCACCTCACATGTGGAAGTTTCCCCAAATGGCTCCTTACCAATCAGCAGAGTTAAACTTTTCTTAAAATCCATGATCAGTGGGTTATTCTTCTACTTGAAACTGTTTAATAATTTCCTTCCTACATTCCCCCAAACACCCCCATCTGAAGCACAAGCTGGCTCCACTGCACCACTCAGACTTTGTTTCCTACTGTTCACTTCCATACACCAGAAATTTCAGGAAACCTCAGCAGCCTTTTATGTCTAAGGCAGCTCAGTCCATCTCCTTCCCCAGATGTTTATCATATTCTCCTGCCACCATCTTTTGGGGTCCGGCAAATAGATCACTTCTTGACTGTGCCGTTCCTGATCACGGTGCAAGAAAACCCACCCCTCTGTCCTACCTGAAGACCTGGCCTATAACACAGCATAAAAATCTTTCCTCGCCGGGCGCCAGTAGCTCACACCTGTAATCCTAGCTACTCAGGAGGCTGAGATCTGAGGATCAC
This sequence comes from Dipodomys spectabilis, assembly GCF_019054845.1. Classification (NCBI taxonomy): domain Eukaryota; kingdom Metazoa; phylum Chordata; class Mammalia; order Rodentia; family Heteromyidae; genus Dipodomys; species Dipodomys spectabilis. The sequence goes on along the minus strand of NW_024870907.1, from coordinate 1,996,705 downwards.
GGTTCAAAGCCAGCCCGGGCAGGGGCAGGAACATTCAATAAACCACTAGAAAACCAGAAGTGGCACTGTGGCTCAAGCGGTAGAGTGTTTGCCTTGAGCTGAAGAGCTGAGGGACAGCACCCAAGCCCAGAGTTCAAGCCCCATGATTGACCAAAAAAAAAAAAAAAAATCTTTCCTCAAAATACAAGAGTGTATCACCAAAGAAGGCAGTGTAGCTATTGGCTCACACGTGAAACCTGGGAGTCTGGGACAACAGAACATTCTGCAGTAGAACAAGCCCCTGGTGATCAACTAGGACACAAGCTTTGTTGGCTGTCCTAAACATATTTCTTTTTCTTTTCTTTCTGGTGGCACTGGGGTTTGAACTCAGGGAGTAATACTTGCTGGGGAGGTGCCCTACCACTAGAGCCATGCCTCCAGCTCCTAAGTATGTCTCCTTAAAAGAAAAAAAAAAATTGAGCCAGGCACCAGTGGCTCACACCTGTAATCCTAGCTACTCAGGAGGCTGAGATCTGAGGATTGTGGCTCAAGTGCTAGACTTGAGCTGAAGAGCTGAGGGACAGCACCCAGGCCCAGAATTCAAGCCCCTCAACCAACAACAACAACAACAAAAAAAAAAGGAAAAAAATTGAACTTTTAAAAATCTGAAGATTTCAGGGGGGCTGGGAAGTTGGCTTAGTGGTAGAGCGCTTGCCTTGCATGCCTGAGGCCCTTGGGTTCGATTCCTTAGCACCACATAAGCAAAAAGAAAAAAGCCGGAAGTGGCGCTGTGGCTCAAGTGGTAGAGCACTAGCCTTGAGCTGAAGAGCTGAGGGACAGCGCCCAGGCCCAGAGTTCAGGCCCCACAACCGGACCCAAAAAAAAAAAAAATCTGAAGATTTCACATAAAATCCATACTTGGATTGTGTGTGTGTGCGTGTGTGTGTGTGGTGCGCGCAGGTGCGCACACATGCACGTGTGTGGCTCCTGGGGCTTGAACTCAGGGCCTGGGTGCTGTCTGTCCCTGAGCTATTTTGCTCAAGGGTAAGTTAGTGCTCTACCACTTGAGTCACGGCAGCTTTATTTTTTGGTAATTTACTGGAGATGAGTCTCATAGACAATCCTGCCTGGGCTCAGCTTTGAACCACAATACTTAGACCTCAGTTTCTGGAGCAGTTAAGATTACAGGCATGAGCCATCCATACTGGGATCATAGTTGGACACTTTTTGTGTTTGTTTTTGATCAGTTGTGGTCCTTGAACTCAGCCTGTGCGCTGTCCCTGAGTTCTTCAGCTCAAGGCTAGCACTCTACCACTTGAGCCACAGAGCCACTTCCTGTTTTCTAGTGGTTAATTGGAGATAAGAGTGTCACAGACTTTCCTGCCTGGGCTGGCTTTGAACCACAATCCTCAGATCTCAGCCTCCTGAGTACTAGCTATGATTGATTACAGGCGGGAGCCACTGGTGCCCAGCTATTTTTTTTATTTTAAAAAGACATACTGCTATTTCTTCACAGAGGCTTTCCTAGTCTATCCTTAACATGGAGTGCTCTGAAGCCACTTACAAGAGAGGTAACCAGTGGTTCGCACCTGTAATCCTAGCTACTTAGGAGGCTGAGACCTAGAGGAGGAGTGCAAGACTAACCTGTGCAAAAAAGTCCTTGAGACTCTATCTCCTATTAACCAGTAAAATGCCAGACTGGAGTTGAGGGTAAAGTGGTAGACCACCAGCCACCGTCAAAAGAGCTTCAGCCTTGAGCAAGAAAGCAGAGTCAGCTAGGTGCCAATGGCTCAAGTCTGTAATCCAAGCTACTAGGGAGGCTGAGATCTGAGAATGTGGTTCAAAGCCAGCCCTGATAAGAAAGTTTATGGCTCTTATCTCCAATAAATTATTCAGATAAAGCCAGAAGTGGCTCTGTGGTTCAAGTGGTAGAGCGCTAGCCTTGAGCAAAAGAAGCTCAGGGACAGTGCCCAGGCCCTGAGTTCAAGCTCTAAAAAAAACTCTCTTTCCTTCCTCTTAACTCTAGAAATATCTCTGGCAAGCCCAGGCCTAATGTAATCTAACACTGAAGTCTATGTTTAATGGAATTTAGTGCTCTGTCAGGCCCACACTCACTACATTTATTCAGGCATTTCACAAATACTTAGTGGGCACACTTACTATGCTAGGTACTATTCTAACAAGGAATTCAGTCCCTCCTCTCCTCACCGAGCTAGCTAACATTCTGGAAAAGGAACAGATGGGTATCAAGTGAGATTTGCAGACCACTGGCCTTCAGCCTGCCCAACACTCGTTGTCCTCTGAGGCTTAGGTCAAGGGCTCTTTGGTGTGGTGTCTGTGGTAAACCAGCCTCTACCAAGCTCCACCAATAATTTTTTTACTTATTGTCATGAGCCATTCTCAGCACTAAGGACTGGTACTCCTCTTAAGCTCCATGTGGCCATGAAATTCTGCCTATCTTATCATTCATGGCAGCTTACCATTCAGACACCAAAGCCAGTACTTGAAGACTGACCAACAGATAACAGACAACAGCATGCATTTCCTAAACCTGGTTTGGGGACCAGTAAGCCCACAGAACTTCCAGGGTCTATATTTTATCCAGCATTCTATGGGGATAAAGTGAATCTGAACCAGTAAGTAGTCCTGGGTAGGAAGAGCTCTGGGCTCACGGGATCTGTGAGCGAAAGGTGATCTCTACAGATGGGGTTATCAGTGTGTATGAGTGCTTAACACAATGTACGGCACATGAGTGCCTGAGGTGTGTTAGCTGTCCTTATTAAATGCCAAGATCCCTCTCCCCTATTAATAACCCATCTCTGTGTTTAAGAGCAGTCAGTGGAAATGTCTTTGGTTATAAGTGGGCCCTCAGTTAAAGATCTTGCTGCCCTGCCTAACAGGCCAAAATGGAAAGGAAGCATTGGCAACACTGCTACAGAAGCAAAATGAGAAAATGGCAAACATCCTTTCCACATAGCTGCTGCCACTTGGCTTTTCCTCTGAAAGAAAATCTCCTACAGGGTTCTTCATTTGCAAAATGAAGACAGCCATCATCCCTGTCAGGGAGGCTGTTGAGAAAACCTTGATATGAAAGTACTTTGTGCAGGTCACTGGTGGCTAATCCCTATAAACCTAAACTTCTCAGGTTGCTAAGATCTGAGAGTACCATGGTTCAAAGCCAGCCTGGGCAGAAAAATCCCCAAGAGTCTTATCTCCAATTAAACATACACACATGCACAAAGAGCTAGCCAGAAGTGGAGCTGTGGCTCAAGTGGTAGAGCACCAGACTTAAGCAGAAAAAGCTAAGGGACAGCAACTACAGCCCAAGTTCAAATCCCATTTTAGACACAAAAAAAGTAAAGAGAAAAGCACAATTCCCATGAATCAGTGTTTAACAAGAGTTCTAGATTCTTTACGATGAGTGACTTAAGATAACGTAACCTGTCCTGTAAAAGAGTGATTAAGACTATCTGACAGTGGGAAGAGTAAGCGAAGTAACAGGAGCTGGGACCTTCTGGAACATGGGAAAACTCGGCTGCTGCTGAATATTAAGATTACTAGCCTGGACTCCAAATCCCCAAAGGTGAAGTGGAAAGAAACCACTACTGGCTCAGAAACTGGGAGAATTGGGCGTTAATCAGCGTGGTTACCTTGGGAAGTATGGGACCTTCTCCAAACCTAGGTTCCCGAGATTTAAAAAAAAAAAAAGGAAAAGAGAATTCAAGAGAGGATTCCCTGGGCTCCTACCAGCTCTCTTCCACTCCGCTGATAAGGCCGCCGGAACAAAGGCCCCCCCGGCGCCCCAGCCCGTACCCAGGGAGCCACAGCTCAAAATCCCTGCGGCTCACTTCCCTCCGCAGGGCGCCGGCAGGAGCGCCCGGGTCTCCGTCCCGGGAGAGACGCCGCCACACTCGCCGCCACCGCCCGCTCCATCAGCAACCTGCTGCCACCCAAAGTTGCTGTTTTTGTTTTTGTTTTCCGAGCGCCCGATAACCCCGCTGTCAGTCCATCCTGGAGGCCCCGAGGCGGGGAGCGCCCAGCCCGGGGCCGGGCCCCGGCCTCCGCACGCGGCGCCCGCCCGCCGCCCGCCCGGCGGGAGTGACAGGTGCGACGCGGGGCCGCGGGAGCGCAGACGGAGCGCGCGGCCACACGCGGGAGGCGGCAGCCGTGCTGTCACCTCCGGTGGCTCCCGCGACGCCCCCAAGAACCACAGCCTCCCGGAGCGGAGCGCTGGGGCCCAGCGCTCGCACCCGTCGAGCCGGAAGAGTCGGGGACCGCCGGGGCGACCGGCGCGCCGGGTTCTCCCCGCCGGGGCTGTGGCGGGGTGGGCGCACGCGCACCCGGGCGCGCCGCCGTAACCCCTTCCTCCCCGCGCGCCCCTCGCGTTCCCGCCCGCCGCTCACCGTCGATGTCCCCCAGGGTCAGCTCGTCGCCCAGCTCCGTCAGCGTCTCCATGGTCTCCATAAGGCCCAGCTCGGAGCTCCCGTCCATCGCCTGGCTCGGCGCAGAGGCCCTAGTGCGGTCCCGCTCAGGGCGACGCGGGGGCGGTGCCGCCGCCACCGCCCATGACACCCGACAGCCCCGGTACCGCCTCACCGGCCCGTGCCAGTCGCCGCCATGTTTGCGCTGCGCCTCGGCGCCGCGCGGAAGGGGCGGGGCGGGATTCCCCCGCCCCAGCCCGCGCCGCCCGCACCCCGCCTCCCGGCCGCGCACGCCCCCCCTCCCGTTTGTTGTCAATGGGACCAGGTTCCTCCGGGCCAATCGGGGCGCGGAGCGGCGCGTGGGGTGATGGCGCGTCATCGATCAGCAGCTCTGATTTGCATAGAGAGACCCCGCCCCTCACGGCTCCGGAGCGAACCCAGAGAGAGGCCGCGGAGCCCTCAGCCCCACCCCCTTTCTCTGGTTTAAAGGAACCGCTTCCCTTTCCGTTGGACTTGCTCCAGGGACAAATACGTGCCCTAGTCAGGGGCCTAAGGGTTAACGCCCTGCGGCCCAGCCGCGGACTGCAAGCGCATTACATCATCTCCCTAACTGCCTCTCCCCACCCCCGCCCCGGCCTGGGAAACGGGGAGAATCAAAGTTATCCCCCCCCACCCCCCCCCACCCCCGCCCCAACAACTCGGAGACGCTCCTGCAACCCTCTGAAAAAGGCAGACACCGAGGCTTGACAGTACCCCGGTTTGCTGTTAACACTTGACAATTTCTGCGCCTTTGCACCTGTGGTGACCAGGCGCTCATGCCATTGGCTCTGAGCCTTGAGCACCTCCGAGCCACCCTGGGCCTTTAAACAAGGCCATCGCCCTCTGGAGGTGGGGCCTAGGCACGAGTATTTTGGAGAAATACCACGGTAATCGGGCATGCGCCCCACCAGCGGAGTCTCTCTTGGAATCGCCTCACTGCCCTATCTATCTTGCAGCTGTTATGTTGTGCACAAAGGTGCAACCTTCCAGGAATTTATCATGAAGACAAGGTCCAGTACTCAAAGAATTGCCGAAAGATGTCTCTAACTGGAAAAATTTGAGAAGCCCAGTAAGGCATTGGGTACCACACGAATAAATATCAAGGCACCATTAAAAATTATACACGTAAATGCATATTTATTGACAAGAAAAGGCTCCTATAACATACTGACAAAAGGGGAGTTCCCTGTGAGAAGCAACTGTTGCTTAGGAGTACACGGGCTGTGTGGAAAGACTTACTTGGAGACCTTGGTCTGTTGTTATCTCTAAAATGGGGATGAACCAGATGCAGGTGGTTCACGCCTGTCATCCTGGCTACTCAGGAGGCTAAGATCCAAGGATCATGGTTCAAAGCCAGCCAAGGCAGCAAAGTCAGTGAGACTCTTATCTCCAATTAACCACCAGAAAACCGAAAATGGTGCTGTGGTAGAGTGCTAGCCTTGAGCTGAAGAGCTAAGGGACAGCGCTCTGACCCGGAGTTCAAGCTCCATGACCAACAAAACAAAAAACATAAAAAAAAAAAATGGGGATGAAATGGCACCATTTATAATTGTGAAATTAAATGAGATAATTTTCACATTTATTTGACAATATTTAACATCTCTGTGGCAAACAGTTCCTAATCTCTTTAAGAGCTTACTATTTAGTTGGGGGGGGGAGGAGGACAGTAACTAAACATGAAAATAACAGATAGTACAAGTGACCAAGAAAGTAATGAGTGAAGCCGGGCGCTGGTGGCTCACGCCTATAATCCTAGCTACTCAGGAGGCTGAGATCTGAGGATCGCAGTTCAAAGCCAGCCAGAGCAAGAGAGACCATGAGACTCCTATCTCCAATAAACCACCAGAAAACCCGAAGTGGCACTGTAGCTCAAGTGGTAGAGCACTCACCTTGAGCTGAAGCGCTGAGTAACAGCGCCCAGGCCCAGAGTTCAAGCCCCACGACCGACCAAAAAAAACAAAAAAGTAATGAGTGTGATGAGACTAACCAGGATTCTGATCTGTTGTCACCAAAACTGAAGGCTGGGAGGTAGCTCAGTGGTTACAGTGCTTGCATAGCATGCTGAAGGCCTTGGATTCAATCCCCAGCATGGAGATGGGAGTCTGAAATATCACTTTTAAATCTCAAATAATGAGTATCCCCTCTTGGACAGGCAGAGGAACAGATGTCATCAACAAAGGCCTTGGGGTAGGGTTATCTGCTGCCAGCTAGCACATGGCATTATGTCCTGGCATATAAATAAAGTAAGTTTTCAGACAACACAGCTATTATAATTGAAAAAATTAGAAACTCCCAGAAGCTGACCATTAGACTTGGAATGGATTTTACTTTCTTTCTGATATTTTAGTATTATGTAAGTTACTTTTTTATGATAAGCATATAGTTCATGTCTTTTTTCTTTCTTTCTTTCTTTTTTGCCATTGTGGGCTTGAACTCAGGACCTGGGCACTGTCCCTGAGCTTTTGCTCCAGGCTAGCACTCTACCACTTGAGCCACAGCACCACTTTCGGCTTTTTCTGTGTTTGTGGTACCGAGGAATTAAACCCAGGGCTTCATGCATGCTAGGCAAGCACTCTACCACTAAGCCACCTTCCCAGCCTAGTTCATGTCTTATGGGGAAAATAAACCAAGAATGTTCTTGTTTACATACAGAGAGAAACAAAAATCAAACCCAAAACTGGGCTGCCCTGCTCTGGACCTGGCACTGAGCTGGTTGCTGCTTTGGGTTGTGCTGTTTTTGACGGGTCTCACTCTGTGATCCAGGCTGGCCTAGAGCTCTCTACCTAGTCTCAGACTGCTACTTTGGTAGGAGGCAGCAAGAGTACCCATACAATCCACTCTGATGGAACACCTCTCATCCCAGGCTCTCAGTAACCTCTGCAGCAAGAGGCCAGGGTGGGCACAGTGCTTCCTACGGTGTCCCATGCATGCCTCAGTGTCCGGCCAAGTGGCCTGAGGGGGTGCAAATGAAGGCACAGTAAACTCTGTAGATGAGTAGTGGTAAGCCTCAGCTAAGCTAAACATTGACAGTTTCCCTCTGGCCCTGGGTCCCACCTAACTGAACATTTTCCAGCTGACACCTGTAGTACTAGTCAGTGGAAAGAGGAATCAGCTGGCTCTGCAGGATGGGTGGAGCAGGCTTTGACCAATGGCTCCTCAGGACCTGGGCTGTTGATCTGAAAAGGGAGGAGCTGGATGAGGTGACTATTATGTCAGAATATTTAACATTGGGCAGAGAGTCTGCATGTTTTCACTTTCTTCTAGGCTTTTGCTCCAGGTGCCTGCCCCCTTCTTCCTTTCCCAGTCTTTCAGAATTTATTTCAAATTCCACTTCCTCCAGGAAGCCAAACGGACGTTGACCTCAATGTAGGGTTAGAGGATGGGAAAGAACAGGTTTGGTTTGGGATGAGCTGAAATGTAAGCAATGAGGATTGTGACAGGACAGATGTCATCAATTTTGAGGTCCTACAGGGTATGGCCTCCCAAGAAAAGATTCCAGAGGAAAGGGAGAGCCACAAAAGCCCCCTCCATCTAAAGAGGCAGGTGAGAAAAGAAGAGCCAGGACAAGAGTTGAGTTGCAAAAAAAAAGCAGAGGCCTAGGACAAGAAGACCACAACAGCATCTCCCTGCATCTGGGAAGACTACCGGGAGAAGTTTTCAACATCATCTAAACCAGGGTTTAAAATGTGTGGAGTTTTAGTCATTATAACTGGGAGATTGCTATTGCATCTTAGCAGGCCAAGGATATACTGCTCAATATCCTACATCACTTGTGACAGACTTCTCTCACACATAAGTTATCAGAGTCTCAAATATCAATAGATCCAGGGCCAAGATACCCCACTTTAAAGAATATTAGGAGCTAGGCGCTAGTGGCTCATGCCTGTAATCCTAGCTACTCAGGAGACTAAGATATGAGGATCGCAGTTCGAAGCCAGCCCAGGCAAGCAAGTCAGAGAGACTATTTATCTCCAATGAATCACAGAAAAAGCTGGAAGTGGCACTCTGGTTCAAGTGGCAGAATACTAGCCTTGAGCACAAAAAGCCTCAGGGATAGCGTCCAGGCCCAGAGTTCAAGCCCCGGGACTGGCCACAAAAAAAAAAAAAAAAGTATTAGAGGATGACTGACTCTCCAGGAGTATCATAGATAGGACCTGGAAGCTCAGCAACAACGCCCAAAACCACAATGACAATACTGGTTACAGTTGCCATCATGGGCACCCCTAGGCAATGGCCAATGGACTGGCCAGTAGAACCTGCTACTGTTCTTGGTATCTATGGCCAGCGCCACCACCAACACTACTCCCAAACAGCCTGGGTGCAATCCATAGTGGAACTACAGCCACATAATTGAATCCAAGCTGCAGGAGGAGGCTGGACAAATGCCTTCACGAGGTACCTTCCCTTGGGCCATCACAGCTTGCACTGGACTAATAAGGTGCATTTCCAGAGCAAGTGGCCATGTCAGTCAACACTGGAAACTCATAGGAGAGAAGGGACAAACAGAATGGCTCTGTTTCTTTGAAGATGGCAAATGGAAAACCTTGGCCATCTGGGATGGAGAGAGGCTGAGAGTAGAGAGGCAATGGCCCAGGAGGAAGAAGGCACCCAATGGGGTAGATGTAAGGAGAAGTAATACTGGGCCCTTTTCTAGGGTCCTAAATACGGTTAGGTTCTCAACAAATCTGCAGGATGAACAAAGACCCATTAGGCATTTGTCACAGTAGTCTCTTAACTTCTAGGTACCTTCTGCCCACAGAGCCTTTTCCTCCCAATGTCTGAGCCTTCTGAAACTGGAGGCCCAAAGATCTAAGTGAGATGTGCCTGGTTCAAGGTCCAGAGCCTAGGCCAGTCCCATGCTGCCCAGGTCTTCCCACCACTCTGGGCTGCTTCTCTCATCATTCACTTCCCCAGCTCTGCCTCAAATGATGACAAAGCACCTACAAGTCATTCAGCAGGACCCCCAACCAAAGCTGGACCACCTCTGCACTGTCCTGAGACATCTTTTAATCTCTTCGTAAAGTCTGCCCTAGGAGATACAGGACAGGTGCAGACTCCTCCCTATCTCTTGGCTAACTTTTCACCCAGTATCTGGTACCTAGGTAACTAGCACACCTGGACACAGTCACCTCCCCCTCCTGCTAGGTTACATCCTGGGCCACCTCTGGCCTTCCGTCTGACCACAGGTGGGTCCCAGGCCCTGAGGTCACATCCAGATCCAGTGTGGCCATACCTTTTTCTGTCCCTGGCCTAGATAAGTCCTGGCCTGGGGGTGGGTCTCCCCTTCTCCGCCAAGCTTCTCCACCATGCCCAGGTGGGGCAGCAGTTTGGTAAATAAACTTCTTTTCCTACCTGAATAGCTCTTAGTGTTCTCTTCATTGGCTACCTAATGAAGCCTACCTACGTAATATACCTTACACTCATCACTCCCAAGAAAGCTGGGTCACTGCCAACTAGGCCTGGTTCTTGAAAAGCTCTTCTCCCAGTTGGAGGAAGCACTTTCCCAGCAATCAGCAACCACAACCACTCTCCAGCAAGAAGGTGACGGAGAAGAACCTAGGGTGACCACCCAGGAGTACCAAGACAGGTGTTAAATCGCTGGCTAGTGAATCTCACTGATTCAGTGGCTCACAAAAACTAGTCTCATACAGTCTTCATGGGAATTGACTGGGGCCAGCCACACAGCCCAAAGGGGACAGAGCTGGGAAAGGAGTTCAGCTCTTTCAGCCCAGAGACAGTCTGGACTCCCAAACTGGGAGTCACAGGTAGCTACTCTCAGATCCGATGGCTGATAGGCAGTTCTGAGAGGAAAGCTTCTCCAACCCTCCTCCCAGCTGCTTCTAGTCTCCTGACTTCTCCCAAATGATTGATGGGCTGCATGATGTTCTAGGTTTTTCTGGAGGCCTTCCTAGGACCTAGCCCTCCTCTGGCAAGAAGGAAGGCTAGCTTCAAGGGAACAGGTTAGGGGATTTTGACATCATCATTTCACCAATGAAGCCACAGTACTGATAAGGAAGAGTGGCCCAAGGTCAGTCAGCAAGGCTGAAGGGCAAAAAGATTCAGGTCTTATCTGGGAACTGAGAGGAGGTAAGTTGTGAGTGTGTAGGGGTGTGCATGTGTATGTGTATATGAGAAGTTCTCTGGACCTTTAAGAAGCAGACCTGTGTTCAGCGAGGTCAAAGAATTCCTCTGAAGTCCCTCCCTTCTTGCTTGGGAGGGTTGGGAATGAATGGCTTCTAACCTCACTGAGGTCCACAGACAACACGCTGCCCACTTGGCCTAACTCCTGTAACTTCACTGTCCCTTGGCCATGGCACCCCTGCTTGCGTATACCTCCTGCGAGGCGCTCACTGACTTGTCTGGTTCAGGGCAGCCCTGCCATTGCAAAGCACAGCCTTCAGTAGCTTGTCCCATTCAATAGGTTCCACTGCTGGAGAGGACAAGGTGATTGTTCCTTGTGCCTGCTGGATGGTTGTCCCAGATAGCGCAAGTCAGAGATCATGTTGTGTCTTGAAATAAATACCCTCCCAGGACACTTCTGGGATCCCCTCAACACTGGCTCCTAAGCCCCATACTTGCATCTCTAATCCTCACAGCTTGGGGCTCCTCCTAAAGAAGCAAGAACATCCTCCAGGCTGGTCTCAAGACTCCCAGGGGTCCCCTGGTCCCCTCACCAACCTTGGTAGGGCCAAAGCATGTGCTGGCTTTTATTGTGTCTCTGTAGAGGGCTGGCTGGGAACTCAGCTACAGGTGTTGGTACTTCACCTCAAGGCATGGTTCTTTACTGCCGCACAAAGGGTCTTAGCCAGCTGGATACCAGCTGTCACCTACCAGGAGCCCAGGTCATGATTACTACCTCCCTCCTTTAGTAGTCTCCACAAGGTTGTGTCTGCAGCACAGTGTCTTCTAAAGGTCCCTTCAAAGCCCCTTCCCAGGATGCCCTAGGAGGAAAACTAGACTCCTGAGACTCAGTCTCTTGGGTCAGGGCTCAACTTAGCTCCTGATGACCAAGTAAAGGTGGTGGTGTCCCAATCTGGCAGTGGCGGGTTCTCACCCTCAGTCGATCGATGATACTACACCGAATTCAGCAGCCACATGGCCATCACCTCTTCCTCCAGAATGGCCTCCTGTTGGTTCCCTGAGCTCTGAGCTGCCCCAGGACTACAACTCAGACTGGGATCTTGAGATCCTTGGACCTTTTCGGATCTCTTTCCGCTTCTCCTCTTTCTTCCGGCGTTTTTCTTCTTCCCTCAGGGCCTTCTGGAAAGAGTCAGTGCTGGGCACGAACTGAGGGGAAGAGAAGAGTGGCTTATTCAGTCTGTTAGCAGTAGAATTTCCTCTGAGCTAAGTGAAGGTGGGCTGCCTAGACCCAGCCCTGTGCTCAGGGAGCGCTAGATAAGGAAGTAGGGAAATTTGAGCTCAGGAAAAGTGCTGAATGGCTCTTAAAAGAGAAACCAGAGTTTGCCAAGCAAACAGGGAAAAGAAGACTCTTCCAGGCAAAGGTTCCGATATGAGAATTAAGAAACAAGAAATATTGTCTTCCAGGGAGGGGACAGAACAGTTCCAAGAGTCCCTGGTTGTCACCCCCTTCAAGAAGTGGGAACAGGTCCAGGTCAGGACAAAAGACAGGTAACAGGTACTGCTGCTTGTGAACAGGGAGCAATTTTGAGGTGAAGGGCACACAGCCAGCAGTGGTGGGTTGGAGGTCAAACTGGCAGATCCCAAGGAAGACATTGGAACACAGGATGAGCAGGGGTGCAGGGGCTCAGGGGCACAAGGGTGGAAAAAAGGGACTTTGGTTAGGGATCTTCAAGGCACTGGCTCCTCTCATTCCCACATCCCCCCCAAAGGCTCATTGCACTCAGCCTTCTGCTGACCTCTAGCGCATTACCCCTAAAACCTGTGTCTGTGTCTAAATGCCTGACACTTCCCACATAGCCCCAAACTTGGCAAGGTTATATACCCCAGAGCCGCCTCATCTGTCAGTTCTTGGATTGCCTGTTCCTACGCACTTCCAGGTCTTTGCACATAGAGTGGCTCAGACCCAGAATGTTCTTTCCAGCTCCCACCTGCTTTGCTATTAGTTCCAGCTCTGCTGTCATGGCCCTTGGGACCTCCTCCAGAGACTGCCTCCTCAGTGGCATGCTCCCTTCCACTATGTGCTGATTCCTTCTTAAGAGTGTTTTTGTTTTGTTTTTCTGCTGTTGATACTAGGTTTGAACTCAGGGTGTTGTACCACCTGAGCCAGCTCCACCTAGCTTTTTGATGGTTAATTGGAGATAAGTGTCTCGCAGACTTTCTTGCCTGGACTGGCTTTGAACCCAGGTCTTCAGATCTCAGCTTCTTAAGTAACTAGCATCACAGGTGCACACAGCTTTTTCTTTTTTTTTTGGGAGGGGGGGGGGTTGGCCATGGGGCTTGAACTCTGGGCCTGGGCACTGTCCCTCAGGTCTCTAGTTCAAGGCTAGTGCTCTACCACTTGAGCCAGAGTGCCACTTCTAGTTTTCTAGTGGTTAACTGGAGATAAGAGTCTCATGGACTTTCCTTCCCCAGGCTGGCTTTGAACGGTGATCCTCAGATCTCAGCCTCCTGAGTAGCTAGGAATACAGGTGTGAACCACCAGTGCCATCTGATTTTTTTAGATGGGATCTTGCTCTATGTAGGTCAAGCTAGCTTCAAAGTCACAATACTCCTGTTTCAGCCTCTAAAGTATTGGGATTTATAGGTATGTACCACCATGCCTGGCTTGTATTTCATATTCTAAATTTCTCATTTATTTGTTAAAAAAAAATATTAAGCTGGATACTGGAAGCTCATGCCTGTAATCCTAGCTACTCAGGAGGCTGAGATCTGAGGATTGTGATTCAAAGTCAGCCAAAGCAGGAAAGTCTGTGAGACTCTTTTTTTTTTTTTTTGGGTCCAGTCGTGGGGCCTGAACTCTGGGTCTAGGCGCTGTCCCTCAGCTCTTCAGCTTAAGGCTAGCACTCTACCACTTGAGCCACAGTGCCACTTCTGGCTTTTTTCTTATGTGGTGCTGAGGAATCGAACCCAGGGCCTTGAGCACGCAAGGCAAGTGCTCTACCACTGAGCCACCTCCCCAGACTCTTATCTCCAATTAATCACCTGAAAACTGGAAATGGAGCTATAGCTCAAAGTGGTAGAGTGCTAGCTTTGAGCAAAAGAGCTCAGTAACAGTGCCCAGACAATGAGCTCAAGTCCTAGGACTGACAGAAAAAAAATACCAAAACAAAAACGAAAACATACTGCAGGGGCTGGGAAGTGGGCTCAGTGGTAGAGCACTTGCCTTGCATGCCTGAGGCCCTGGGTTCGATTCCTCAGCACCACATAAGCAAAAAGAAAAAAGCCGGAAGTGGCGCTATGGCTCAAGTATAGAGCGCTAGCCTTGAACTGAAGAGCTGAGGGACAGCGCCCAGAGTTCAGGCCCCACGACCACACCCAAAAAAAAAAAAAAGAAAGAAAGAAAACATACTGCTTTGCAGGCTAAGAACTTGGATTTGGGAATTCTAATCTAGTGGACTGGAGTGAAAGCTGCCAGCTCGTGTATGTGTAGGTGTAGGTGTAAGTGACCCAGGACCACGTAGCTTTGTCAGAGGTCGGGCCCACTGCTTTGGTGGCTCTATTTCAAATTAGTCCATTGATTACATCACTTTAAATTCTGGTCTTCACTAAGGAAATCCAAAAACCAAGAGAAACTTTTTTAAGGGACTCAAGTCTAATTGGTCTTTATTCCTAGATTCTGGTTGATGGACAGCAGGGAGCACCACCATGCCTTTGAATTGGCTTTTGAAGACCTTCATTCACTGCATTCAAACAACATTTTAAAAAAATTTAGTACAAATATCATTTATTGATATCCATTTTTAAATAAATTATAAGGATTTGACAAATCTTGCTATTTTCTACATCTGCATTTATTCACATTTAGAGGAACATGTGGAAAGCGAAGAACATGTGCTAAGAAATCTCTGTGCAATAACACTGAAAGGAATCACACTCTGCTCACAGTTCATGGAGACTGTTTTGTTTAGTGTTATGTTTTTGTGATATGTTAAAAAGCTTTTTGCTTTTTTGCATATATATTAGGAAGTGTGATACAGGTATGAGTTCAGATGTCTGGAGTGTGGAAAGTACTACATGAGCAGAGGTTTTCTATTATAAAATTACTGTTTCTTCCTGGTCACAGCAGGTCCTGCAAATGTTTATACAGTGTTTTTAAATGAGGTATTCTAGAACACAGCTACTGTATTGCGTGGGTGACTTCCTTGTCATGACTGTATCCTTTACTGTTTTGTTAAAGAAATGTAGATGTGCAAATGAGAAGTGATCATTTGTTACATACTAAACTTGTATATATCAAAAGGGATGAATTTAGCTATGCCAAGACACTGCAGTTAATCATGGATCTCTTTCCATTTCTCTGATTAGCATGTTCTCATTCTTGCTATTGTTGATATGTGGAATTCTGTGGCTAAGATCCTATTACTACTTAATTTGTCCCTGATAAGACTACCTCCACAGTAATGTTAGCTAACCTTAGACAGCTGAAGCTTTAACATGAAATTCAGTAATCTCACAGTTCACTTTTTAAAAAAAATAGTGTGCTTTGTTGTGTCAAAACTTAACCTGATTTAAACAATACACTTTTATAACCTTTGAGGAAAAACAGAACACTTCAAAGTAACATTGGACTCAAAAACCAAGCCATATTGTATTTACTTAGACATGTAGCTATAGGTATAACTATATAGATAAACACACAAAATATTCCTTACTTCAATTAGTATGGTTCTTATTTAAAGTGATTTATATAGCTGGGCGCCAGAGGCTCAAGCCTTTAATCCTCGCTACTCAGGAGGCTGAGATCTAAGGATTGTGGTTCAAAGCCAGCCCAGGGAGAAAAGTCCCTGTGAGACTCTTATCTACTTGAGCACTGTGGCTCAAGTGGTAGAGCACTAGCCTTGTGTATAAACAGGTTCATGTATGACGTCCAGGCTCTGAGTTCAAATCCCACACCTGACCAACCCAAAAAGGAAAAAAAAGGGATTTATGTGAGTAAAAAGTTCTTTTTTTTTTGCTTTCTGTAACATCTGGGGCATCATATTTTTCATTATATTATTCCACATTATTTTTCCTCAAAGTTCCTAGCATAATATATCCATTACTTAGTATATATATCTAGGCAACAACACTTAGAAATTTATTCATGTCTAAGAACGATTCCTGTGTCCTGGTTTACATTTGTATGAATGGCATATTCTGAAGACCACTCTGCTTGTGTTGTGACTTACAGTATTTTTACAATTTCATAGGAATTCCATGCTGTCATTTACAATGCTGTGACATACTTTCATGTGGTAGGTTTTCTCAGGAACTCAATTTAAGTATTGTTTATTGATGTATCATTGCCTTTAAAAAGCTTCTACTGGCACAATATATGATTAAATTCTGAATACAAAAAAAATGGAAAAAGATATTGAGGGGCTGGGAAGGTGGCTCAGTGGTAGAGTACTTGCCTCGCATGCATGAGGCCCTGGATTCAATTCCTCAGCACCACATAAGCAGAAAAAGCTGGAAGTGGCGCTGTGGCTCAAGTGGTAGAGTGTTGGCCTTGAGCTGAAGAGCTCAGGGACAGCGCCCAGGCCAGAGTTCAGGCCCCACAACCAACCAAAGAAAGAAAGAAAGAAAAAAGAAAAAGATATTGAGCTGAGTGCACTAGTAGCTCATGTCTTTTTTTTTTTTTTTTTGTTAATCGTGAGGCTTGAACTCTAGGCCTGGGCACTGTCCCTCAGCTCTTCAGCTCAAGGCTAGCGCTCTACCCACTTGAGCCACAGTGCCACTTCCTGCTTTTTCTGCTTATGTAGTGCTAAAGAATCGAACCCAGGGTCTCATGCATGCAAGGCAAGCACTCTACCACTGAGCTACCTTCCCAGCCCCATAGCTCATGTCTTATAATCCTAGCTACTCAGGAGGCTGAGATCTGAGGATCACAGTTCAAAGTAAGCCTGAGTAGAAAGTCCATGAGACTTTTCTCTCCAGTTAATCACTAAAGCTGGAAGTAAAACTATGGTTTAAATGGTAAAGCACTAACTTCGTGTGAAAAAAGCTCAAGGATAGTGCCCAGTCCCTGAGGTCAAGTCCCAGGACACTGGGCACTGGTGAATCATGCTGTAACTACTCAGGAGGCTGAAATCTAAAGGATCACATTTTGAGGTCAGATGGAACGAAAAAGTCTACTGGACTCTATCTCTAAAATAAACCAGCAAAATGCAAGGCTGGGGGTGTGGCTCAAGTGGTAGAGTGTCAGCTTAGTAAGCAAAGTGAGAAAGTAGGAGGCCCTTTTTTTCAAACCTCAGTACTACCAAAAAACAAAAGAGAATGTCCCTCAAAAAACTACATATTGTGTGCTGAGAGGCAGACAGATGCTGACATGTTCCTCCGGGAACATGCTATCTGGTAGAGTAACAGGCAAGAAGTGAATGATCATAAAAGACAAATTCTAGCTGGTGCTAGTGGTTCACGCCTATAAATTCTAGCTACTCAGGAGGCTGAGATCTGACAATTGCCCTCACCTCAGTTCAAGTCCTAATACAGACACATATAAACACATATACAAACACACACACACGAGACAATCGTGTCAAAAACTAAAGTTATAAAATATGCATGCCCTTTATATAGGTTCCTATAACAAATTAAACAAGTGTAAAAAATCAAGGTACACCAGTCATACCACTTCTAGACATCTACCCTGAACAACAGGAACCAATATACAAGGACACGTGCACCTCCATGTTTATTGCAGCACTGTTCACAATAGCTAGGATATGGAAACAACCCAGATGCCCCACCACAGATGAATGGATCCAAAAATTGTGGTATCTATACACAATGGAATATTATGCAGCCATTAGAAAGGACAAAATAATGGCATTTGCAGGGAAATGGATGGAGCTAGAAGGAATCATGTTGAGCGAGGTAAGCCAAGAGCAAAGAGACAAACGGTACATGGTCTCCCTGATAAGTGGATGCTAAATCCAAAATATTAGGTGATACGACAAAACTAACAGGACTTAAGAAACAAACAACTCCCACTCATCTGGTCGAACCACTACTAAATATCCCCATGCTGCTGATCACATGTATGGTGTATATGTGTACACAGTTATATGTTATAGACTGTGATAGACAATTTGCTCCAGGAAAGTTAGAATGAACTTGTGACTTTAAATGAGCATCATTATTCCACAATACTGTGAAATTCGGGAAATTATGTAATCACTTAAGCACAATTAAAAAAAAAAAAAAGAACCTCGGGGAAGGTAGGGAGGGAAGGGATGATAGGGGGAAAACAATGGAGGGGGTAACAATGCTCAATAGGAAGTGTACTCATCGCCTTACTCATGTAACTGTAACCCTCTGTATAGTATCTTTACAATAAAAAATTTAAAAAATTTTTTTAAAAAATCAAGGTACAGCCGGACGCCGGTGGCTCACGCCTGTAATCCTAGCTACTCAGGAGGCTGAGATCTGAGGATCACGGTTCAAAGCCAGCCCATGCAGGAAAGTCCGTGAGACTCTTATCTCCAATAAACCACTAGAAAACAGGAAGTGGCACTGTGGCTCAAGTGGTAGAGTGCTCACTTTGAGCTGAAGAACTGAGGGATAGTGCCCAGGCCCAGAGGTCAAGCCCCATGACAGACAAAAAATAAAAAATTTAAAAATTTAAAAAATATCAAGTACACATGATAAACTAAGAGCTCCACCTTGTGGCCCTATCCACCTACCAGGTAGATAGTCCACGCCTTCAGACGGGGAAATCACAAGCATGGCCCAGAGATGGAAAATGATGCTTGCAAGTCACAGAGATAGAAACAGACCTAACCAGGACTAATCTAAGAGTTCCCCCACCCATCTTCCACTGCTCCAATCTCATCTGTGAATCCTGCGCTGCTGAAAAGGAGCTGGAGGATTGGAGTGTGACTCAAGTGGTAGAACACCTGCCTGGCAAGCATGAGGCCCTGAGTTCAGAGCTCAGTACCATCAAAACAAAGGAGCTGAAAGACCCCTCAGATCCTAGTAGATTCTAACATCTCTGACTTTGGCTGAGGAAGGGATAGTTCAAGAGATCCTAGTGTAGCCAGTTTCAGGTAGCTCAGCCCAAACCCAGCTAGGTCAGAAACTTGCTCATCCCTTTTTTTCTACTTCCTCCCCTGCCCAGCTGAGCAATGCCTACTTAACCCTTCAAGTCTAATTTCAATGACTCCTGGTAGGTCTTCCCTGGACCAGCTTTTATCTTGCTTCCTCTCTAATGGGGCTCCAACAGCTCAGCTCCCTCTCCCCTCAGAGTCCCATCAACATACAAACATGCTTTCCTTACTCCTCTCTGATTAAAATTTAACCCCCAGCCCCAATCTGCCATTGGTCTATTCCAGTCAGGACCTAAACCCCCCAAAAGGGCTGTTTAAATTTGCCTCACCTGAGTACACTTGTCATTCTCCAGAAACCCAATCTTTTGCCCTACTTGTACATCAAAACCACATCTATCAGCCAGGCACTGGTGGCTTACAGCTATAACCCTAGTTACTCAGGAAGCTGAGATTTGGGGAGGAAGGTTTGAAGCCAGCTGAGGGAGCAAATTCTGAGATTTCTCTTTCAAATTAACCAGCAAAAAAGCTGGCCTAGAGGTTTGGCTCAAGTGGTAGAGCACCAGCTCTAAGAGAAAACAAAACAAAACAAAACCAAAAACCCCCCAAAAAAAACAAAGAAAAAAAAAGAAAAAAACAAAGCTAGAACACAAGACGCTTAGTACACATATACACACACTAACAGCAGCTTCCATCAAGACCTCCAGCATTCAATTCGAAATCCAGTAATTGATTCTTAGTTCTCATCTTCCTTCAATTCTCAACAGTGTTTGACAAGCTGGTTACTCTCACGTAATGCTTTCTCAAGTGGCCTCTAGGAAAACATTTTCTTCATGTTGACTATTCCTTCTGAGGTTCTATGGCGGCTTCAACTTTCTCCTGTTGTTTTTCTTTTTTGTATTTGAACTCAGGGCTTCATGTTTGTTCAACTTGCTTGCTCTGCTGGTGCTCTAGCACTTGAGGGATCCCTTAAGTCTAGCTTTTTGCTGGTTATTTTTGGAAATGGAATCTCAAATTTTCCTTCTTGAGCTAGTTTTGAATGATAACCCTCTGAATCTCAGCCTTCAGAGTTGCTAGGATTACAGGTGTGAGCCACTAGTGCCTAGCTCATTTCTCCATTGTTTAATGGCAGGCAGTCCTGTCCCAGGGCTTAGTCCTCAGACAGCTTCTCAATCTATCTGGCCCCAGGTGACCACATCCTGTCCCATGACTTTGAGTGGCTCTATACAGCATGACTGTCACATGTGACTGATTTTAGAGATATGATCAGTCATCTCCTTGATATCTTCATTCAGATGCTTACCTGGTATAGAAACAAACTCTCAATTTCCTCTTTAGCTATGGGTCATTCTTCCTGATGCTAAAAACCTTTCAGTATCCTGAAGGCTTCTTTCTCCCTCTCTTACATCTGTTTCCTCAGCAAACTCAACTGGCTCTACTACAAATGAGAACTAGAACTCGGGCCTTTCTCACTAGCTCTACTTTATTATCCTCATTCAAGCTATCATCAGCTCCCAAATGGACAAGGACAGCAGCCTCTTCACTCTATCCCTGCTTTTTCCTGGCCCCAGTCAGATTGACCCTTCTAAAGTACTCAGAGTCCACTACCCTATCTCTCCATGTTTCTAAGAGCAAAGGCCAAAGCCCTTGCAAAGAGTCTGGGGACTGGCCTACCATACTGCCCATATTAATTCCCCTGCTGGGGAAATCAAGCACTCTATGTGTGACTCTCCTGGGAGAGAACTCTGGAAGCTGGTTTCCCTGGACTTGGGCCCCAAGTACTTTTTCCTTTATGACTTTGCTTTGTACTTTTTCTCCATAGAAATCACAGCCATGAGCATGACTACATGCTGAGTCCTGTGGATCTTAGCAAATCATCAGTCATGAATACAATAGCATGTTGTATTTTCTAATGAATACTCAGACCAATGGCAGTTTGGGGAATACTAGACATCTGGTCTACCATTCAGAAGCCTGCAGATTCATTAGGCAAAGTTGTACATGTTTTTAACCCTAACTAGTCAAGAGGATGAAGCAGGTAGATCACAAGTTTGAAATCATCTTGGGCAATTTAATGAGACCCTACCTTAAAACAGAAACAGAGGGGCTGGGAAGGTGACTCAGTGGTAGAGCGCTTGCCTTGCATGCCTGAGGCCCTGGGTTCAATTTCTCAGTACCACATAAGCAAAAAGAAAAAAGCCGGAAGTGGTGCTGTGGCTCAAGTGGTAGAGCGCTAGCCTTGAGCTGAAGAGCTGAGGGACAGCGCCCAGGCCGAGTTCAGGCCCCACGACTGGACCCAAAAAAAAAAACAGAAACAGAAAAAGAAAGAAAAGTCTGAGTGTGTAGATTTTTAGCATGCAAGAAACCTGGGGTGTTCAATTTGCATACTACAATTAAAAAAACAAAACATATAACACACAGACAGATCGAAGACATCAACTCCTCTTTGGGACCACCAACTGTGGAAACATTGTGTGGTTGTAAACTAGATAGGGGTCATTGTTTGGATGTCCACAGGAAAGCCCATCCTGAAGGGATCAACTGGAATCACTGCTAATCAAATGTTCCCCGCCTCATTACCACCACTGCGTCTGACTGTGTCACTGCTTTTGATTTGGCAACATGCCTACTCCAGGGACAGGCACAAAGCAAAAGAATGATTTCTAGCTCAACTACCAGAGTCTCCGGTAGGAATGGTGAGTCATTAAGATTATGACCATGTGGCTGAGTATACTCTGTGCTGACTCCTCCTGCAGGTGTCAACATGAACAAAGACGGGAAATACAGTGGGTCTCTTCTGTGTTCTAAGACAGTCTCTCAATTCCTTTGCCAAGGCTGATCTTGCATTCCTGGGCTAAAGTGATTCTACTGCTAAGCTCCCAAAGAGCTGGGACTAAAGGCAGGTACTACACACCAGGCTAATTTGTCTCTAAAAATCAGGAGTAAAATTATACTGGTTCAACTTATATCTGACCCCCTTCTGTGAGAGGAGGGGCAATTGGTGTGAAGGTGAATCTCTCAGAACTGATAGGACATACAGGTTTGCAGCAATAATCTCAGCACTCAGACTCAGAAGGCGCAGAAACAATGAATGCTTTGTCCTTTAGCACTAGCATCACCCCCTGCCTGAGCTCAGTGGCAGCTGCCACTGCCACTCATTTGCAGGATGTCACTCCCATCCTGGAAAGGGGAAAACCCAAACATCTACAACCAGTACTGAACTAACTATTCTGCTGTGCCTGACACTATCCAACACAGCCTCTGAAGGTGACCCTATGTAATAGCATAGGATGTTACAATCTGACAGATCCAAATTTATCTTCTGTTCCTGGTGATCGGGCAGCCTTGGATTATACAAAATATGGCAACTGAGGCACTGATACTACCCTCAGAGTTCAGCCAAACACACAAGGTGACTCAAATAATAAAGTGAGAAAGAATAAGCCATGAGATGTCTTTTCATGGAGAAGAGCAGTGGCTTGCCCGAAGGCTGCCAAGAGTATGTTTTTTAGACCCAGAACCAGGAAGGTCTGGCTTTGATTCTAAAGCCTCATGTTCCACCCTAAGCTCCGGCCTCTGCTGGTTAGACATCCCACAGCCACAGGCCCCAGAAGCTCACCTCTGCGCGGCCTACTTTAAATGGGTTCTGGAAATCGGAGTCCTTCTCGCTGATCCCCAGCTCCTGGGCCATCTGCAGATGAAGGAAAGCTAGTCATTCTGTGCTTTCTGCTTCCTGTTTACCAGGGAGCCACTACCACCATGCGGGACTTGAATCCCCAACCTTGGCAAATACAGGCCAAATGATGACCTCTAGGAAGCCAGGTTGGCATGGAATCTCTTGAAATGAGGCTTCCTTCCACAGCCCAAAGTGGTCTGAAGCTTATCACAGAAAATGTAACCAAGTGGCTGGGAAGGTGGCTCAGTGGTAGAGCACTTGCCTTGCATGCCTGAAGCCCTGGGTTCAATTCCTCAGCACCACATAAGCAAAAAGAAAAAAGCCAGAAGTGGCACTGTGGCTCAAGTGGTAGAGCGCTAGCCTTGAGCTGAAGAGCTGAGGGACAGCGCCCAGGCCCAGAGTTCAGGCCCCAAGAACGGACCACTAAAAAAAAGGAAAAAAAAAAAAAAAAAAAGAAAACATAACCAAGTACTGGGCATGGTGGCCAGCACCATACCTTGCATCCTCATCTGTAAGGCTACCACTTGAGAGGCTAAGGCAGAAAGATTCTGAGTTTAAGGCCAACCTGGCCTATATAATGAGACCCACTCTCAAATAAACACACACAAAAAGCTAAGCACTGACAGAAGGCTCCCGGGCCTCATCCACCCCAGTCCTTACCAGGCTCAGGATAGGTGAGTGGGGTCCCTGGTCAAAGACACCTGTCTGGTTACAGAAGCTGATGCCCCAGCGGATGAGCAGGTTCCAGTTGGAGTTGTGGTCAAAGTAATGGTGCACAATCTTGGGAAAACGCAGCACCACATCACCGAAGAATGCTGTGTTCTCCACCACATGGGAGAAAGCTGGCAAGAGGACCTTGGTGAGTCGTTGGGGTCTCTGTCCTCCTGCCGCTGCCAGCTGACCCCAGGCCTCCAGGAAATGGAGGCACCCACCAAACCCAAATCAGAGAAGGGAATAGCATCCACTGACATCCACAGATTATTAATCAACTTACAGAACTTAGTGAAATTTTACCAGTCTTCCCACTCATGTTCTTCTCTAGTCAACTAGTTCTGGCAGCACTGGGATTTGAACTCAGGAACTTGCTAGAATGCTTTCTACCACTTATATCAAGCTTCCAGCCTCAACAGGTCAAGTTAGACCAAGGCTAGTTAGTGTTCATAGCTGTAGCAAGTGCCTCACCGAACATAAATAAGCATGTAGCTGGCTCCAGAAACAGAGATGTCCCATGCGGTCCTCCCCAGCACTGACCAGGCATCCGAGGGAGATAAGCAGAGGCCAAACATATGCCAAGCTGGGTCTCAGACAAGTGGAGAAGGGACCCCTGGGTTTCAGTATAACCATAACCTCAGGGGACTCAGAAGTTAGCTTAGTTCAGAGGGAAAAGCCAGAGCAAATCACTTGTCCTCTTCCATCTGGAAAATGGAGGAAATAGCGCATGCTTCATAGTTTTAGGAAGATTAGAGATGACATTTTCAAAGTCACCCAATAGATTATTTTTAAAGGCTGCTTCCATCCTCTCCCAGTATAACCTAGAAAATATTATTGCTAAAATATAACCAGTTAATAGAGGTTAGAGGGATTACCACTGCTGAAGAGAAGTTCTTAGAAGAGGGAATGAAGACATACAACATTTTACTGGCATGTTTTTCTTACCCTGTCTAAAAAAGCATTTAAGCTAGGCACTGGTGGCTCATGCTTGTAATCCTAGCTTCTCAGGAGGCTGAAATCTGAGGATCAGATCTCAGTTCAAAGCCAGCAGTTCAAAGCCAAACCAGGAAAGCCTGTGAAACTCTTATCTCCAATTAATCACCAAAAAAGCTGGAAGTGGAGCTGTGGAGTTGTAGAGTGCTAATCTTGAGCAATAAAGCTCAGGGACCATGCCCAAGCCCTGAGTTTAAGCCCCAGGACTGGTACACACACTCACGTGTGCACACACACATGCAGGTATACTAACACACACAAAAGCATTTAATCAGGCTGAGCCTTTTAGGGTAGTAGCAATGACTGCTAGTAATTACACCCTTTGGCTCAACTGCACTAACAGTCATTTACTTTTTCTCCTTCAAAAGGGAACAGCTGCTGCCTTCCTTCCAGAAGAAGTTGACCAACAGAGGAACTGATGTTAGGAAAGCAACAGATCAACAAGATTCTAGTGCTTTCAAATTTCTCTATTACTTGAACTAGTCTATACTTCAGAGCTCATCCATTAACATTAAACCTTTTGGATTTAAAAGTTGATTTATTGGGCTGGGAAGGTGGCTCAGTGGTAGAGCACTTGCCTTGCATGCCTGAGGCCCTGGGTTCGATTCCTCAGCACCACATAAGCAAAAAGAAAAAAGCTGGAAGTGGCGCTGTGGCTCAAGTGGTAGAGCACTAGCCTTGAGCTGAAGAGCTGAGGGACAGTGCCCAGGCCCAGAGTTCAGGCTCCACGACTGGACCCAAAAAATAAAAAATAAAAAGATGATTTATTTCCCTAGGGCCAAATGGTGATGGGCAGAAGCTCCTCCCTGGCTTCCCTACCCTAAGCATAGGACAGCTCCCCTACCCTAAGCATAGGAGAGCATAAAGGAGTATGTGTCAAGAAAAAGAAACTAGCTCTGAAACCTAGAAAGAACCTTGAAAAACCACAGACTAAGCTCTAATCTACCAAAGGAGACCTCTTAGAAGACTCCACAAGATGGCACTCCAGGGAAAAAATAATAAAAACAAAAGAGGAAGCCAGGTACCAGTGGTTCATGCTTGTAATCCTAGCTACTCAGGAGGCTGAGCTCTGAGAATCTGTTAGAAACCTAAGCAGAAAAGTCCAGGAGAACCTGGGAATATGGCTTAGTGGCAGAGTGCTTGCCTAGCATGCATGAAGCCTTCAGTACACAGAAAAGAAAAGAAAAGGGAAGAAAAAGGAAGGGAAGAAAAGGGAAGGGAAGGGAAGGGAAGGGAGGAGGGAGGGAGAGAGAAATACAGAGAGAAAGAGAGAAAGAGAAAGAAAGAAAGAAAGAAAGAAAGAAAGAAAGAAAGAAAGAAAGAAAGAAAGAAAGAAAGAAAGAAAGAAAGAAAGAAAGAAAGAGAAAGAAAGAAAGTCCAAGAGCCTCTTATCACCCAATTAACCAACAAAATGCTGGACTAGAAATATGGCTCAAGTGGTAGCACATGATCTATGACCAAAAAGCCAAGTAGGAATTCAATGCCCTGAGTTCAAGCCCCAGTATTGGCACAATAAATAAATAAATAAATAAATAAATAAATAAAAGAGCGACTAGAGAAAAGCAAAGTAGTGGAGCCAAAAGGGGAAGGTTAGAGACACCATACCATCCTTCAGCTTCTCATCCTGGGGGAAAGGCCCATCTGGAAGTACATCAGCAGCAATGAGCACTGTCCTGGAATCCTCCAGCACCTGAGGAAACCCCACCTGGGTTTAGTGGCTTTGTAGAGCCCTTTATAGCCCCAGGCTCATTTACTTGAATCCCGTTTCAAGTTCTGTCTCTCTCACCAAACATCAGCCCTTTAGGGAACTTCTACCTATTTAGTGCCCACATCAATTATCTGGCCTGCCACAGGCTGCCCCCTGTCCCCAAACACCTTAAAAAGTCCTTTGAGCATGATGTCGAGGATCTTGTACTGCTGGTGAACATCATTCAGCTGCACCAGGTTCTTCAGTGCTGACAGCTGCTCCCGACGTTTCACTTCAAACAGTTTCTTATCTGGGTAGTTTAAGTTAAGGAACTAACGTGATAGCCCTGCCCGGACAATCCAGTGTCCGGACCCAGAGGACCCATTCTTAGCCAGCCAATATTTGTAAAGGCCATGAATATAAGTAGGATCCCTAAGGGAAGAGTTATTTATTTAAAAAAAAATTTAAGTTGGGTACCATGACTCATGCCTGTAAAACTAGCTACTAAGAAGGCTGAGAGCTGAGGATCAAGGTTCAAAGCCAGACCAGGCAGACAGGTCCTAGAGACTCTTATCTCCAACTAACCAGCAAAAAGCAGTAAGTGGAGGTATGGTTCAAACCAGCCTTGAATGACAAAGCCAAGCAAAAGCATGAGGCCTTTAGTTCAAGCCCCAGTACTCATACAAAAAAAATTTTTTGTACTCAGTGCCTTACTCTGCTTAGGCAGGTGCTCTACCATAGGAGCCACACCTCCACCCTTTAACCTGTACAGGTCCTCTAATGAATTATTTATCTAGTTCCCAGTGGACCCAGTAATCTGAAGCCAACTTTTCAGGACCTGGCTTCATTTCCGTGTGGCCTTCCTGCTGTCTCTCACAATCATTGTTCCAGTGAACCCTCACTGATCAGTTCACACAGAACCTTCTTGCCTGGAAGGTAAGATCCAGCTTATAACCCATAGCTCAGTGTAACTTCCAATCTCTCTTGCATCCATCATGGCACTGAGGACTGAGTGCAAAGACCATTTGTTTGGATGGTGTCTCAAAATTTGGGACTGGTCCTCACTCACCTTTGAATTCTTGAGGCCTTGCCGAGAGGATGTGGCCCAGTGCAACCTATTCAAGATGAAATAGCAGCATTCCAGTTCCTGAGACCTATCTGGGGGTCTTGCTGAAAAGGCACTAGACATAATTATAGTTCTTACTGAGTCTTTGAGAATCAGAGAGATGTTTGCCTTTTCTATTTAACATATGGTAAAACAAAGTCAGAAGAAAACTGACTTATTCAAGGTCTTGTTGGCGTGCCTAATCTTTTCTCCCCTATTCCCACCAGCTAGGTCTGCTCATTCCTAGAATCCCTCATGGAGTGGGGATATAGAGAGACCTCCTTTATTGACTCTTTACAGACAGCTCACTAATCCCACCACAAGTCCCAAAAGATACAAATCTTGAGGCTTGGGTTCAAGGGCTTCAGGGTGCCTGTGGTGTCTGTTCCAGACAGCAGGAGAAAGAGAAAGGCTAAAAACTGAAGAAAGTCCATATCTAAGACCGTGG
Organism: Dipodomys spectabilis; assembly: GCF_019054845.1. NCBI lineage: Eukaryota > Metazoa > Chordata > Mammalia > Rodentia > Heteromyidae > Dipodomys > Dipodomys spectabilis. The sequence goes on along the minus strand of NW_024870907.1, from coordinate 1,969,481 downwards.
AGCTAAAGAAATAATCCAAAGAGGAGGAATGACTTAGAGGTTGATGTTATATAACACAGGATGCAGAGAACGGCTACTTCCGCTGACATGGTATCATCTCCGAACACCTAGGACTCAGCTTTGGGCCGCCCTGAAGATCAAGCCCAGGGTTGGTGGCCAGCAGTTACACAATGAAAACCCATGGAATGACAGGAGGAGGAAGGAATTTAAATGTTAACAATGCTTACAGCACAGGGGCGGAGGATCTAGAGCTATAGGTCGGTGCTCTGATCTTACTGTACTACTGGGGAAAACTGTCAACTCACTAAATCTCAGCTTCCTTGCTTCCACAGGACTGAAGAAGCCACCTTTCTGCTGCAAGGGATTAAGTCTGGGTGAAAAGTGCCTGGCCTATCCTGACCTCCAGGGAAGGTATCAGGTCAAGGAAGCCCAGGCAGTGAGAAGGAACAGAAAACTCCTGTTATTTCCCTCCTTCCCTAACTTGCCATAAAAGTACAAAGAAGGGTATAGAGTGGGAAGGGAAGTAGGACAGTTGGTGGGAACTTGCTACTCACTCACTTTGGGACCACATGCAACACCTGCTTCTATTCAAGCATCACTCCATAATTGACTACCACAGTTCCAGGCGCTCATCTAGTGGCCCCTGGCTTCTAGTGACAGCTGCCCTGTGATGAAATCCAACTTTTACCACAATGAAAACAACTAAGCCATAGAAGAATGAGGTGAATGCCCAGGGTCACACAGCTATTTCCAGACTAAACCTGTATGCCTCTTGGTTCTGTGCTCTTCCTTTTCTTTTCTTTTTTTTTTTTTGGTTATTTAGCCAGGGTCTATGTAAACCAGCTGGCCTCAAATTCTGGGTACCCTTGAGGTGGCCTCCCAACTGCTGGCATTACAGGCGTAAGCTGTCAAACAGCTTCCTGTCTTTCTAAATGAGCATAAGCTACCTCAGATCACAACTGGCTACTCATGTACCATGACACCCACCCCAGAAGAGATGGCCAGTTACAGACCGTGCGAGGCCACAGATGTCAACCAACCCCTGTCCTTTAGCAGAGGAGACAACTAAAATCTGGGAGAAGGACCCCAAGTCCACCCAAGACCCTTCTATCTTCCACCGTCACCAGGCTATAGAGCAAAACTTGAGAAGTGGGGAGAGAGTGGTAGCAAGGTATCAGACATCTGACGAAGACTGGAGCCGGAGAAGGGTTGGGGAAAGAAAGCCAGAAAAGCAGACGCGAGGGGTCCATTCGGCTTTCTCGACAGTAACTTCTAGTTTTTGAGCCTCTCAAACAGACTCCCGTCCCGCGCGTCGCAGAGCTCTTTCCCGCTCGCGGGGGAGGCTGCACCATTCTACAGAAGTGACAGTGGCGGTGGCGGGCTCTCAGCAGGGCCCCGGAGGTCGCGGGCCCCGGGGGCCCTCGGAGAAGGAAGCCAAGTCTGTTCAAGGAGTTAAGGGGTCCCAGTCCTGCAACACCTCCCCGCATCCCGCACTCCGCTCGAGGCCCTCGGTCTCCGCACTCCCCTCCCCAGGAGCTTGCAGCCCCGCCACCACCTACCAGAGCGGGTGGTACGGGCGGGGGGCAGGCGGGACGCCCCTTCTCTGCCCCTTCGTGCAAAGCTCAGCAGAAAACTCACCAGGCTAGCGCGAGACGCGTGGAACAGCGGAGCACTGGCTAACCGCTCCTAGAGACCGCGGGAGCCGCCCCGCCCAGTGCCCGGCTCCCGGCCAATGAGAGTGGGCCGCGACCGCCGCGCTCTGCTGACATCACTTCCTGCCCCGCCCACACCGCTGGGCCCCGCCCAGCCGGGCGCTGGCTCTGAGCCCGGAGGTTGTCAGCCACACGCCGCTGACAATCGTGGCTGGTGCTTAAAGTTGAGTTGGAGGAAGTTAAACTGCTGTGGAATCTGTGCTCCATCTAAAGCCCGCGTCAGCAAACTATCAGCTGCAGGTGGGATCTAAAGCACGAGTCAGCAAACTGCAGCGCTAAGCCCTAAGGGCCGGGCCACTTTCGTCATTCATGAACGTGTTTTAATTGCAATTCACAAGATCATCTTGGCAGGTTGTAACTAGCACTAATTTTTCTTTTTTTTTTTTTAATTTTTCGTTTTTAAGAAACCAACACAGTCCGCAACATGGAGTACGGACATCCCCTGCTTTCCCCTCCCGTCCACAACTCATAAACCAAGTTGTCTTTTCCGTCATTTAGCCCCAGTTTTGCGAAGAGTCAGGACAGCCAGATCCTAAGTGGACAGGTGGTGTGGTCAGTTAGGAATGGTGGGACCCTTGCCAGAGGGAAGGGAACTAGAGCCTCAGGCTATGCTGACCTTTGAACAGGCCAGGACACAATTGAGCTCAGACTTTGGTACCACCAGGCCAGTGGAAGCACACATGAAATAAGGACTGCTTATATGGGTATGTAAGCAAACTGTGAGGGAAAGGAACAGAGGGGACCCACGTTAGCCAGGGAAGGCTGCATCCAGGGAAGTTTTCATCTGCTAGCTAGGCTGAAACATATTCAGCTTTCCTAGCCTTGTAATCATCCCTTCCTCCACCTTCACTTTTAGCTACCAGCAGCTCCAATTCTAAGGCCTTCCATTGTCCTCCCAGCCCTAAGGATGGTGAGACACTAGTTCTATTTAGGTAGTGTTGCCATAACACATCTGCTGTCTCCCTGAAGTGATTCATCTCATCACTTGCTGAGACAGCCCACTCTCTTACTAGCTAAGAAACTGACCCCAAGGAAACAAGATGAGTTTAGAGTAGGAGCCCACAAAGGTGTGTGAGTGTATCATTTTATTTCTGGATTCCATTTCCACAATGGAGTATATGGTCCCAGATGCATGGCTGAGATTGTCATCCATCTCTGCAACAATTATGCCCTAACTTTGTTGTCTGCAGGTCTTATGGCTCTTAGTTTCTGGATCTCTTAAGTCATGAGGCTCAGTCTCTGATGTGGGACAGGGATACAGCTACCCCTCCCAGGCAGCTGATACCATACATGAGAGGAAAACACGAGAGATGGGTCCACCACAGTGGGGGAGAATCACACTTTCAGGGCCCCAAGAGGACAAACAGACAAACAAAAATAAGATGCTCGGGCTGGGAAGGTGGCTTAGTGGAAGAGTGCTTGCATACATGAAGCCCTGAGTTCGATTCCTCAGTACCACATAAACAGAAAAAGCTGGAAGTGGTGCTGTGGCTCAAGTGGTAGAGCACTAGCCTTGAGCAAAAAGAAGCTAAAGGACAGTGCCCAGGCCCTAAGTTCAAGCCCCAGGACTGGCAAAAAAATAAAAATAATAAGATGCTCCTGAAAAATAGCTGTGTAGATTCCAAAGTTGACACCTGAACACCTGAGTTAGGAAGGGGGAGAAAGGGAGGCAACAGTATTGGGTAGGAAGTTCCTTCAACCCTCCCCACACACCAATGTCTATGACGCATGGTTACTGGCTATATAGCCCAGGCTGCTCTGGAACTCACTATACAACCTAGGCTGGACATAAACTCCCAATTCCCCTGTCTCAGCATCCTAAGTGCTTGAATTAGGCAGGCACCACTATGACCAGCCTCAATCAGGGGCTTTCTAAAGGACTCACTAGTCATCAGTCCTCTCTAATTGGGCTAAGATGCCACAGCATCCATAGCCTGAGTGACCTTGCTCAGGCCAACACTCCCAGATGCAAGAAAGGATACAGCATGTCCTGAAGAGGCTGGGCAGAAAAGGTACTAGGGGAACAGCCCTCCAGGGAGGCCTGCAGGGTCTGGGCTGTGTTGTGGTCAGTCAGAAGGCCCATGCTCTGCACCTGAGTGAAGAAAGTAGGTCCTCTCTAACGTCCCACTTCTGGAACTCCTGATTTCCGAATGGCACTTGTGGCCAAAACTTCCACCCGCCATGGAGAAGGTCCTCATGAGAGTTTAGTCTTATAAGGGCTTCATGTTGCCTCTTTCTACCTACCTGCAGGAAGAAGTTACGTAGAGCCCGGATTGTGGTATTTGAGAGGGTAGAAAAGTCCGCCAAAACTGCCGCTTCCAAAACTTGACCCACCTCTTCATGAGAGAAGACACTGCTGCTCTGGTACCGCACAAACTGGTCCAGAAAGAGAAGTCCAAATATTAAGTGATTGGAAGAGATGCCAGTTCCTGTGCTCTGTTGTGCTCAGCTCTGGGCTGGGAACACTGTTCTAAAGCCCACAGAACCCTGTCTTCAAGGTGGGTATGAGTAGAGTTGTATCAAAGGAAAATGACATATATGACACAGAGTGAGATCCTGAGAAAGCTGGCCTTACTGATTCCTTCAGCGCTGGCTTCCTCCTTCCTGTCATGCACTGCACACTCATGGCTAAGATGAACCGTGCACAGTTCCATAACCTCCCACCATGTGCTCTTACAGCAATTGTTCTCACTTTACTACCTGGAATACCTTCTTCCTCACTACTAACTCTTCAAGCCTCCGCTGAAACATTGCCTTCCTTGTACAGAAGCAGTTACTCTTTTTTCTGTGTTTCCATACCAACAATGGATCTATCTGTGGGTTCATTTCAGTATAATTTATAGGCTGCCTGCTTTGTTCTTTAAAGAGTAGGCATTTACTATGTGGCTAACTCAGCATCCTCTCCATTCTACTGCTCAGAATATCATATTTAACTATTAATTTGTCTGTCTCCTCTAGACTAAAGGAACCTTAGAAGCAGAGCATTTGGCTCTTCTACACCTTCAGTACCTAGTAGGCCTGGCATGTGGCAGTAAACTCTGGTCAACATTTCATAAGAGAAATATGAGCTGTACAAGTCTCCTGTGATGAGGACCTGTGGACATTTAAATAATTCTCCAAGCAGAACTTCTATAGGGTAAAGGCCATTCAGCCTCTCCACCTCCTTTCAGAGTTAGGGTGACCTGAACTATTGTTTCCTAGGCCTTTTCAGCACCATTCAAGCTCCTAACACTCCTTAGACCATAGGACTATGCTACTTACACTTACCAGCGTTATAAGCCTCAGTATCTCAGGTCTGAGAAAGGGATTCTCTCCAGCATCCAAGAGAGTGAAGAGCAAAAATCGATTCCAAGGTTGGGAGGCCACATGGAGTGCTGTAGGAAACACCAGTCCCCAGGTGTTTAGTAGTGCTTTTCCAAAGGCTTGAGGGCACATGGCTGAAGAAGGGCTTCTCCTATTGGCTCAAAAAGAGAGCTGCCAGCTACGGGTAGGATATTGGATAGGCTGACCCCAGAAGGTTTCTTCCTTCCATAGGCTTCTACCACCTATGCTGGCTCAATGAACAATATACACCATGATTATGGGAGGCAGACAGAAGGAAGGGCTCTTGAACCTTGATAACCTGATCTGTACATAAAGGCTCCTGATTCCTAGTCTAGAACTCTTTCTTTTCCTCTAATCTAAAATGAACTCTTAACAACTGAGCATGTCTAACCACTTCTCAAGTACCTGACTACATAGCCCATGGATCAGCACGCCACAGCTAAGTAAGCTAGACCCTAGTGGCTCATGCCTATGATGCTAGCCACTCAGAAAAATGAGATCTGAGAATCAATGTTCAAAGCCAACCTGGTCAGCCTCTTACTTCCAATTAACCAGCAAAAAGCCAGAAGTAGAGGTGAGGTTCAAGTGGTAAAGTGCCAGCCTTGAGCAGGAAAAGCTGTGTGAGATTGCAAGACCCTAAATTCAAGCTCCAGTAATGGCAAAAAAAAAAAAAAAAAGTAGGGTAAGTCTGAATCACACAGTGGGTAAGAATGGAAGCCTGGGAGCAGTAAGGTAAGGGCTGGTTCCCTCCAATCTTCCTTGTGGAAAGATCATAATGGGGAACACTTTACCTAAGTCTGGACTCCGGGCATTCAAGTAGTCAAGCAAGGCCTCCAGGCAGCCAACACAGGCTTGGGACAATAGAGGGTCCTTCTGTAAAACAAATAAATTAGTAGAAATTAGGGTCAATTTCACTAGCAGAAAGTTTTAATGTTCACTAAGAAAACTTTCTTTCAGAATTATTTGATATCAGAACTTCACGATTAGGAGTGTGGCCTTGTAGATAATCAAGATATGTTGGTTGGCACCATCTCTCACCCACATACAGAGCATGGTGCTTATATTAGGTGACTTGTCTTTTTTTTTTTTGGTCATGGGACTTGAACTCTGGACCTGGGAGCTATTCCTTAGCTCTTCAGCTCAAGGTCAGTGCTCTATCATTTGAGCCTCAGCGCCACTTCCGGTTTTCTGGTGATTTATTGGAGATAAGTCTCACGAGGCTGGGTGCTGGTGGCTCACCCCTATAATCTTAGCTATTCAGGAGGCTGAGATCTGAGGATCACGGTTCAAAGCCAGCCTGGGCAGGAAAGTCCATGAGACTCTCTCTCTCTTTTTTTTTTTGGTCGGTCACGGGGCTTGAACTCGGCCTGGGCTCTGTCCCTCAGCTCTTCAGCTCAAGGCGAGCGCTCTACTATTTGAGCTACAGTGCCACTTCCGGTTTTTGGTGGTTTATTGGTGATAGGAGTCTCATGGTCTTTCCTGCCTGGGCTGGCTTTGAACCACGATCCTCAGATCTCAGCCTCCAGAGCAGCTAGGATTACAGGCATGAGTCACCGGCGCCCGGCTTCCATGAGACTCTTATCTCCAATAAACCTGAAAGTGGAGCTGTGGCTCAAGCAGTAAAGTGCTCACCTTGAGCTGAAGAGGTAAGGGACAGCGCCCAGGCCCAGAGTTCAAGCCCCATGACCAACAACAAATAAATAAATAAATAAATAAATAAATAGTGTCACTGGACTTTCCTGCCAGTGCTGGCTTTGAACTTCGATCCTCAGATCTCAGCCTCCTGAATAGCTAGAATAACAGATGTGAGCCACTGGCACCTTTGCCTTGTCTTTTCTAAGTTTTCTGTTTTAGAAAAGGAAATGGACTCAGATTCATAGATTTAGTCACTGGAACATATCACTGTGTAACCCCATGAGTTTTACCCACTTTTTTTTTTTTTTTTTTTCTGTCATGGGGCTTGAACTCAGCCTGTAAGCTGTCCCGGAGCTCTTCAGCTCAAGGCTAGTGCTCTACCACTTGAGCCACAGCACCATTTCTGGTTTTCTGGTGGTTAACTGGAAATAAGAGTCTCATGGCCTTTCCTGCCTGGGCTGGCTTTGAACTACAATCCTCAGATCTCAGCCTCCTGAATAGCTAGGATTACAGGCATGAGCCACTGGCATCCGGCATTTTACCTACTTTTTTTTTTTTTTTGGCTGGTCATGGGGCCTGAGCTCTGGGCCTGGGCGCTGTCCCTCAGCTCTTCAGCTCAAGGCAAGCGCTCTACCACTTGAGCCCCAGCACTACTTCTGGTTTTTTCAGCTTATATGGCGCTGAGGAATAGAACCCAGGGCCTCATGCATGCAAGGCAAGCACTCTACCACAGAACCACCTTCCCAGCCCCTTACCCACTTTTAAAAACAGCAAAACCTGGGCTGGGAAGGTGGCTCAGTGGTAGAGCGCTTGACTTGCGTGTATGAGGCCCTGGGTTCGATTCCTCAGCACCACATAAGCAAAAAGAAAAAAGCCGGAAGTGGTGCTATGGCTCAAGTGGTAGAGCTCTAGCCTTGAGCTGAAGAGCTGAGGGACAGAGCCCAGCCCCACGACCAGACCACAAAAACAAAAAAACAGCAAAACCTTTCATGAAATAAAATTTTGTGTTCTAAATGATGAAACAAATCTATCAGTCATTAGGGAAATAGACATTAAAACCACAAGATAAAACTACATATCTACCATTAGCTAAAAATAAAAAGACTGACAAAACCAAATGTTGGGAGAATATGGAGAAACTGAAATTTTCATAAATTGGTATCACCATTTTGGAAAGCAATTTGGTTATTTTTGCTTGTTTTAAATCTACAAGGTTAGCAGTCTACCACTTTGAGCCATAGTGCTACTTCCTTCTTCAGAATTTTATAGCTTTTGCTATAGTGGTCCTCCACTTCCTTGGTTAGGTTTATTCCTAAATATTTTTGAGGCTATTGCAAATGGCATTGTTTTCCTGATTTCCCATTATTGGTATTCAGAAAAGCTACTGATTTTTCTGAGTTAATTTTGTATCCTTAAGCAGATTTCTTGAAAAGCTAAAAGCAAACAAACAAAAATCATATGCTTTTCCCATATGCTATTCTTTGGAAGGCCATCAGTCTGGTGGTTAAAGATATGGTCTGAATCTATGCTTAATCTCTTATAGTATGTGTGACCCTGGGAAATTTAATCTTGATATGTGCAGATATAAGGTTAGGTCTGAAGCCAGTAGTCACGCCTGGACTTTCCAGGGGCCAACTTAAGCTTTGTTTCTGTTGTTGCAGCTTTACCTCTCAACCAATGACCCTCTAGGCCCTCATAGCACCACTGGGCCACTGATAGGCTGCTAACTTGTCCTATTATTGTTCTGGAAGAATCAGTTCCTACTCTCAGGAGTCCACTCAGCAAGGTCCTTACCTGAACCAGAAGGTTCTGCAGCCCAACGACCAGAGACAGCACTTGTGATGCTTCCAGTGGAGCTAGGACACTGTTCTCAGGGGATGCTGGTGGATGGGACCCTGAGTGCACCAAGGCCACCAGGACAGAGGAAAAGTTTTGTTGCAGGGCTGTCCGCAGGAAGTTTAAGATGGCAGCTGAAAACAGGAGAATCTTCACATTCAGTTCCTGCCTCCTCCTCCATCTCCCACCTAGCTCTGTCATGGGGGCAGGGAGATCATAGTGATGAAATAGTTATGGGGTACCCATGGGCTAGTCTGGGTAAGTGGTCTTATCTCAGAATCTAGAGGCTTTCCTTCTTTCATCAGAAACTCTGGAGCCCATACCTAGGAGCAGCGCAACCTTTTTGCTGGGAAAGCTGAGAGCTTTCAGTATTTGGTCCAGTTCCACGGACAGTGTCTGGTGAACCTGGGAGAGCAAGAGGTAAAAGACTAAGTCCCATGTTCCAGAAGTCATGTGAAAAAATAGCCTGATCCCATATCTTTTTTTTTTTTTGCCACAATCTGCCACATACCTGCTTCATCAAGATAGGACAGGGGAACAGAGGAGGCCACAGAGTCTTCTGAGCCTATCCAGTCCCGTTTTCAACAGTGTGATGAGAAATGAGCTTGTACCTACACAATTAACTCTTCTGCAAATTTCCTCCCAATAGCCTCCTCTACCAGGGAGCCTTCCCCAACCTTTCCCATATTTTTTTTTTTTTTTTGTCTGTCATGGGGCCTGAACTCTGGGCTTGGGCATTGTCCCTCTGCTCTTCAGCTCACCACTTGAGCCACAGCACCACTTCCGGCTTTTTCTGCTTATGTGGTGCTGAGGAATCAAACCCAGGGCCTCATGCATGCAAGGCAAGCACTCTACCACTGAGCCACCTTCTCAGCCCCCCTTTCCCATCTTTGCTTCAGTCTTTGTCTGTACTCAACATTCATTCACTTCACTGGAGTCAGAAAGGCAAAATAAAAAATCCTAGCTCGCCTTGAGCTGAAGAGCTGAGGGACAGCGCCCAGGCCCAGAATTCAAGCCCCACGACCGACAAAAAAAAACCAAAAACCAAAAACCAAAAATCCTAGCTCTTCCATGTATCAGTGGGCACGTCATTATACTTGCTTCAGCTTGCCTCACTTTCTTCATCTATGAAATGAAAAGAGATGCTGGAGGGGATGTGGCCAGAAGGGAACCCTACTGCATTGTTGGTGGGAGTGTAAACTTGTTCAACCACTCTGGAAAGCAGTATGGAGGTTCCTCAAAAAACTCCACATAGAGCTCCCCTGTGACCCAGAAATCCCACTTTTGGGCATTCACCCAAATGATCACAAATAGGACCATACTAAAGCTACCAGCACAACTATATTTATTGCAGCATTATTTACCACAGCTGAGATATGGAACCAACCCAGATGCCCTATAGTAGATGAATGGATCAAGAAAATGTATTATACATATATATATACACACACACACACACACAATGGAATTCTATGCTTCCATCAGAAAGAATGACATCGCCCCATTTGCTAGGAAATGGAAAGACTTGGAAAAAATTATATTAAGTGAAGTAAGCCAAGCCCAAAGAAACATAGGTCCCATGGTTTCCCTTATTTGCAATAACTAGTATATGTCTGGGACAAGCAGAAAAGGTCAAAAGCTATGTACATATGACCAGATAAGATGAAGTTAAGCGACATGAACCCCAAGATAGGGACACAAGTGGTTTTTTCTTTCTTGCTACTATTTCTAGTGTATTTATAATGTACCATATGATTTTTTTTTTTTTGCTGATTTGTATGTTCCTCCCTATGGTATAACCCGTTTGCACTGTATTTGATGGTATAATTTGGGGAGGGGAAGGGAAAAAAACGAAATGTTTAAATAGGGATACAGGTTGACCCATTGCAACAATGAGATGTATAAGACTATGTTGAAAAACAAACTTTACAATTTAGGCAGGGGGTGGGGGTAGGGAGAATGTAGTTGTGGAGGTGGGAGGGAAGGGATGGTAGGGGAATAACAAAGGAGGAGGCAACAATGCCTTGTTCATATAACTAACCCCTCTGTACAGTATTTTCACAATAAAAAACTTATTAAAAAATGAAAAGAATGCCACCTGTTTTCACTGCCATCAGAGCTATTGTGAGGGACAGCTGAGCATCAGCATCAGTAAGCATGTATCTAATGTCAAGCAACATCTAAACTGAGGGGCTAGCAGAGGTAGCAGGTTCCAAGCTGTGTCTGCCCTGATCTCAACCAGAACCTGGGGGCTTTGTCACAAGCTGGAACAAAGCACTTCCTTAAAATTCTATGTTGACAGAAGAATCAGATTCTAAGCAGAAAAGCCAACTTGTAAAAAAAGGTAGAGAGATATCATGATAATATAAGATGTGAATGACAGGAAACTGTGTATAAGCCTATATGGGAACTCTGCACTCTTTGCTTACCTTTCTACAAATCTCAAACTTTCCCAAAAATATTAAAAATAATCAGGGCGATGGTGGCTCTGATCTTAGGAGCTGAGATCAGAGGACCACAGTTCAAAGGCAGCTCAGGCAGGAATGACTGAAACTATTTTTTTTTGGACCATTCGTGGGGCCTAAACTCTGGGCCTGGGCGCTGTCCCTCAGCTCTTCAGCTCAAGGCTAGCGCTCTACCACTTGAGCCACAGCGCCACTTCCAGCTTTTTTCTTTTTGCTTATGTGGTGCTGAGGAATCGAACCCAGGGCCTCATGCATGCAAGGCAAGCGCTCTACCACTGAGCCACCTTCCCAGCCCGACTGAGACTATTATCTCCAATCAACTACCAAAAAAGCTAGAAGGAGCTATACTCAAGTGGTAGAATGTTAGCTATAAGCAAGAAAAGCTCAGGGACAGCACCTATTCCCTGAGTTCAAGCGCGCAAATACACCTCCAATACACACACACACACACACACACACACACACACACACACACACACACACACACGGCAGTTGATTAGTTATAAGGTGAGGACAGGACACAGCTAACATCAGGATGCTAATTTCTGCTTGGGCAGGTCACTGTAGAAGTGGGCCCAACATCCTCATACAGAAAATCAGGGAAAGTTCCTGCTGCAAACCAACCACAAACAACTACGTGCACAGATCTGCTATAGGAGCCCAAGGTTAAAAGTGCTTTAACGTCTACCAAATGAGCTATGTGCTCTCATTACACTGGCACAATGCTGGGCACAATGTAAGACTATCGTAGAAGCTAGAAGATGGTCTCTATCCAGAGGAATAGAAGAGATTTCTAACATCATCCACAGGGGAGCTCATGAAGGGTACCGTGGTGACAAGGTCCTACGGGGGAGGAATAGGAGAAAAGGAGGTGTTCTATCCACTGGATATGTCTACTACTCTTCTATTTCCTGCATCACCTTCTCCAACAATTGCAATGACTGCTAACCACATGTGATACTCCATAGCTTGCCACTGGACACTTTGAGGTTATAGGTTAGGCCCTGCTTGACTGTCTAATCTGATCTACTTCATGCATCTTCGTATTCTAGCCACGTAGAACACCTCAGAGCTTTTCAGATTATGTACCCTATATCCTAAATTTGTGCAGGCTCAGTGACTGCACATACTATGCTCAAGTGCCTTTTCCAATATCTTTGCTGTATGCAATTTTACTTTAAGACTGTTCAGACTATAAGTTCTCTAAGGGCAGGGCAAAGCTGCATTCATTTTTTTATTCCTCTATAGGAATATAGCCTGGCCTGTAGGTGATCTATGAATATTAAAAAGATTAATGTATTTGGGTATAGTGGCACATGCCTATAATCCAGAACTTGGGAGGCTGAGGCAGAAGGATCAGGAGTTCAAGACCAGCTTGAGCTATATAGTGAGAACCATATATCAAAAACCCAAAAAACAAAAAAGGGTTAATTTAAATTAACATTACAACAACCTTGGATGTTTTCCTCATTTTGTAAGTAAGAAAACTAATATTCAAAATAAACATGTTGCCATGGTCACAAAGCTAATATGCCACAAAGCTAAGGCCAGAACTCACAAATTTTTGTTATCACTTCTTTGAGTGCCATCTCATGCCCCAAAACCATAGAGTTGAGGACCAACCTTTAAATTGCCATGGTGCTGCTGGGCAGAGAAGGAAGCAGTGAGTAGCCATGCAGAGCAGAGCAGCGGGTTTCTGGGAGAGTCCATCTCTGTCCAGGTGAGTGCCAGCATCTTCTCCAGAAGCTCTATCAGGTCCGTGGAGCTCAGGAGCACAGCCGCAACTACAGAGGAAGATTATGGCAAGGGCCACATAGTTACATAGAAACCCGAGCTCAGTGCTTGCATATGCCCAGCACCTAGTAGAACTTCAAGCATACAAAAACAAACACAAAGAAATAGCATGAGGCCCAAGAGTCCTAGCATCACCAGAACACAGGTTATCAGCACCTGAGTGGACCCATGACCACTAGCCTCACATGAATCCTTAGTTGTTTTCTTTTTTCTTTTTTTTTTTTAAAGATGAAACAATTGAGCTGGGTGCTAGTGACTCACACCTGTAATCCTAGCTACTCAGGAGGTTCAGATCTGAGGATCGCAGTTCAAAACCAGCAGGGGCAGGAAAGTCCGTGAGACTCTTATCGTCAATTAACCACCAGAAAACCAGAAGTGGTGCTATGGCTCAAGTGGTAGAGCACTAGCCTTGAGCTGAAGAGCTGAGGGACATGTGCACCCAGGCCCAGAGTTCAAGCCCCTTAACCAACCAAAAAAAAAAAAACAATTGAAAGAAGTAAGGGCCCCTAACACTGCCCATTGTTCTCTTCACCATGTCTGCCTGGGTCCCTGTACCTCTTTTCTGACTGCTGGGCGTAGTCTGATGAAGGCTCCAGTACAAGAAGTTGAAGGAAGGTTGTAGAATGTCCACGTCAGAGGGGCTGCACTTCCCACACAGTTTGCTCACTGCAAGAAACCAGAGTTCCTGGGCTGGGAATGTGGCTTAGTGGTAGAGTGCTAACCTAGCATCCCTGAGGCCCTGGGTTCAATTCCTCAGTACCACATAAACAGAAAAGGCCAGAAGTGGTGCTGTGCCTCAAGTGGTAGAATGCTAGCCTTGAGCAAAAGAAGTTCAGAGACAGTGCCCAGTCCCTGAGTTCAAGCCCCAGAACTGGCAAGAAAATAAAGAAAAGAGAGAGAGAGAAGAAAGAAAGAAAAAGAAAGAAAGAAAGAAAGAAAGAAAGAAAGAAAGAAAGAAAGAAAGAAAGAAAGAAAGAAAGAAAGAAAGAAAGAAAGAAAGAGAAACCAAGACTTCCCAGGTGACCCTATGGCATAGCAGTCTATGGGCTCAACAACACACCAGCATGCACACTTCTCTAGATGAAAGCCTACATCTAACTAATTTCAAAATGTCAGTCTTGGAAAGCATGCCCAAATGAAGTGTCCCTGACATGGCACCCATGTGCTAACTTGAAGGCACATTCATACCCTCCATCTGGTCTAACCATATAAGTAGCCCACAGAATCACAGCAAACAGAACAGACAGTAGTTGTTCCCAAACAAAGTGATTTAAGCTGGTCAAAGGCATATGACACCACAGACTTCAGGATGCAAAGGGCCTCAGAAGTCATCTAGGCCAATATGCTACCTTAGCAGGTATCCCTAGACCATCCAGTTTTGCAATGGAACTCTGTGATGGTGGTGGATATGCAGTTCCATACCTTGGCCATATTATCTCCTCATCCCTGTTTCTTCTCTTTTTTATTTTTGAGACAGTGTAATACTATGTAGCACAGGCTATCCTTGAATTTGGGTTCCTCATAGCTAAGCCTTGTTACTGCTAGGATTATAGGAATGTTCCATCACACCCAGTGGCTGTATTCTCTTTCTTGTACCACCCCCTTCTGGCTAGTTCTTTAACTCTCATTCGATAATCAAGATTCAGCTCAGGCCAATTTTCCTAGCACTCAGGAGGATGAGTCAGGTCAACTCTTATTTCAATGCCAACCTGGGCTGTATGGTAATCCCCTTGTCTCAAAAACAAAAGACAGGTATGGTGGTATATGCTTATAATCCCAGCTTACTCAGGAGGGAAAGATTAGAATTGTGAGCCCAGACCAGCCTGGGAAAAAGGTTAGTAAAATGCTATTTCAACCAATAAATCAGGCATGGTGATGTCTCCCTATAATCCCAGCTACTGGGAAGTTTAGGTAGGAAGATGGTGATTCAAGGCTGTTCCTAAGAGAAAACTCAAAGACCCTGTCTGAAAAATTTAAACAAACACACAAAAAGGGCTAGAGGTATGGTTAAAGTGGTATAATGCCTGCAAGCAAGCTCAAAGCTCTTGGTTCAAAACCTATTGCTGCCAAAAAAAATAAAAATAAAGTAGATTCAGGTCAAACTTTAACTCCCCAGTGAAGTTCCTATAAACTCTCCAGATTGGATGACTCTTCTGCACTCCCCCACAATAGAGCAGTTATGACACTGAAGAACAGACAGCAACAGAACATCTCCTTCTCCAGGGAATTGTCACTCTCTCTATAACAATATAAAACCTACCCAAGGCTCTTTTTGGCAGCCACATCACATCAAACTGATTTGTCTTGTGGTCAGCTGGACAAGCAGGTTTCCCTTCCCCCTACCAACATGTTTACCCCTTAAGCAAAGTCCTCTGCACCCAGTGTTTTCAAATACAAGTACTCAAGAATGTGAGTGTGCACTACATTTCACATTCAGGTTTCATCCTGTTACTCCTTGACAGCTTTTTTTGGGTGCCAATAATGGAGTTTGACCTTAGCCCCTGAATGCTGCTCCTTAGCTTTTTCTGCTCAAGACTGGCTCTCTTCCACTAGAGCAACAGCTGCACTTCTGGTTTTTTGGTGGTTAGTTGGAGATAAGAGCTTCATGGACTTTCCTGGTGGGGATGGTTTTAAAACCTCAATCCCCAGCTAGGATTACAGGTGTGAGGCACTGACACTCAGCTTGTCAGAAGCTCTTCCAGGTTGATTTTTTTTTTTTTTGTCAGTCATGGGGCCTGAACTCTGGGCCTGGGCACTGTTCCTCAGCTCTTCAGCTCAAGGCTAGGTCACAGTGCCACTTGAGCCATAGTACCACTTCCAGCTTTTTCTGTTGAGGAATCAAACCCAGGGCCCCAGGCATGCAAGGCAAGCACTCTGCCACTGAGCCACCTTCCCAGCTCCATTCCAGGTTGATTTTTATCACATACAGATCGCTCTCTAGCTTGATGTCAATCTTGATCTGACAATAATAATCAGCACTGAGCAGAGGCAGGGTATGGAGAAGTCCCCAGAGGTCCTCTCTGAGCCTGTATTGATCCCTCAAGGTTTGGACTCTAGGTGAGGAAAGCTACTCATTCTCACCTGTGGCCAAAGAACCTAAGTGCATACATTTTGAAAACATTTTTCCTTGCCCTTTCAATCTTCCTTCAATAATTCTTTCTACAGGCACTGCCTATGAAATAGCAACTACATGGGTCAGTAGTGGGATGACGTAGAAAGCTGTCCTAGTGCCAGGAAACACGAACTGATACAGGCACTATATGGACATTCCACATCTACCAGATTACATATTCCTATCTGAACCCTGAGCTAGGAAATACTGTTATATCTTACCTGTGAGGAATCTAGGTTTGGTACAGGCAAAGTTACTACAAGAGGTCTTTTGGACTCCATGGTGTGTGCCTGTCACACTCTGATTTTGAGGAGGTGTTGTGGGGAGGTTTTTCAAACACTTGTTGGCAACAAGCAAAGGAAATCTTAAGAGATCTCTCAGCCCTGGAGGACAAAATGAACCCCCATCTTCTTCTAAAAGGGTAAAAGAGTGGAAAAATGAAAAAACACTAGCAGTACTGGGTTCCACCACACATCAGCCCTTGGTCCATGGGCACTTTCTGAAGAAGCCAAAATACCTTGGTGAAGGAGTTTCATGGCCATGCTGTCCAGTTCTTGTTTTGACTCAGTCCTCAGTTGTACCAGTGACAGGAGGTTCAGCAGCAGTGCCAAGTTCTCTGAGACTGTGAAGAACATGGATAGCTGGTCAGGGAGCCTAGACACAGAGCATCTGAGTTCTCTATCTCCAAAGGGATGAGGAATTTACCCCTGTCTCCTATCTCCTTCCTTCTTTGTGGAATACAGAGTTAACTGGTACACTGAACACAAACTCCAGATTGTTATCAGGAATTCTCTATTTTACCTAAGTCCATTGAAAGTCACAGTGTATAATGGCATATGTCTGAAATTTATTACTTGGGAGAAAGAAGCAAGCAGATTGAGTTTGAGGCCAGCCTGGATAACGTTAGCTAGAACCTATCTCAAACACAAAATAAAATCAAAAGGGCTAAGAGTGAAACTCAAGTTATAGAGCACTGGCCTAGCAAGCATGATGCCCTGGGATTTAATCTCCAGCACCAACAAAAAACCACTCGCACATGAAACAAGAATTCTTAGTCCAGGCTGGGAAGGTGGCTCAGTGGTAGAGCGCTTGCCTTGCATGCCTGAGGCCCTGGGTTCAATTCCTCAACACCACATAAGCAAAAAGAAAAAAGCCGGAAGTGGCGCTGTGGCTCAAGTGGTAGAGCACTAGCCTTGAGCTGAAGAGCTGAGAGACAGCGCCCAGGCCCAGAGTTCAGGCCCCACAACCAGACCAAAAAAAAAAAAAAAAAAAAGAATTCTTAGTCCTATTGTTCAGTTAAAAAATTGAGGCTCACAGTGGCTGAGTGACTTTTCTGACTCAGCTAATAAAAGGGAGGGTTAGATTATCTGAATGTTCGTGACCTCAATTTTCCATGATGACCTCCAATGTGAAGTGAATTTGAAGGAGGTAGGGCATTTCATAAGGGCTGACTAGGTCATGCATAAGGATAGAGCCTCCAACAAATGGGATGGAGATTCCAAAAAGCTCCTTTCTTGCCTCTTCTGCATTAAAAAAAGGTTACAAAATGAGCCACACATCTACAGTATTCTGTTATAGCTGGAAAACACTAAGACACAGGGGCAGAACCTAAGTATGAATCTGGTACCTAGTACCTTTCTTACCACACATTTCCTTCCATCATATGGTTTTTTTTGTTTTTGTTTTTTGTTGTTGTTTTAGCAGTCATGAAGCTTCAACTCAGGGCCTGGGCTCTGTCCCTGAGCTCTTTTGCTCAAAGCTAGTGCTCTACCATTTTGAGCTGCAGTGCTACTTCTGGTTTTCAGGTTAATTGGAGGGAAGAGTCTCACCCACTGTCCTGCCTTGGCTGGCTTTGAACTGCAATCCTCAGATCTCATTCTCCTGAGTAGCAAGGATTATAGGTGTGAGCCACCAGCGCTCTGCCATATTATGATTCTTAAGTATTATTATTATTTAAGTATGTCTTGTTCTTCCTTGCGGAGCAAAAACTCAGCTCCTTTAGATGCCTTTAAATCTATCTCTAAACCCTAATTCTCAACTAAGTGAGTCATGTGTGTCCTACTTTTTCTGGATGGCTCAGAAAAAAATAGAAGACAAATAAATCCTATTAATTTCCAATCTCGTCATTACTGTACAAGACAATGTTTCCTTGACTCCTAGACTTCCACTCCAGATTTGGAAACTATCCTTCTGAATCTCACTGGGAATTTCCAACACACTACAAATCTAGTCCCCTCCTAGGACCCCTGCTAACTCCTGAGCTTCCCCCAGATTTCCACGTTCTTCTTCCTACTGAGGACTGCCATTCTGGTGACAAGTAGCTCTGAGCACATGCTACTTAGGGTGGGCACATGCACAAATACATCATACACACCCACTCATGTTAAACTCTCTCTCTCTTTCTCTCTCTCTCTCTTTCTTTCTCTCTCTCAAAACTGAGCATGTTGTATCACATGGGCATGACTCTACTTTTGCAGAAAAACCCTTAATTCTCCCAGAGCTGACCTAACCAGGATAGAGCTGCCCACTCCTGTAGCTGGCCTTCAGGTCAAAAAAACCCCCAAGGCACTTGTAGACTGACCTCCTGCAAGGCAAGCGCTCTAGCACTGAGCCACCTTCCCAGCCCCGCCTTTTTTTTGGGGGGGGGGCGTCCGGTCATCGGAGACTGACCTCCTGAAGGGAGGACTACATCCTCCACCAGCAGGTGTTGCAGGGTGAGCAGGAAGTGGCCTCGGACAAGACTGCCTACTTGGATATCTTCATTCTTCTTCAGGAAGGTCTTCAGGACAATCAATACCTTGCGGGCTATGTCTGCTGGGCTGGAATAGATAAGGTCCTGCACAGGAAAGAAAGAAGGCAGAATTCAGAGGGTATCACAGCCTGGGTCAGGTAGAAAATAAGGAAGAGAGGAACAGGGAAAGTTTTCATGATGATAGTGTCACAGAAATGAGTAAGCTCCTACTTATTCAGAACCCATTTTGTACCAAAGGCTCTGCTGGGTGCACTGACTCCTCATGCACTCTGAATAAGCCATTCTACTAATTCCATCCCAAACTAGATTGAACAGAGGTTCCAACAGATTATGATTTGCCTAAGGCCACTTAAGCTATTTGTTACACAAAGGATGAATGTAAGTCTCTGGACTCCAAGCCCAACTCTCCTGCTTTTCAGGATGCCTTCTTCTTGCAAAAGAAAATATTAGGGTCAGGAAAAGGTTGTTTTCAGGACAGGGAACCTGAAGTGTGCCAGAAGGGAGAAAAGAAGGAGAGAGAATGGAGATGTCATAAGCAAGGAAAACGACAGGCTGGGACAGATTTAGGGCACAGAAAGGAAAAGTGAGGGCCAGGTCAAGCCCCTTCTGTGCCCTGGCATCTGCCTATCCCTGCCCCAAGCGATTAAAGGGTTTGGATTCAGAAAATGGGAAGGGACATTGGTTTTTGTTTTGCTATCAGAGTTATTTTAATGAGCGTATGTTAAAGGCAAAACCAGTCAGAAGCTGTACCAGTGCTTGTACTGCTGATAGCTCCTGGCACCTCCCAGCTCAAACAAGCCAATTCTTTTGGACAAGCTAATGTGTTAGGCCAGTTAGGACTGGGTGCTATGAATCCAAGGTCACACACAGAATCTCTCTCTCCAGGGAGGACAAATCCTGACATAGAGACCTGACTTCAGGGCAAACAAATCCTGCTATGCTAACCACTGAGAAGTAGGGAAGGATAGGGGTACAGAGGCATCTGGCTTGGCTCTTTACAAACTTCTGCAGATACTAAAGAAACAAAAATATCAGTAGCAACTCCTCAGTGAGGGCTTAATAATGCAGGTACGGTGTTGTGTTTGTGTAGTAACTGTGCATTTGTTTATATGCTGTTTCTGTCTTTACAGTAACTCCTCTAATTAGGTATCACAGATATTTCTCAAATGGGGAAACTGAAGCGAATTAATAAGAAATTAGTAGAGTTATAAATTCTAGGGGCTGGGAAGGGAAGGTGGCTCAGACGTAGAGTGCTTGTCTTACATGCATGAGGCCCTGGGTTTGATTCCTTGGCACCATATAAGCAGAAAAAAAAAAGGCTGTGGCTCAAGTGGTAGAGTGCTAACCTTGAGCTGAAGAGCTGAGGGACAGTGGCCAGGCCCAGAATTCAAGCCCCATGACCAACCAAAAAAAAAAAAAAAAAAAAAAAGTCTATTATACTGTGTTAGTGAAGGGATGAGATATTCCACCTCTGACATTTTTTTTTTTTTTTTTGTGGGTCGTGGGTCTTGAACTCTGGGCCTGGGCGCTGTCCCTCAGCTCTTAAGCTCAAGGCAAGCACTCTACCACTTAAGCTACGGTGCCACTTCCAGTTGTCTGGTGGTTTATTGGAGATAAGAGTCTCATGGACCTTCCTGCCTGGGCTAGCTTTGAACTGTGATCCTCAGATCTCAGCCTCCTGAGCTAGCTAGGATTACAGGCATGAGCCACTGGCGCCCGGCTGACACTTTTTATGATTCAGAAAACACCTCTGGGCAGAGAAGATCACAGAACAGAGGGCTAGGAAAAAATCTGCATCATTTCAGAACCAAGCACAGTGGCACACACCTGCCATCCCAGGCTTGGAAGATTCAAGCAGAAAGATCTTAAATTAAGGCCCACCTGAACTAAACATCGAGTTTGAGGCCAGCCTGGGATACTTAGCAAGACCCTTTCTCAAAAGACAATAACAACATCTATATTATTCCATCCAACTCTCACTTCATGGAGTGGGAGAGCGATCTGCTCAAGGTCAAGGGGCCAAGGCAGAACCATTTTCCTGGTTTTACTTCTTCAGTGGCCCATGCCTGCCTCACTGCCATAGAGCTAGTCCCTCCGAAATCTGAGGTCTAAAAGGTCTAAAGGTCTAAAAGGAAAGAAACTACTTGGTCTTTTGGTGTTCATAGTGAAAGCTGGGGAAAGTGTACCTTCCATCATCTGGGTTAAGTGGGAAGGTAGTTGGCAGAACTACATTTGCTGTTATCCACAGCTGTCCAAACTCTCTTAGGACTGGACCTATTAGGATGAGTTGGCCAAGCAAACAGCTTTGTGACATCATTGTTTTTCACATCTAAAACCACCTACAAAAAAGACCACCCACTGATAATAGTAATTAACAGCCTTGTTTTCAGCTGTTAATTACCCATATCAAAGCCAGAAATTGATACCAACACCTATTTTTAGACATCTTTCCCCTTCTTGTGGTCAGAAGCCAGGGAGAAAATGGTATGAATTATACACGTGAACAAAAACTTGTTCCTTGCTGTTCTTTTTTATCACTCCTATTTCTTTTCTTTCTCTCTTTTTCTTTCTTTTTTTTTTTTTTTTTGTCGGTTGTGGGGCTTGAACTCTGGGCCTGGGTGCTGTCCCTGAGCTCTTAAGCTCAAGGCTAGTGCTCTACCACTTGAGCCACAGCACCTCTTCCAATTTTCTGGTGGTTTATCAGGAGGCTGAGATCTGAGGATCACAGTTCAAAGCCAGCCCAGTCAGGAAAGTCCATGAGACTCTTATCTCCAATTAACCACCAGAAAACTGGAAGTGGTGCTGTGGCTCAAGCACTTGCCTTGAGCTGAAGAGGTGAGGGATGACACCCAGGCCCTGAATTCAAGTCCCAGGACCTAGGGGGGGAAAAAAACACAAAAAACTATTAGGGTTTCCGACAATTTTACTTATGCCTGCAAAAGTATGCTGAGCGAATAATATTATCATGTATGTCAACTCATGAGCCTACAGACATGTCTGTCTATATGCCCTTGAGGCCTTCTTTGATCTTAAGACAGAATCAAGCAGAATCTGCTTGACAGAGTGGGTAGAAAAGTAAAAAGGAATGGTGACTAAGATCCACATTTTATAGTTACAACCTCTGGGGAGTAGAGAGGCACATTTCTATGAGTGGATAGATTTCTACCAGGTTTAGTAATGGGTATGGATTCATAGAAACCAGGTACCCACAAATAGGAAGGCATTTCCCACTCACATGCAGAAAGCTGTAAGTTCAGAAGTAGAAAGAAGCAGCTATGGGTGCCTCTTATTTCTGTCTCACAAAAGTCTGGGCATCGCTTAATGAATGAGTGGTCACCTACCATCAAAATGAGCAGAATGCTGGGGCTGCTTCTGAGTATCTGGAACAGGTCTGTGAAGCTGGGAGGAAGGGTGGGCTGTTCAGCAAAAGGGACATCATCCAGTTCCTCATAGTTGCTCCCTTCAAAGGAGAACCAAAGTTCCAGAACACGGTGCCCAAACCTACTCATCAACTCTGGATACACCAGGAAGAACCTGAGCAGGTGGGGGTGGTGAGTGTAGACCAAGTACAAGTCAGAGATGCTCTCTAGGAATTTTCTGATTGCACTAACCACTGTCTGGAGGCAAAAGAAAGAAAGGAATTAAATGCACTTTGCAAAGGACCTGAGACCCCTGTCTAACCAAGACATGACTAGAGTAAGTGTACTGACATCTCAGGACTGAGCTACTAGATTATCACTGGCTTATCTCCCAAGGCACTCTGGTAAGAAAACTCTCACAGTATTTACAATAGTTTTCAATTGGAGTTGATTTTATTCCCCATGGAAGCTTTGGCAAAGTCTAGAGATTTTTTTTTAATTTTTTTTGGGGGGTCTGGTTATGGGGCCTGAACTCTGGGCCTGGGCGCTATCCCTCAGCTCTTCAGCTCAAGGCTAGCGCTCTACCACTTGAGCCACAGCGCCACTTCTGGCTTTTTTCTTTTTGCTTATGTGGTGCTGAGGAATCGAACCCAGGGCTTCATGCATGCAAGGCAAGCGCTCTACCACTGAGCCACCTTCCCAGCCCTCTAGAGATATTTTTAATTTTTACCTTGATTGATTCAGAAGTGCCTAGGAGATTATTACTCCAGGCTTTGACTACAAAAACATTTCCAGAGAAGATTAAGTGGGGAGATAGGTCTGCATGTGTGTGGCACCATTCCATAGCTAGGATGAGAAAGCACAGGCATTGTCTTTGTTTCCCGGCTGTCATGATATGAGCTTCTCTGCTCTGTTAGTACTAGAATCACTGAAATCATGAGCCAAAAAAAGCCTTCCTCCCTGTAGTTGTTTTCTCAGGTACTTTGTCACCTATGAAGACCATCTAAGCAATGTAACTACTCTAAGAGTTAGGATTTGAACTTGATCATTTTGGTCTTTGACCCAATTTGAATTAGTCTTTGTGTAAGACATAGAAGGTGCCAGGTGCCAGTGGCTCATGCTTATAATCCTAGCTACTCAGGAGGCTGAGATCTGAGGATGACGGTTCAAAGCCAGCCCGGGCAAGGAAAGTCCGTGAATCTCTTATCTCCAATAATGCCCTAGAAAACTGGAAGTGGCGCGTGGCTCAAGTGGTAGAGCGCTGGCCTTGAGCTGTAGAGCTGAGGGATAGCGCCCAAGCCCAGAGTTCAAGCCCCATGACCGACCAAAAAAAAAAGACATAGAAGGTAAGTGTCCAACTTTATTATTTTATGTGTAGATATCCAGTTGTCCTTGATGATTTGTTTAGTATTATTTCCCTTATTGAATTATTTTCTCACTCTTACCAAAAATAAATTTATGAATTTATTTCTGGACTCTCATTCCTATTATACTGGTCTATATTGAACACTTATCCCACACTATCCTGACATTTTCTTTAGTACTATAGATTGAACTAAGGGCCTCATCCTTCTTGGGCAAGCACTCTACCACTTGCAGCCCATTTTTACATTGGTTATTTTCAAGATACTGTCTCAATTTATGCTTAAGTTAGCCTGTTCTGTGACCCTCCTACTAGTGCTCCCCCCATAGCTGGGCTAATAGGCTTGCTAAGATGGAGTCTTACAAACTTATTTTTGAACGGTTATCCCGCATTACTATAGCTCTTTGAGCGTTGAAATCAGTATGTCCTTAATTTTCAAGATTATTTTGCCTAATTTGGCTCCCTTTCATTTCCAAATGAATTTTTGGACCAGCTTGTTCATTTTTGAAAAAAAGAATAAAACAGCTGGAATTCTGGTAGAGATTGCATAGAATCTATAGATCAATTTGGGGATTACTGCCACCTTAACATGTTTAAGTCTTATGATTAATGAACACAGAAGCCTATTTCTTTAGGTCTTTTTAATTTCTTGAAAAAAAAATTAAAGAAACAGAAATAGTTTGAAAATATTACTGTATAAATTGCTTTATATTTTTAAGTTTAATCCTAAGTATTTAATTTCTTGATGTTATAGTAAATGGTATTGTTTTAATTCCATTTTCAAGCATGCTACTAAAGACTTAAGTCTACCTTTTGGCTCCTCTCCATTCTATTCCCATATAACTTAGCTAAGGCATATTGAACTGGGCTTCCTTCAATAGAATTGGCAGCTTCTCCATCCCTCTTCCTACTTCATGGTGCTGGAGATGAAAGCATACTATGTACCATTGATTTATATCTCCAGCCCCAATTTCTTACATCTGTATCTTAAATTATGTTCTACCTTCAGCCTGAAAGTTAACTCTTCATTTCCCCAAGTCATTCCTGTGTGCTTTGCTGGTTCTTGACTGGTCCTCCAGCTGCAGGAGACCACTCAATGCTGAAGTGGCTTATCTAACATCTTTTTTAATCTCCCGGCAAATTGGTGCTCTCAGAGCATAGAGAAATTGTTTGATTCATCCCAAATTGACAGGGGTCCACAAGCCATCTCCTATTAAATGGACAATCTATGTTAATTGAGTTGATAAAATAGTAAGCAGCAAATAAAAATTCATATACATTGAGTAGTACTCAAGATGTAAGAAACGCTGATCAAAATGGAATGAAATTGCTGAGAAGGAAATGTTTCCAGAGATAGGTATAGTGTGATACTCTGAAATTTCCATTATCCCAGACATACCCACACTCCAGCTGCTGGGAGTCCACATATACAATGGCCCATCTGCTGCTTTCCACAGAAGATGAAGGATTGTGAGTGTCAAAAGTGATCCCAGAGCCAGGCACCAGTGGCTCATGCCTGTAATTCTAACTACTGAGGAGACTAAGATCTGAGGATTATGGTTCGAAGCCAGCCCTGGCAGAAAAGTCTGTGAGACTCTCATCTCCAATAAACCACTCCAAAAAAACCAGAAATGGCACTGTGGCTCAAGTGGTAGAGGACCAGCCTTGAACACAAAGAGGCTCAGGGACAGCGCCAGAGCTCTGAGTTCAAGCCCCAGGATCAATCAAAAAAAAAAAAAAAGTGATCTCAGAAATGACTCTTGCCAAACCTGTTCTGAATGGCAGGTCCAAGGCCCACAAAGAAGCAGACATTCCCAGGGATGTGAAAGACATTAGTGGAAAAATCTGAATGTGGATTCACTTCTGTGCAAAGGGAATTCACAAGTAGAAAATAGCAAGGCAAATATACTTTTTACCTGACTTAAGTCACTGTAACCCTTCTGTACATCACCTTTATAACAACAAAACTTTTAAAAGGGAAAATAGCAAGGCAGCCTTCTCATAGAAGATACTTAATGAGGAAGGGAAGTTCAAAGATGTAGGCAAAAGAAAGAGGGGGGGCTAGCAGGTGACTCTTGAAGAAGTCCTTAAGGTTGTATATTAGGTCATCTGTAATGTGCAATCCCATTACCCATCAAGAACCTCAGTGAGAGCTGGGCACCGATGGCTCACGCCAGTAATCCTAGCTACTCAGGAGGCTGAGATCTGAGGATCGGGGTTCAAAGCCAGCCTGGGGCAGGAAAGACCTGAAACTCCTATCTCCAATAAACCACTAGAAAACTGGAAGTGGAGCTGTGGCTCAAGTGGTAGAGCACTTGCCTTGAGCTGAGGAGCTGAGGGACAGAGCCCAGGCCCAGAGTTCAAGCCCCACGACCAACCAAAAAAAAGAACCTCAGTGACCAAAAAGAATGCTCCACTCCCCATTCCAAAGCCAGCTACCTACAACAGAGCTTCTCTATATTCAGAAGCTAAATGAACCTTAGTCTGCCTTCTAATCTTTGTCATTTTTTTTCCTCACTGTTGTTTTCTTTTCCTTCCTTTCTTCCTTCTTTCCTTCCTTCCTTCCTTCCTTCCTTCCTTCCTTCTTTTCTTTTTTTCTTTCTTTCTTTTTTACCAGTCCTGGGGCTTGAACTCAGGGCCTGGGCTCTGTCCTTGAGCCTCATTGTGCTCAAGGTTAGTGCTGTACCACTTGAGCCACAGCACCACTTCTGGCTTTTTTGAACAGTTTATTACAGATAAGAGTCTCATGGAGCTAGGAAGGTGGCTCAGTGGTAGAGTGCTTGCCTTGAATACATAAGGCCCTGGGTACAATTCCTCACCACCACATAAGCAGAAAAAGCCAGAAGTGGCACTGGGGCTCAAGTGGTAGAGCACTAGCCTTGAGCTGAAGAGCTAAGGGACAGCAACCAGGCCCAGAGTTCAGGCCCCATGACCAAAAAAAAAAAGTGTCATGGACTTTCCTGCCTAGACTGGCTTCAAACCACGATCCTCAAATCTCAGCCTCGTGAGTAGCTAGGATTATAGGCATGAGTCATCAACTCACATTCCAAACAGAATAACTTCCTTCAGGCTTAGTGGTATAGTGCTTGCCTAGCATGCATGAAGCCTTGGGTTCCATTCCTTAGTACCACATAAACAAAAACAATCAGAAGTGGCACTGTGGCTCAAGTGATAGAGTGCTAGCCTTGAGCAAAAAGGAAGCTCAGGGACAGTGCCCAGGCCCTGAGTTCAAGCCCCAGGACTGGCAAAAAAAAAAAAAAGTTGAATAAAATGAATAAATGAGAGAAAAGAGAAAACTCACCCTAATAGAATTCCAACAAAAAATATAGAAGTAGTTGGAGTTGTGGTTTATGTCTATAATCCTAGCCACTTGGAGGCTGTGATCATAGGATTACAGTTCAAAGCTAGCCTCAGGCAGAAAAGTCCAAGAAACTCTATCTCCAACTAGCATTGGTTCAAGTGCTACGCGGCAGCTAGGGCAACAAACAAACTAACAAACAAGCTGAGCAAGAGTACAAAGCCCTAATTACAAAAATGATCAGCTATCCACTTTGTTTGATGAATATCACCAGAAGGAGATAAAATACCTCACAGCTCTCTCCCTCACAAACCAGACTAGTGTCAAGGAAAGAGCCTTGAGAATCAGGTGAGTCTAGGTGGAATTCTGGCTCCTCTATCAATTTATTGTGTGCCCTAGAGAAAGTTACTTTCACATTTTCTGATCCATGAAATGGAAATACAATCTCCACCTCCCAAGACTGTTGAGAGAATTAGTTAACTTATATACGCTCTGTATGTATCAGCCCTCTCCTCCTCTCTACTTCTGTACACTACAATTGTCTCTTTCCGTCTCTATGTATCTATCTATGTATCTCTCTATGTATCTATGTATCTATCTATGTATCTATGTATCTATCTATCTATCTATCTATCTATCTATCTTCTATCTATCATGTTCCACCAAGGAATATTAGCAGAAAAAGGTACCAGAAGAGGAGAGCCCCAGTAATCTGACCCATACCTCATGCAGTACACTGTCCTTGTCTTGGCAGATTGCAAGCAGATAGATAGAGGCTCTGCAGATTACTGGTGGTGGAAGCTCACCCTGGTCCTGCAGAGACAGGAGGAAGCTTTGCACAGCCTCAAATAACTGTGCAGCTGGGACAAACCTGTTGACCAAAGAGATCTTTTAGTGAGAAAGGCAGAACTGCAGGGTCAATGAATGCTCCTATCCTGCCTGGCCACATTGTCGCTAAGATTACTGTTCTGCCTAAACATGCCCACAGCCTCCATGCATAAATATAATGTGCTGTATAGACTTCCACACATTGCCATACATTTACATCGCATATAGGCCTTGTGCAAGACTGCTGTGGGACCAAGACTGCTCAGTCACACTTATCTATGAGTTGAGCCAGCACTGTTAAAGAAAGAAAGCTATTTTGTGGTTCAGAAGGCCCTACTTTAGCAGGCTGTCCATCTCATTCTTCTCATATTTATCATTAGACAATTGTGTGGACTTATATACTCAAAGCAGATACTGGAACAAGAGGAGGGCAGGAGAATTCTATGATAGTTTTTTTTGTTAGAATATGAAAACTACATGCAAATATATAACATCTTCTCTACTAACCAATAAGTTCCTTGAAGATAAGTATTGTCTTTTTATTTGTTTATATTTATTTATATATTTGTAGACCTAGAGTTTTGAACTCAAAGCCTAGACAAGCAGGCACTTTACCACTTGAGCCAGGTCACTAGCTCATGAGTATATCTTGTCTATTAAAAGTAATTTTAATAATTATAATCATAATCACCTTTGGCCAGGCACTGATGGTTCATGCCCATAATCCTAGCTACTCAGGAGGCTGAGATCTGAGGATCACAGTTCAAAGCTAGCCTAGGCAGGAAAGTCTGTGAGATTCTTATCTCCAATTAACCACAAGAAAAACCAGAAGTGGAGCTGTGGTTCAAAGTGGTAGAGCACTAATCTTGAGCAAAAGAGCGCAAGGTCAGTGTCCGGGCCCTGAGTTCAAGTCCCACAACCAAAAAAAAAAAAAAAACAACACTAAAAGTTAAAAAATGGTGAACACTAAATACAGTATAGTATCTTGGATTATGTTCTAAGACAGAAAGAGGACAGTAGCAGTAACTGGTGAGATATCGATCAAGTTTAGCTAATAGCTGTGAGCCAGTATTTTAGCTTCTTTGTGTTTTTTTGTTCTTGTTCATTTTTTTTTTTTTTTGCTAGTCCTGAGCTTGACCTCAGGGCCTGGGCACTGTCCCTGAGCTTCTTTTGCTCAAAGCTAGCACTGTACCTCTTGAACCACAGTGCTACTTCTGGCTTTTTCTCTTTTTGTTTTGTTTTGTTTTTTGGTTGGTTGTAGGGCTTGAACTCTGGGCCTGGGAGCTGTCCCTTAGCTCTTCATTTCAAGGCAAGTGCTCAACCACTTGAGCCACAGGGCCACTTCCGGTTTTCTAGTGGTTTATTGGAGATAAGAGTCTCAGGGACTTTCCTGCCTGAGCTGGCTTTGAACCGTGATCCTCAGATCTCAGCCTCCTGAGTAGCTAGGATTACAGGTGTGAGCCACCGGTGCCCGGCTTGGCTTTTTCTGTTTATGTTGTACTGAGAAATTGAACCCAGGGCTTCAAGCATGCTAGGCAAGCATTATACCACTAAGCCACATTCCCAGCCCCTGCTTCTTTGTTTTGATACAGGTACCATGCTCATGTTAATATTAGAAGAAAACAGATAACAGGTATAAGAAAATTTTCTGCATTTTTTGCAGTTACACCCAAATATGTGTTTATTTTTATTTTTGTCTGTTGTAGGCCTTGAACTCTGGGCCTGGATGCTTTTGCTCAGCTCTCCAGTTCAAGGCTAGCACTCTACCACTTGAGCCACAGCACCACTTCTGGTTTTCTGGTGGTTTATTGGAGATAAGAATCTCACGGACTTTACTGCCTGGGTTGGCTTTGCACCATGACCCTCAGATCTCATTCTCCTGAGTAGCTAGGATTACAGGCGTGTGCTACCAGCCCTCCTCTCCCCCCACACTGGCATGTTTATTTTTTTTAAGTCAGGCACAGTAGTGCACATCTGTGGTCCCAGCTACTCAGGAGGCAGAGATTAGGAGGATCATTGTCTCAGGCTGACAAGAGGATAAGACCCTATTGAAAAATAACCAAAGCAACAATGAGCTGGAATTATGGTCCAAGGGGTGGACTTGCCTGGCAAGTCATGAGGTACATCAGTACCACCAATAATAAATGGCCATAATATAAACAGTATGTAGGTACCAAAAGAATAAGGTAGTTCTAACACACAAACTAGCAAGAAAAAATGTTTAACTGAGCACTACTAAGTTAAAAACTATATGGAAGATCTTATGGACTATCCCATTATGTATATTAAAAATAAGGAGTAGGGCTGGGAAGGTGGCTCAGTGGTAGAGCGCTTGCCTTGCATGCCTAAGGCCCTGGGTTCAATTCCTCAGCACCACATAAGTAAAAAAGAAAAAAGCCGGAAGTGGCGCTGTGGCTCAAGTGGTACAGCACTAGCCTTGAGCTGAACAGCTGAGAGACAGCGCCCAGGCCCAGAGTTCAGGCCCCACGACCAGACCCCCCCCTCCCAAAAAAAAAATAAGCAGTAATCTGGGTGCTGGTGGCTCATGCTTATAATCATAGCTACTTAGGAGGCTGAGATCTAAGGATCGTGTTTCAAAGCCAGCCCAGGCAGAAGAGCCTATGAGTCTCTTATCTCCAAAAAAAGCTAGAACTAGAGCTGTGACTCAAATGGTAAAGTGCTAGCGCCTTGAGCAAAGAAATTTAGGGACAGCACTCAATCCTTGAGTTCAATGCCTAGGATCAACACACACACACACACACACACACACACACACACAACACACACACACACACACACAGTAGATGTGCTTGTATATGCATTGACAAATTATTTATGGAACATATTTAATAATAATTAACGACAGTATGTACATTTTAGCTTTATACTCAATTACTTTGCTTTTCATAATAAATATTACTTTTTAAATAAGAATTTTTTTATCTTCTATCTTATCTTCAATTAGCCACCAAAAAGCCAGAGTTGAGGTATAGCTCAAGTGTTAGAGTGTCAGCCTTTTTAGTGAGAGTGTGAGGCCCTGAGTTCAAGCCCCAGTACCTACACTGGAAAAGGAGAAGAAAGAGGGAAAAGTGTTTTTTACTTTCTTTTCTGCGCACAAACATCCTCAAAAATATCAAAGAACACTTTTTAACATTCTAGGTCTCTTGCACTCAGCACTGTGTCTGCTTCCTTTCCAAGATATAAGTCTCTCAAGAACACAACCAATTTCTCACTCTCTCTGTGTCCCAGCATTCAGCCTCAGCCTTACTGGACATCTCATTGTACCGAAAATGCTCGCTGTACCGAACTGGGCTACAAATGGAACCTTTATACATACAACCAGCTCTGAACATACAACCACCTGTCCTCGTAGATACAGGCCAGGTAGAAGAGAATCAGGATGCAGTACTGCCTCTGGCGAGCAGCTTCCTCCACATATTGACGATCAGATAGGAAGGCAAGGTTTTCAGGGGTCCTGCTGCTTATCTGGGGCAGACCATACTGCAGGAGCTCAGATACTGCAGAGAGTTCTGGGAGGACACAGCAGGGGGAGACCATACAGAGAACACAAAAATGTAAGTAAGGAGCACATGAGAGCTACTACATGAAGAATACCGCATACATGCAGTATAGAGAACATCAGAGGTTCATTCCCTTTCCTTTATGCAGTTTTCAGCCTGCAAGGAGAGACTAAAGTTATCATGTAAAAGGACATGGATACAATTCATTAATTTGGTGTATGTATATTCATTCTAGCCCAGGCTGAGCTCAGGTCCTATCTCTCTTCCCACCTGCAATCAGATAATTGCAGGGCATATAATCAGAGCCATGCTCCAGTATGGAAGAAGTGACTTAAGTCACCTGAGGTGGGGAGGGGAAGTTCAAAGGGGAATTATAGTGGTGAGCAGAAAACAGGTAGAGAAGAGAAAGAAGTACAAGAGACAGGAAGCAAGGTGTTTAGATGCCAAGAAGCATGAGAGGATACAGTGATGTTTTTCTTCCATGTGACTGAATAGTTAGTAAACAAATATGATGAGCCAGGAGTATGGAATTATGTGATATAATTCAGCTGTACTGTGAAAAACATTAAATGCTGGTTTAAAAAATTTAGATTTTTGAAAGTGGAGGTATGTATGAATCAAGTGGTGGAATGTGAGCCCTGAGTTAAAATGCCAAGCAATAGTGTAAGGCTCTGAGATCAAGTCCCACTACGCACAAAAAGAAAAAAAACATAAGATTTTTAGCTAGGTATGGTAATATGTGCATATAACCCCAGGGTTTAGGAGGCTGAGGCAAGAAGATCACAAATTTGAGGACAGCCTGGAATACATAGAAAGACCTTACCTCAAACCAAAGCCCAAAGAAAAAGAAACTTGGATTTTATCCTGAAGGCAAAGATTCCTACATTTCTTAAGAAATCTGTTTCATAAAAGAACAAATAGGGAAAGTCATGTAGGTTCCTGAAGCTTAGATTCCATATTTTTTTGATTCTGTTATCTCCTTAGGTATCAGCCTATAATTCCATGATTCCATGATTCCTTTGGGCAACTTCAAGCAATGAGATTTTATTACTGTATGGATTCATTATGCATCAGCGCCTAAAGACTGCTATCAGCCTCTAAAGACTGCTATCAGCCTTGTGAATGGACAAACGATATGATCTCACCTTCTTGGGAAGGTGGTCTTGTCTTCTCTGGAGCTGAAAGGAGGTTAAGGCACATATAGTAGAGGAAACTGGAACATACTTGATTTAGGCTTGAATCACTGAGAGAAGATAAAACAAAAGACAGTGTTGATTCTTTGGCTCAGATAGCACTGTCCCTGCCATGTGCCTGAAGGCATTGTTTTGTGCCAGAACCCTGTGAAGTTATAATATGGTCACACTACAGTAGGCACTAAGGCAGTTATGAAAAATCAGTATAGAAACTGCTGCCCATAGTTATAACGGAGGCACTCAAACTATATAAATTTACTAAAACATTGAAAAAATAAATCAAGGCAGGCTACTAAACATACAAACAAAAAAATGCCCTTGGGAAAAAAATTATGTTAAGTGAAGTAAGTCGGGCTGAGAGAGACAAACAGCAGGTTTTCTCTCATATATAGAAGCTAGATCTAAAATACAAACATACATGATAACATATACATACAGACTAAAAGGATGATACACATTTAGAGGAGGAATCCAAAGACATAACTCCTCTTAACAACTAGTGAACTGTTGAACAAAATGAATACCAGGAAGCAGAAACATGTTTGGGGGCATTTTTTGGGGGGAAGACAATGGAGGGACACATGAATGGAGGGATGGAGGGTGATCAAATGCAGTCATTATATATTCAATATACATTATGTAAAAACTGAACACTGTAACTTGAGGGCAGGAGTGAAAGGAGATTTATGGGGGAAAACAATGGAAGGGGTGACATAAGTCAAAATTTATTGTACTCATAACCTAATTTATGGAATCGTACCCTCTATGCACAACTACTTAATAATTAATTTTTTTAATGTCCTTGGGCCAGGAGAGGGTTGAGGAGTAATAGAAAAATAGGACTCTAGCCAGGCACAGCAGCTCACTCCTGTAATCCCAGCTATTTAGGAGATAGAGATCAGGAGAATGCAAATTTGAAGATAGCCCAGGCAAAACGTTAATGAAATCACACCTGTACTACATGCCTATAATCCCAGCTATGCAGGAGGCCAGAAGTACCAGGATTGGGGTCTGAGGGCAGCCCTGGGAAAAAAATTCAAGACCCCACCTGAAAAATAAATAAAATTTAAAAAAAGGAAGAGAAGAGATAGGAGTGGCTCTAGTGGTACAGTATCTGTCTAGCTAAGTGAAGGTCCTAAGTTAATTTTAATTATTTATTATTGTTATTGTTATTATTATTATTTTGGTCAGTCATGAGGCTTTAACTCAGTCCTACCCCTGAGCTCTTTTGTTCAAAGTTAATGCCCTATCATTTTGAACCACAACTCCACTTCTGGTTTTTTGGTGGTTAACTGGAGATAAAAGACTCATATATTTTCCTGCTTGGGCTGGCTTTGAACTGCAACCCTCAGATGTCAACATCCTAAGTAGATAGGATTACAGGCATGAAACACCAGCACTCAGCATAATTTTTTAATTGTTATTATTAAGGTAATGTACAGAGGGGTTATCATTTCATAAGACAGGTAGGGAGTACACTTCTTTTTAAGCAATGTCACCACTTCCTTTGTTTTCAACCTGCTTCCTCCTCCCAACCTCACCCACATGTTGTATCTACTGAGTACCACTGTTGCGCTTGTCACCCTTTGTCCCTCCATTGCTGGGCCTCCTCTCAAGGTTCTAAACTTAAACCTTAGTACCATCAAATAATAATTATAATTATACAAACTTCTAAAATTTCTAATTTGGCCGGGCGCTGGTGGCTCACGCCTGTAATCCTAGCTACTCAGGAGGCTGAGATCTGAGGATCGCGGTTCAAAGCCAGCCCGGGCAGGAGAGACCGTGAGACTCCTATCTCCAATAAACGACCAGAAAACCGGAAGTGGTGCTGTAGCTCAAGCGGTAGAGCGCTTGCCTTGAGCTGAAGAGCTGAGGGACAGCGCCCAGGCCCAGAGTTCAAGCCCCACGACCGACAAAATAAATAAATAAATAAAATAAAATTTCTAATTTGAATCCAGATGGATTCTGGAATCCTCTCTTGAATGTTGGATATTCTATTTGGAACTGTGGAAGGATAGCCACACTTGTTTGTAGGATGTGGACAATAAAAATGAGTTTCCAGCCAGGAACTGGTGGCTCATGCCTGTAATCCTAGCTACTCTGGAGGCTGATATCTGAGGATCACAGTTCAAAGCCAGCTTGGGCAGGAAATTCCACAAGACTCTTATCTCTAAAAAGTGCCAAAATTACTAGAAGTAGAGTTGTTGCTCAAACGGTAGTGTACCAGCCTCTAGCAAAAAAGCCATGGAACAATGACTAGGCCCTGAGTTAAAAAAAATGAATATCTTAGCAGGGTACCAGTGGCTCATGCCTGTAATCCTAGCTACTCAAGAGGCTGAGATCTGAGGATCGAGGTTCAAAGCCAGCCTGGGCAGGAAAAGTCCATGAGACTCTTATCTCCAATAAACCACTCAGAAAACCAGAAGTGGTGCTGTGGCTCAAATGGTAGAACGCTAGCCTTGAGCTGAAGAGCTAAGGGACAGCGCCCAGGCCCAGAATTCAAGCCCTGTGACTGACAAATCATGAATGAGACTGTACAGAAGGCTGCTCTAGAAACAAATGGACAGACACTGAGGCAGTGACTTATACTTTGAATGAAAGTTTCACCCTGAAATCATTGGACTAGGAGCAATGGTAACTTGATGAATATTTTATTCCTGATCTTGAAGCCTTAGTTTTCCCCCATTTAAATAAGAAGTTAGACAAATGATCTCTGGGAACCCTTTTCATTTTGATGTGACAGGTGGCCATTCATACATCACCTGGAATGATAGCCTTACCAGAACAGACAAAATTCAACCAACGTAAGTACCACCAGCTCATACATCAGTGGCTAGACAATGCTGACACTGTCAACCATACCAGAGTCCATGACTCAAACACTAGCCAGAAATTTCCACTTGTCCAATCGAGAACAATGCTGGCGGTTCACATCTATAACCCTAGCACTTGAGAAGCTGAAGAAAAAGGATCACAAGTTTGAAGCCAGTCTCAAACACTGTCTCAAAAAAAATAAAATAAAAAGACTCTTATCCCCTGGTATTTAATCGTACTTGGAACCATACATACCTAGAGCCAATGTAGAACTTGGCCTTCAGCTCCAGGGTAAGTTGTATGAAGCATGAGGAAGCTTAAGACAAGTGGAAAAAAGGCAGAGTGAATTAAACTAGACTTGTTAAAGAGATTCCCAAGTCTTAGTATAAACACTGGTTTCAGAATTGCACAGACCTATTCAAAATGTGCTTCATCACTCTCCAGTAGTATGACCTGTGAAAGGTTATTTAACTTCTCTGAGACTCTGTTTTGACATCTGTTATAAACCTAAGATAAATGAGCAGATACATCTAACAAAGGCTTAGCTCAGTGTGTTGGATAAAAAAATGTTCATTTCCTCTTCTTAATTATCTTCTACAACAGTCTGGTACAGTCCCCCAAGAAGGACAGCCTTCTACTTTTATCCTTTCTACCAGTTTTTTTTAGAAAGGAACACCATTTCAGAGTCAGGAAGAACAGGAGTCATCAGTGCTTTATCCCTATCTGTGATAGGTACTAACACCAGAGATCTGACAAACAGCATTGCCTAGAATGGTGACCTTGTCTGGCCCCTCCACTACCTGGATGTTCCCAATCTCCCCACTAAGATGGCCAATACTCACCTCTGATCTACATGCCTCAGGCCCCTATAAAAGCAGGATCCTAGACAGGTAGGTATCAGGAGCCCCTACTTCACCAGCGCTAATGTTGGGATCATCTAATTTTATGTGAGAAGCTAAAGCTTCTGGCAGAGAATTAATCCCTCAGGATGTACAGCAATCCTTTTTTTTTTTTTGGTCAGTCATGGGGCTTGAACTCTGGGCCTGGGCACTGTCCCTCAGCTCTTCAGCTCAAGGTGAGCGTTCTACCACTGGAGCTATAGCGCCACTTCTGGTTTTCTAGTGGTTTATTGGAGATAGGAGTCTCATGGTCTTTCCTGCCCAGGCTGGCTTTGAACTGCGATCCTCAGATCTCGGCCTCCTGAGTAGCTAGGATTACAGGTGTGAGCCACTGGCACCAGGCCTGTTTTTTTTTTCCAGTCCTGGGGCTCGAACTCAGGACCTGTGCACTGTCCCGGAGCTTCTTTTGCTGAAGGCTAGCACTCTACCACTTGAGCCACAGCACCACTTCTGGCTTTTTCTGTTTATGTGCAATCGAACCCAAGGCTTCATGCATGCTAGGCAAGCACTTACCACTAAGCCACATTCCCAGCCCAGCAATCCTAATTTTTAACTCCCCAAGGAAAGGTCCCTACTTGCCTTCTGGAACAGATCTTGACCGTCTCTGGGGGATCCAGAATTCCTACAAGAGTATCTCTAGGACCTCCCTCTCTTGACCAGCAGTGCCTGCTTTCCTCTTCCCTCTTCCCTGAGAATGTTCTACCTGGCTTTATGCTACATAGGTCTCCCTATAGATTTCTCTTTCACTTCCCCACTACTGACCCTTAGAAATCCACACTTCTACATATCACATCTGGTACCCCAAAACTGAACCCTCTTGAATCTTGAAGTATGACATCAGGAAGAATATTGGAAGGAAAAATAATGTATGTCAGATCTATATACGTTATCTCATTGAATTCTTATCACGATATCGTGGCTGAAGGCATTGGAGATAAGAAAATTAATTTCCGGGCTGGGAAGTTGGCTCAGTGGTAGAGCGCTTGCCTTGCATGCCTGAGGCCCTGGGTTTGATTCCTCAGCACCACATAAGAAAAAAGAAAAAAGCCGGAAGTGGCTCTGTGGCTCAAGTGGTAGAGCGCTAGCCCTGAGCTGAAGAGCTGAGGGACAGCGCTCAGGCCCAGAGTTCAGGCCCCACGACTGGACCCCCCCCCAAAAAAAAGAAAATTAATTTCCCCAATGTCCATAAGTATGGACAAGAATTCTAACTCACATAGACCAACAACAGTGTATCTACTACTCTTGTTGTGAGTAGCTAATCAGGATAAGTGTTCTCAGTTTTTTTTCTTATATTGAGCTACAGTTTGGAATGTTTTATTATTATTATTATTTTATTATAATATAATAATAATATGTTATTATTATTATTATTATTATTTTGGTTGTAAGGTTTGAGCTCTGGTCCTGGGCACTGTCCCTGAACTTTTCAGCTCAAGGAGCGCATTCTACCACTTGAGCCACAGCACCACTTCTATGTTCTCAGTTTTATAGAACAGAAAAACCCTTCCCAACTCCCCTACCCACTATTTCTCATCAAACCTATCCAGAGTTGTCCAGCCTTTTTCTGCTGCCTTAGCTGACACGCATTCTGCAACCTACTGTGGTGTAGCTTCTATCCAGCCACACCACAGCAATGACTGCAGCTAAGGAAGTCAAGAGCCTCTGTGATGCCAACTCTAGTGAACATTTTTAAACTTCATCTCACTTGACCTCCAGGATGTATTGACTTCTCCTCTGTCTATTCCCTAAGCTAGCAAAGTCACTTCATTTGGTTTCCCTAATATCATACTCTTATGGCTTCTCTTCAACTGCTTCTTCCATGTATCTTTTAGTATCCCTTCCTCCTGAGCATAAAATGTTCCTCCTGAGTTTTCCTTGGCCCCTTTAACCATCTCATCGTTAATGAATTCATTCCTGAGGAATCCTACCAGCTCCTAACTAGAGGGTCAGCCCCGTAAGAGCAGGGCTGTGTCTTATTCACTGACATATTCACATCCCTATGACAGCCTTGCATACAGCAGGTACTCAATAAATATCTGCTGAGTGAATGGAAGGCTGGATCCTGCAGATATCTATACCTATGGCTAAAGACCAGATCACTCCCTACATCTGACACATAGTAAACAATTCACCTAACATCTCTGCTGGGACATCTTACAGGCATCTTGCACTGACCCTGACCCAAAATGAGCCCATGGTCCACTGCCTCTTAGATCAAATCCTTCTCCAGTGAGCCACCTCTCAGTTAAAACAAAAACCAACAAAAAGCCGGGTGCCAGTGACTCACGCTTGTAATCCTAGCTACTCAGGCAGGAGGCTGAGATCTGAGGATCATGGTTCAAAGCAAGCCCGGGTAGGAAAGTATACGAGACTCTTATCTCCAATAAACTACTCAGAAAAACCGGAAGTGGCACTGTGGTTCAAGTGGTAGAACATTAGCCTTGAAGTGAAGAGCTGAGGGATAGTGCCCAGGCCCAGAGTTCAAGCCCCACAACCAAAAAAAAAAAAAAAAAGTAAGTAATGGAAAAGGGAATGTATCATGGGTGCTGCATTGGAATCTCCTAAACTCTTCTTGGACAGAGAAGTATTAATGCAGAACTGCCTTTAAAGAGTTTTGAGTGCTGGATATTTTCCCTCTTCTGAATGCTGAACAAAGAATGGTACAGATTCTAACAAATATAAAAATGCCTATCCTATGCTATGGCTTCTGCTTTTTTTTGAGTTGTCCAGTCTATTTTTTTCTATTTTTTTTATTTTTATTTTTTTGCTGGTCATGGGGCCTGAACTCTGGGCCTGGGCACTGTCCCTCAGCTCTTCAGCTTAAGACTAGCGCTCTACCACTTGAGCCACAGCGCCACTTCCAGCTTTTTCTGCTTATGTGGTGCTGAGGAATCGAACCCAGGGCCTCATGCATGTGAAGTAAGCACTCTACAATTGAGCCACCTTCCCAGCCCCTATTTTTATTTTTATTTGTTGGTCACGGAGCTTGAACTCAGGGTTTTAGTGCTGTCCTTGAGCTTTTTTATTCGAGGCCAGTTCTCTACCACTTTGAGCCACAGCTCCACTTCCTAGTCTAGTTTCGTATAGTATGTACCTTTCTACCAGGTTCCACACTGCCTGCTACCTACCAAGCTTCTTGGAGAATCTTTCCTTCATGTGAGGAACGATGACAAAGAGGTTGTACAGAATTGAGAAAAAAGTTTCCATTAAAGCTGGATGGGTGGCCTGCTCCAAGTATGTCTAAAACACAAGAAAGAATACAGGCCACCAGGAATGAGTCTCTAAAGAAGAAAAGTAAAGACTGACATCAAATCTTACAACAGTAGATTAACTGCTTTTACTTGAAGGGCAAAAGACAAGCTAGAGAACATGAAGTTACAAACCTGTATTTTACAGTTTAGACCTGCTACTTAAAAGCTAAAACTAGATACTTTATTCTGTAGACTTCTGTCCCCACTTCTCCAAACTAAAATGAGTAACAAGACTTATCTCCCAGAAACAAATGAGATCTGCTATAAAGTAAATGCTTTCTAAATAGGGGGTATGGCGATCATGTCTGAAATTCTAGCTGAGGATTGTAGTACTATGCTGCCCTGGGAAAAATTCTCATAAAGTTCCATTTCAACCAATAAAAATATGGGCACAAAAGTTTGTGCCTCTCATGCTAGCTACATGGGAAGTATAAACAGAAAGATCATGATTCAGGCCAGTGCAGGCAAAAAGTAAGATTCTAGTAGAAAATATAACAAAAGCAAAAGGAGATTGGGGGGTATGGCTCAAGTGGTAGCATGCTTGCCTGTTGTGGAGAGAGTCTAAAGGGGGAGGTAGCAAGATATTACAAAAATTATAGCACCCAACTCCCAGGGTCATGTTTAAGAATAAAATTAGGTAATGAATATAAAATTAGGCATTGTAATATATTATCTCATTGTAAATATTACCTATTTATTATTTGACTGTTACTGACTTCTACTTTCTTTAGTCATCTACTAGTTTTATAGTGAAACATATTTTTAAACCAAATAATAGTTACAAAAATAATATCACTTTATGTAACTTTAATTCTTCTGTACGTTTATAGTAACAATAATAAAATCTTAAAAATAACATCACTGAGGCCAACTGAGTTGTTTCTACCTGGGCCTGTCAGCCTGACTTATCTTCAAATTTTCTCCCAAGCTTCATGCTACTGTGGCTCAGAGGAACTCACCATCACCAGTGGGATACATAGAGAGTCACAGGCTCTGAGAAGAAATTCTGAAAAAGCCTCCAGGGTATCTTCCTTCTCAGCACTGGGAGCTGTAAAGGGATTCTCCTGGGCCAAAGGCTCATTCTGGAATTCCACAGCCAATCTGAGAAATCAATATGTGAGTTCATCCACTACCTCATACAACCTAAGTCATCTGTATTCTACAGATGACTGAGCTCAGGATCCAAAGAATATATTCACACCATCATATGTGAGGAAAATCTAAGAGATCTCATTTAGGAGAGGATCGGGCCCTTGGGTACCTCTCCAGCCTTCTGTTGACCCATCATACATGACTCTTCCAACCAACTATGTGTACTTCCCCGAACATCCATGTTATCTGCTGTTTCACATCTCTCCTTATGCTGCTTTTCTCTATCTGGAATACCTTCCTGGATTCCGACAGCCCAGCAAATTCTACATAGATACTCAAAGCTATCTCTTCCCAAAGAGACTCTAAGCTCCAGGGGACAAGAGTTATTCTAACTTAACTTTCTATACTCTCTGGCTAGCACTAAGCCTGCCTGTTACACAGCAGATACAACAAACATCTGTTAAGTGAATAATACCTTACTCAGTGAATAGCTACAATGAGAGGCAATTGGGGAAAAGGAACAAAGGTCACTAACACACAATCTCATGGCACAGTAGCAGACATCACCAAAAGAGAATCTTTTGAAACACTCTGTCCTCAAACATCTCCAACCCCAACCCCAGCCAAGCCTTCTAAATATGCAGTAAAGCATCAGAAATCAAGTGTTGCTTCTAGAATTTTATCTTTTGTCTAACTACCTCCCTCCCCTACCTTCCTAGCTATTGCCTTATCCCCAGAGTCCTCCTCACCTGCAGGCTTTTCTAAATCCTTCCAGAGTGCTCTGGAGGAACTTTCCCCTTCGAATAATGGCTTTCTCTGAATTTCTGCTGCGGGCATGCCCCTGAAGTAAGGATAAAGAAATCTATAGGTTAAGATCTGACTCTGGATGAGCCCCAGTGGCTCAAGCCTGTAATCCTAGCTACTCTGGACGCTGAGATCTGAGGACCCCGGTTCAAAGCCAGCTGGGGCAAGAAATTCCATGAGACTCTTATCTCCAATAAACCATTCAGAAAACCAGAAGTGACTCTGTGGCTCAAGTGGTAGAGCACTAGCTTTGTGCCTTGAGCTGAGGGACAGCACCTAAGCCCAGAGTTCAAGCCCCACAACCGACAAAAAAAAAAAAAAGAAAGAAAAAGATCTGACTCTGGGTCCTAGTCTGTGCTTGAATTACTTCAGAACTCTTCTATTTACACTGTCTGCCATTCCCATGTACCAAACTTTTTAGGGAACCTAGGTTATATCCTAGCAGATGTAACCAAGTACGTCTTCTAATAACTGAAGGGGAGGAAGTAGCATTGTGGCTCAAAGAGGTAGAATGCTAGCCTTGGTTGAAAAGGCTCAGGGATAGTGCCCAGGCCCAAGTTCAAGCCCCATGACAGTCAAAAAAAATAGAGGGGGAAACTTTAACCCGGTATCCCTCAGAACCAGATGTATGTATATGTAGGTTACAGGCAGGTTAACATTAGCCTGTTGTAAGAGATTAATCCTGAAAGCCATCATCAGCATTCACCATGGCAGTATTTTAAGTCCCATACTAAAAGCCAACAATTACAAGACAATACATATCAGTCAGATTCTAAGTTGCTAAAGCATAAGCCATAAATAATATTTTAAGTATGTTTATCATACATTCTTGGATGACATTATGAAAAAAAATGTATGCTAGGTTTGAGTACAAATACCCTCAGATTTACTAACCAAGTTTTCTCTTAGAGAAAAATTGCTTAGCTGAAGTTAGGAAAAAAGTAACATCCAATTGTAGGTGT
Source organism: Dipodomys spectabilis (assembly GCF_019054845.1). NCBI lineage: Eukaryota > Metazoa > Chordata > Mammalia > Rodentia > Heteromyidae > Dipodomys > Dipodomys spectabilis. The sequence goes on along the minus strand of NW_024870907.1, from coordinate 1,927,467 downwards.
TTGGCCATGTATTCATTAACTTCCTAAATATGAATTAGAGAAAAGAGTCTGGAAGAAGCACTTACCAAGGACCGCCTGTTCAGTGGAGTCTGGGAAAACTCCACACACCGGCTCAGCATGGCTTCAAGCAAGGCCTGCAGTGTCCTATACTGCACAGGCGGTGTATTCTGATGGTCCTTCCTGCATTGAGAGACAAGAGTGGACTCAGAGAGAGGTAGACCCAAGATCCTCCCAGGCTTTCAGAAAAGAGGAAAGGATGCTAACTTATAAGATTTGGACTGACCTGATTCGGTTAAAAAGTCCTAGTTGCAACCTTTATATAGCTTCATGACTGTGTATATTTCAACCATCTGTACTCATCCATTCCTCATCTATGAAAGGAGCATTAATACCACTCTCCTCATGATTCTGAGGATCAAATTACTTAATATGTGCCAAGTACTTAGCACAGCATTTATTTATTTATTTATTTATGTTGGTCGAAGGGCCTGAACTCTGGGCCTAGGCACTGTCCTTCAGCTCAAGACTAGTGCTCTATCACTTGAGCCACAGCTCCACTTCCAGCTTTTTCTGCTTATGTGGTGCTGAGGAATCGAACCCAGGGACTCATGCATGCAAGGCAAGCACTCTACCACTGAGCCACCTTCCTAGCCCCAGCACAGTACCTAATATCTAATATCTAGCAAATCTTTATAAACTCCAGCCATGTTGCTAAGTGTATTAAAGATACAGAGGAGTTTTCACCATCTAGGGCTACCTGGTAAAAGAAGCACTATGAGGAACTGAAAGTGTATCAAGAGGTGCAAAGACCACTGCTCTCAAATAAGTGATAAGATCCCTAGTCAGACAGAACAACCTAACTCTTGGTGACCTCAATAGAGAAAATCAGTATCAATAGGTAAATGTTATTAGGAACAAGACTTTATTTTAGTAGTATGAGCCAAACTATATAGAAAAAGAGGGAACTAGCTAAGCAAACATGAATTCCCTATTCTGTGAGATTATAAGAAGAGACTAGAAAACTATTTTTAGAGAGGCGAACATTATGGGTATGGAATAAATAAGAACAGGTAACACTTAGGATTCATTTAAACCCTTATATAAATATAGACTCAGTGGAGACAAGAGTCATTTACTAGTCTAATTGTTAGCTCCAAGAGGCCACTTAATTTATACAGATGAATTTGTGAATTGATACCAAATAAAAAAATGTTGTGTAGTTACTTAAGTAGCTACCGGTTGCCTAGGCTTGCTATCATAAATTACTTCAAACTGAGTGGCTTAAAACAATGGCAGCTTATTTTCTCAAAGTTCTGGAGTTTAAAAATCTAAGCTAAAATATAAGCAGGACTGTGTTCCCGCTATCTAAGCGAAAACATAAGCAGGGCCCTGAGAAGTTGGAAATGTAGCCTGGAGCTCAGGGAAACATAGTGAGACTGTTGATACTCAAGTTGTCAGGTCTTTATGCCTAAAACCTGGTAAAGTTTTCATGCGTATGTGAAAATTATTTTGAGATAAGATTATCCCATATTATCCATCTTGGCCCTGAATATCATCACAAGAATTCTTACCAGAAAAAGGCAAAGGAAAATTACATACACACACGCGTGCACGCGCACATAAAGAACATCCTAGGAAGATGCCTGTCCTTGACAGCCTCTAAAGTACACACCAGAGAAGGATCAGCCTGCTAGGATCACCCACCTCAGGAAAGCAGAAATGGCCTTCACTGCTTCAGTAGCCACCTCCAGGACTGGACTGCCCACTGCCTCTTGGAGGGCACGGCCAGCATCTCCACACAAAGCTGAACTTGTGAACAGCCTGATCTCTTCTGGTTGCCTAGGAAATTGTAGATGAGAAGCAAATGGGTAAACTCCTATCCTAGCCTCACTAGGAATACCAGCTCAATTTCCCTTTAATAGTCTGATGTCCCACCATTTTGCTCACCGAGTCAGAATTTCAGCAAAGAGCAGCAGACCCTGCTTATGCAACTCTGTGTTGGTCATCTTCAAGCTTTCTTGAAGGCTCCTGACCACTGCCTCGATCCCTACCTCAGGATGACATGACACAGGCCAACGATCAGTGTTCTACAGTTCCAGCTGGGAGACCCCTCATGGAGTAACACTAACAAGACTTAGCTGATGAGACATGACAGATCTTCAAGGGCAGGCCCTCATCTGATTCCTGTCTCCTCTGTCCCCTATACTAGCCCAGCTACCACCTAGTCACATGAGGTATATAGGGATCATCAACTGACCAGTCCACATTTTACCCATTCAGCATACTCCTAGTCTCCCTTGACAAATCAGGTTGAACCTCTGCTCCTCTCAGGAAGCCTTCCTTGATCCACTGGGGCAAAGCTGTGAACTTCCCCAGAGCATTTCCTGCTTCCCTTTAGGCCAACACAAATCAGCTAATTTAAAATTTCCTGTTGCTGGGAGCAAGGAACGTATTATACATATTTCTAAATCTCCAGGTTTGATGCCTGGTACAGATTAGGAACATAGAATAAATACAAAATGAATCAGTTTCTAGTCTAAAAAATCCATATTTGATCATCAATATGAATGATTTCAGGAGACTTTGAAGGATAAATTAACAAAATTTAGAGACTATTGGATAGACAAGTATAAATTAACAAAATTCAGAGACTATTGTATAGACAGATAAGGGCATCATAGAACTGAAGCCAAAGCTGAGTATCAACTGGAATTCATTTAGTAGCTAATAGGCATGTTCTTCCCTTGCTAAAGTCTAAATGTATACGTTTCTGCTAACCAGTAAAAGCAGAACTATATGGATATCAATGCTTACATAAAAAACCTGGTATTGAGTTTGAGCTGACAGGAATAACCAGGCCCAGCACTCCTTCCCCAAGGAAGCCCACCACTCATCACTGCTGCCCAACCCTAAATTGCTATCCAGAACACTGGGAGATAGCACAGGACCTGTACTACCAACCATATACTGTATGGCACTTGGAAAAGAAGAGTGGTTCTTCTGTCAGGAGTATCAAGCAGTTGTAGGTAGACCAGACAAGCACTTCACTGGAAGAAGAAAGATGCTCAAAGAGGAATTCTGGCCAGAGAGAAAAGGAGAAAACAATAAATGATAGCCAGGAGATACGTCCTTTAGCTGATGTAAGGGTCTGGATATATATAGCATATTCCTATTTATCTGTTCATGTACCCTTCTCCATGGACATGGTCATCAACGCACATACAAATCTGGAAAGTATCCTCAGGGTTCTAATCTAAGTTATTACTGTGTGTGTGTGTGTATGTGTGTGCATGTATGTGTGTGTGTATATGTGTGTGTGTGTATGTGCGCACGCACGCATGCACTCACCCCAATCCTAAGGCTTGAACTCAAGGCCTAGGCACTGTCCCTGAGCCACAGCTCCACTTCTAGTTTTTTGTTTTGTTTTTTTTTGGGTCCGGTCGTGGGGCCTGAACTCTGGGCCTGGGTGCTGTCCCTCAGCTCTTCAGCTCAAGGCTAGCACTCACCACTTGAACCACAGCGCCACTTCCGGCTTTTTTCTTTTTGCTTATGTGGTGCTGAGGAATCGAACCCAGGGCCTCAGGCATGCAAGGCAAGCGCTCTACCACTGAGCCACCTTCCCAGCCCCTCCACTTCTAATTTTGTGTTGGTTAATTGGAGATAAGAGTCTCATGAATTTTCCTGCCCAGCCTGACTTCAAAAGGCAATCTTCAGATCTCAACCTTCTGAATAACCAGGATTACTGGCCACTAGCATGTGGTGAAAAAAGGATTTTTAGAGTCAAAGACATTTGACCTTGCTGGTCACTGGAGGCTGAGATCTGAGGATTGTGGTCCAAAGCCAGTCCAGGTAGGAAAGATCCTGAGACTTGTATCTACAACTAACCACCAGAAAACTGAAAGAAGTAGAATTGTGGCTCAAAGTGACAGAGCTCTAACCTTGGGCAAAAAGAGCTCAGGGACAGCACCCAGGCCCTGAGCTGAAGCCCCACCCCTGACAAAAAAAATTGACCTTATATCCTATCTCTGTCAATAACTGGCCTTACTGATTTTAATCACTGATTCCTTATCTGACCCTCAATTCTCCTCAATAATCACTTACAACCAGTCAAAATTTTCTACATTTTCACTTTTCCACATCCCCTGTAGAAAATAGGTAATTGGATTATGTGGCCATCTCCATGCATTCTCCCTTCCCCCTCAAAAAAAAATCAGTCATCTATAAAATAACAAAGATCGGCTGGGGATATCGCTCGATGTAGAATGTACAAGCCCTGGGTTGAAATCCTGCTTTACAAAAAATAAAATATAAAGATGAGCACCTAAATATGATAACACTTGCTAGCATCTCAGGATGTATTTCCTGGTTCCTAATAGCTCTTACAGAAACATTACTTCCCTTCCCTTTGTTATTTCTGATTTGCGTTTCTGCCACCCACACTAGTTTTTTGCTCAAAGATCAAATAAGCCTGGTACTGGTGGTTCATGTCTGAAATCCTATCTACTCAAAAGGCTGAGTTCCAAAGATTGCACATCAAACCCACCCTGGACAGAAAAGGCCATGATATTCTTATCTCTAATTAACCAGCAAAAAGCCAGAAATAGAGTTGTGGCCCAAACTGTGATCCTTAGATCTCAACCTCAGGCTCCAATGTTAGAATACTAACCTTAAGCCTTAAAAACTAAGGAACTGGGAGGAAAGTGAGGGAAGAGATGACATTTTCCAAAAAGAAATGTACTCTTTACCTGACTTATGTAATTGTAATCCCTCTGTACATCACCTTCATAATAACAATAAAAAAATTAAAAATAATATAAAAACTAAGGCACATCTCCAGTAGAGGCTCATATACAAAAAAAGGATCAAATAAATGACAAAGGTCAATAATAAATTACTCAGTGTCATGTAGTAAATCTGTGGCAAGTAAATTCAGATGTTTTGAGGCCTATTTCACACACAGCTGACCCTGTCCCCACCATATCCTTCCAGTGAGGGTTATCAACGATTCCATGACAAGGTATCTGCTATGACTCTCAAGGCTCTTGTCAGAGCTCTGGGGAACTGAGACAATGTTAAATTTCCCCCTTACCTGGGATGTCAGCATGGATGAAGGCAGGGGCATACTTCACTGGGGAGTGGACCAGCACTGCAGTTATACAGTGGGTACTTGCCACTTGCAAGATCTCATCTCTGGAAAGAAGAAACTGAAGAGATAGTTAAAAAAAAAAACCAAACTTAGTCACACCACTAATAGGAGAGCAGACCTAGACTGAATACATCAGGGCAGGAGCCCAATTCATCCCTTATCCTTCCTCTTGTACACCAGGCCAGTCACAAGGAGGAGAAAAAGAAGAACAGTTATTCATTATGGAAAGGTGTCTCTGAACAACAAAGTGAGAAATAATGGAAGAATACAATGTAAAAACCTAACAATGACACTCAAAAAACACCAAAACCAGCTGGGTATTGCTGGCTCACACCTGTAAGCCTAGCTACTCAGGAGGCTGAGATCTGAGGATTATGGTTCAAAGCCAGCCCAGGCAGGAAAGTCCCTGAGACTTATCTCTAATAAACCACCAGAAAACTGGAAGTCATGTTGTGACTCAAGTGGTAGAGTGCTAGCCTTGAGCTGAAGAGCTCAGGGACAGTACCCAGGCCCAGAGTTCAAACCCCATGACAAAAAAAGCCAAGGGAGGTCCTATTTTGAGCTTCACTTCTCCAGTTTATCAATGAGTTAACAATCAAGTGTTGTGGTACATGCTTGCAATCCCACCATTTGGAAAGCTAAGGCAGAAATATCACAAGTTTGAGGCTAGCCTGAGTTACACAGCAAAACCCTGTCTCAGGAAATAAAAAAATAAAAAGTAATAGAGTTAGTTGGAAACCAGTGATTCATACCTGAAATACTAGGTACTTGGAAAGCTGAGGATCTTGGGTCAAAGCCCATGTTCATCAAATTTTTACTTAAGTTCCATTTTGTTTTTTGTTTTTGTTGGTTCTGGGACTTGAATCCAGGGCCCGAGTGCTGGCCCTGAGCTCTTTTGTTCAAGGGTAATGCTGTACCACTTTGAACCATAGTGTCTCTTCAAGTTTTTTAAGTAGTTTACTGAAGATAAGGATCTCACAGAATCTCCTCCCTGGGCTGGCTTTGAATCAAGATCCTCAAATCTTAGCCTCCTAAATAGCTCTGATTACAGGTGTGAGCCACCAGTGCCCAGCCTTCTGTTTTGTTTTTGTTTTTTTGAGATAGGGTCTCACCAAGTAGCTCAGGCAATTTCAAACTCACAAGATACCTTATTTATCTTTATTGTTACTTTTTTTGTTCAAGCATTTAAAACTTTCAAATAAAGAAAGTATCTTACTTGCTCTTCTAGTTTCAGTTTTGCTCAAGGTGATGGTAAAATAAAGTCCTGATCATCCTACATTGTCAATGGACAAAGTTTCCACATACAGGTGGAGGCCAGAGCCTCTTAGCCAGTATTCTTGTCTCTACCAAATTCTCTTTCCCCAGGAAAATGTCCTTTATCACTATTTCTACCACCACTATACTGTTTGAGCGGACTGTGAGACCCCTTTTCCTAAGTCGTGCTGCCCCTGCTAGGCCCAGGATCAAACATTCTAACCATATATTAACAGGAATTCCAGTATGGTACCAGAGAAATACGCATAGACAGGGAACTGATATTTGTTTTCTAGCTTAGAGATACAGGCCTTGCATGAACTATTCTAGAAGCACCCCAGGAAGCAGTTTGCTTTAGAGTTTTATCAATACAATTTTTATCAGTACTAACCCTTTCTCACTTCTGACCAGAGCTCCTCCTCCTTCCTGCAGAGGGAGCCAAAAGTCTAGTCAGTTACCTCCTGCTACATAGTTCTTTCCAGCCCTGGGCTGAATACTGACCTACACTATCAGTCTATCACAATATGTGAGAAAAGCACATGACAGATGGGCACATTCTCCCTAAAGAAGCCTACATAAAAGGAAATCCTCAGGATTTCAAGATTAATCGGATTAACAAAGAGGGAAGAAGGCTGAACAAACTGAGGGAAGAGTATCTGCACAGACAAGGATGACCTAGCTCTTTCAGGACCAGAGCAACATGCAGAAGGTTGAAGTGCTGGGTTGTAAGATGGAAGAGACAAGTGAAGCTGAAGGGTTGCTTAGGATCCAGATAAAGAAAATGAAGAAGCTTATATTAAAACAACTAGAATACTTTTGTTTCTGTTGCTATATGCATTCTCCATTTTCAGGCAGCTCAAAAGCAAAGAGGAAGATAAAGAGATAAGATTATGCATGGCTCACTCCCATAACCCTAACTACTCAGGAGGCTCAGGAGGCTGAGATCTGAGGATCATAGTTCAAAGCCAGGCTGGGTAGGAAAGTCCATGAGACTCCTATCTCCAATTAAAAAACAAAAAAACAAAACAAAAAAAAAAAAAAACGAAATGGAGCTGTAGCTCAAGTAGTACAGCAAAAAAGTTCAGGACAGGGAAGAAGGCTGTACAAGAGTTTAAGGCCCAGGATCAGCATCAAATTAAAAAAAAAAAAAAAAAGGTAATTCACAACCGAAGGTTGGGTATGACTCAAATGATAGAGCACACCTGCCTTAGCAAGCTTAAAACCAAACCCCAGTATCTCAAGGGAAAAGAAAGAAAGGAAGAAGGGAAGGAAGGAGGAAAAAAGAGAGACAATGAAAAGGAAGGAAAGGAGGGAGGGAGGGAAGGAAGGAAGAAAGATGAAAAGAAGGAAGGGAGGGAAGAATGGAGGAAGGGAAGGAAAGGAAGAAAGAAAGAAAGAAAGAGAGAGAGAGAGAGGAAGGAAGGAAGGAAGGAAGGAAGGAAGGAAGGAAGGAAGGAAGGAAGGAAGGAAGGAAGGAAGGAAGGAAGGAAAAGAAATCCTAAATACTCAGGATGCACTTGGGATTTCTTGTTATTGAACCTAGGGACCACAAATCACAAGACAACTACTTTTTGGTTATGGTGCTGGGATCACCAAAAAACAAATTTCATCTATCATGAGCATGTGCTCTACCACTAAGCTACATCCCTGGCCCATCAACTACCTTTTTGAGTACCAAAGGCAGTGAAGTCTCTCCTTGTGACTCTTTGATGGTCTTAGCACTTTCCACGAGCACAGACTTGCTCATGAGCAAGGACACAAAGAGGTCATACTTCAGCAGCTGCCTCAGCAAACCTAGGAAGCAAAGAGGTTATAAAGTGAGGTGAGAGGTACACAGGATCAGGAGTATGTCTGTTACAGCCCTAAAACAGCCCCGCGTCCCCCAAGACACTTCTTGTCTCTGTAGATAGAAGAATGGTTGGAATCCTTAAGCACTGATTTGCTTTCTATCACTCAGCCTTCCCACTAGGGTCTAATGAGAACTTACTGAGTGCCACACTAGAGACTACAGGATTTAATAGTAGACAATCATAATCACTCTTAATGAATTCTAAGTTATATAAGGGAATAATGTAAGAATAATATCTGTTTCACTACTACATTATCAGTCACCTGTTTTTGACACACAACCAGAACCTCAATACATATATTCTGACTGACAGATGGATCATACAATCCTGGGTGGGAAACAAACATAAAAATAAGTCATCCAGGGGCTAGGGATGTAGTTTAGTTGTAGTGTGCATGAAGCCCTGGGTCTAATTCCTCAGTATCACATAAACAGACAAGGCTGGAAGTGGTGCTGGGGCTCAAGTGGTAGAGTGCTAGCCTTGAGCAAAAGAAGCTCAGGGACAGTGTCCAGGCCCTGAGTTTAAGCCCCAGGACCAGCAAAAAAAAAAAGTCACTCAGGGTTTAGAGGCATGGCTCAGTTGGTAGAGTGCTAGTCAATGAGCAAAAGTGTCAGGAACCAAATTCAAGTCCAGTCTCAGACCAAAAAAAAAAAAAGTCACCCAAAGCCAGGTATTACGGAAGTATTATGGATTAAACCAGTGGTCCCAGCCAATCAAGAGGCTGAGGCAGGAAGATTACTTGAGCCTGAGAGGTTGAAGCCAACCTAGGCAATACAATAGGAGTTCATCTCATAAAAACATTTTTTAAAAACATTTGTTTTTGTTTGTTTGTTTTGGTGCTGGTACCATGATTTGTACTCAGGACCTCAAGCTCTTGATTAGTTTTTTTTTTGGTCAGTTGTAGGGCTTAAATTCTGGGCCTGGGCACTGTCCCTCAGCTCTTCAGTTTAAGGCAAGTGCTCTACCACTTGAGCCACAGTGCCACTTCCGGTTTTCTGGTAGTTATTTGGAGATAAGAGTCTCAGAGACATTCCCACCCAGGCTAGCTTTGAACCTTGTTCCTCAGATTTCAGCCTTCTGAGTAGCTAGGATTGCAGGCGTGAGCCACAGGTGCCCCACTGAAATAGTTACACTATTAAAGACCAGAAAGTTAATGTTAAGGATTCTAGGATCCATCCAGGACATCCAGGATGTCAAAGGATGCCACCAAGGCATTCTATGTGACATATAATTTAATGGGTAGACAAACATTGCAAATCAGAATATTAAATATTAAAGGGGAAAAGTGAAGGGAGAGAAGAGAAATAAAGCCATAAATAACAAGAAGAGAAACCCTGACTCTACCCTGGAGGCTAGATGGAGCCATGGGAGGTTTTTCTGACAAGAAACGTGCCTGTTATAAAGATTAACTTGGGGGCTGGGAAGTTGCCTCAGTGGTAGGAGGCCCTAGGTTCGATTCCTCAGCACCACCATAAGCAGAAAAAAGTTAGAAGTGGCATTGTGGTTCAAGTGGTAAGGCACTAGCTTTGAGCTGAAGAGCTGAGGAACAGCGCCCAGGCCCAGAGTTCACAACCGACAAAAAAACAAAACAAAACAAACAAAAAAAAAAGATTAACTTGGCAGCAAATACTGGCAGTAATGGCCTGAGGTAGTGTCCCACTTTCTTTCCTCCCAAAGACAACACCAACTGTAAGATGCCACACCAACTGTAGGCATCTTTCACACAGCCTCTGCATCTTATCTCCCAAATTTATGGCTTCTACCTTTTCAAAATGCCAGTATCACACACACAAACACACACCCCCTTGCAACTAGAGAAGCTATATCACAAGTTCTCAAGCAAAAGCTGAAAAGCTTGCTCTCCTTTTCTCATTCAACTCCATTGTCTCACCCAAGCAATTGATCTGTAGCTCCTTTGCTTGGGCACTCTCCAGGATAGAAAAGAAAAGTGGACACAACTTCTCCCGGAAATGGCCTGAAAGCATCTTGGCTGCTACTGGTGAAGAATAGAGCTTCCCATAGAGATAACAGATGGAAGATTGCACTGCCTCATTAGGGTGTACCAGTCCTTTCGATAGGTGCTCCATCAGGCTACCTGATCAGAAAACAACCAGAGGAGAAATCTCACAATGTCATCAGCGATATGAAACTCCAACTATTATCCCCAATCAGGATGTGATGGTAATTTCTTGTACCCCCTTTTTTTTTTTTTGTCGGTCGTGGGCTTGAACTCTGGGCCTGGGCGATGTCCCTCAGCTCTTCAGCTCAAGGCAAGCGCTCTACCACTTGAGCTACAGCGCCACTTCCGGTTTCCTGGTGGTTTATTGGAGATAGTCTCACGGTCTCTCCTGCCCGGGCTGGCTTTGAACTGCGATCCTCAGATCTCAGCCTCCTGAGTAGCTAGGATTACAGGCGTGAACCACCAGCGCTCAGCTTCTTGTACCCTCTTTTAATAAATGCTTTCTGAATGTTTTATCAAAAGAGAAAATGAGTGCTAAAGGCATGGCTCAAGTGTAGAATGTCTACTTAGTAAGCACAAGGCCCTGAGTTCAAACTGCAGTGAGGAGGGAGGGAGGGAAGGAACTGAGGAGTAAAAGTTCAGAAAATTTAAAGGTTTAACCCTTGGATAAATCCTCTATAAAGTATATGTCAGTATTTCACTGATAGAAGAAAGTACTATATCTTCTTCCTACACAAAATGAAGGTCATAGAAGGTCCTTAATTAGTCTGTATTAAAATAATGAGCATGATATCACAAGCCTATAATCCCAGCTACTCAGGAGGCAGAAGTAGGAGTCTCCAAAGTTCAAGGACAGCCTGGGCAAGTTAGTGAGACTCTATCTCAAAGGAAACAAAATAAAAACCAAAGGGCTGGGGGCATGATTTAAGCAGGAGAGTGCTCACCCAGGATTCCTGAGGCCCTGGGCTCAATCCTAGTAATGAAAAAAAAAGTGAATGGAGGACCAGATATGGTGATACACATCTTACAGAATTTGGGACGCTGAGAAAGGAAGATCACAAGTTTGAGGCCAATCTGGACCACAAGTAAGACCCTATGGAGAGAGAGAGAGAGAGAGAGAGAGAGAGAGAGAGAGAGAGAGAGGAGCATACAAGATCAGAGTCAAGGAACTAACTTTTTCAAATTGATCAACATAAAACACATTTGCAGATGAAAACTAAAGGCTAGAGGAAAGTAATAGCATAATGACTTTCCAAGTATACACAACAAATGAGTCACCCAGATAGCAGGCAAAGATTAGAAGCCACTGTTCCCTATAGGTTACTTACTGTGCTCCATTACAAGGTCATCTGCCAGAGCAGGGATAGCGTCCACCAACTTGCCAAGAAGAGTCATGGTGGCAAGACGACCTCGCATGGAGGGCGTGTTGCACAGCTACAGAAAGTGAACATACTCCTCTGTCAGGAACACGTCAGATCTTTCCCTACCCACACCAAGGCCTATATTATGCATGTCTCTTTCCCATCAGCTTCTTAACATGTCTGTTTTTCACATTCAACTGTGAAGTCCTAGGGGAAAGCAGTGAGTCAAATTCCTCTTAGAGTTCTCAGAACCTAGCTTCGTACATGAGTTAATGTTAGCACATTTTGTCTTGGGATGTAGTTCAGAGGTAGAACTTTAATAGTGTATATGAGGATCTGGGTTTAGAATAGGAAAAAATGACATATTTTGCCTTCAACAGAACCAGAAACTGGGGAATGAAAGAAACATTCTAAAGATAAAACACTGTATTATATATAATATATATACATTTATATAATATTATTATTGCTACTATTAGTAAACAGTTTCTATGAGCCAGGAACTAAATCTGGTAATTTACTGGGAGGGTAAGTAGCATATATTTCACCCTTTCTACTGACTACATGTATCTTGATAACTTTTAATGTCTCTGGTGGAAAAACACTGCATATAAACTAGGTATTATAGCCTATAGTCACAGCACTTGAGAGGTGAGGCGGGTGAATTACAAGTTTGAGGCTAGCCTAGCTACAAAGTGAGACTTTATCTCAAAAAAAAAAAAAAAAAGAAAAGAAAAAGAGAAAAAAATAGATATTGCATAGAAGTCATCTAACTTCTTAGCAAATAACAAGTGCTCAATAAATGTTGTGGCATCACTATAATAGTAATAATAGCCAGGTACCAGTGGCTCACACCTGTCATCCTAACTACTCAGGAGGCTGAGATCTGAGGATCACAGTTCAAAGCCAGCCCAGGTAGGAAAGTCCTTGAGACTCCCATCTCCAATAAACCACCAGAAAACCAGAAGCAGCACTATGGCTCAAGTGGTAGAGCATTCACCTTGAGCTGAAGAGCTGAGGGACAGCACCCAGGCCCATAGTTCAAGGCCCACAATCAACAAAAATAAATAAAATATAATATATATAATTATAAATTCAATCTGATATATAATCACATGCAAAATAATTAAATGATATGATTCAAATATAATGTATAATTTCAGGTGCATTGACTCAAGCCAATAATCCTAGCTACTTGGGAAGCAGAGATCAGAGGACAGCTTGAGCAAACAGTTCAAAGATTCCATGTTAACCAATGGCTGTGCTTGGTGGTGTTTATCTGTTATCCCAGCTACTGAGGGCAACAGCATGTGCCTGATATCCCCTGTGACATGGAGAAGCACAGTGGGAGGATTGTAGCTCAGGCCAGTCCAGACATAATGCAAGGACCTACCTGAAAAATAACCAATGTAAAGAGGGGGCTAAAGGCATGGCTCAAGTGGTAAAGCACCTGCCTAATAAGTGTGAGGCCTTGTGTTCAATCCCCAATAACACACACAAAAAAAACAAGTAAATATTGCTCTTCCTTCAGCAAAATAGTGATTCTAGTATTACACCTCAATCTTGAACAGAAAACAAAAGCCACTGTTGAATATTTTGTTACTATATCAAAGAAAGCAAATTAAATTATCCCCAATGCTTTCATTAAATGTTCATAAAAGCAAATGCAGTACAAAGTAATGCATATTAAAAAACCAAACAAAAACACCAAACCAACATAAAGTAAACACACTTCTTTGACAAATTCATCAAGGAAGCCTGTATGCTATTTAGGAAGCTACTGAGAATTGGCCATGGGTTGATTATACTGGAAAGATGCGTATTCATTGCATAAAAGTAGAATTTAGGACAGTGAAAAGGAAGGGAGGATGCTGCAAAGAATACTAGAACAGGTTCAAAAGCTCCACTCAGTGAGTTAAGTCTCTTTTTTTTTTTCTTCTATGAACTTCAATCTCTCATCTATTCAAAAAAAAAAAAAAAAGATTGGCTTATCTCTAGAATCTGAGGATTGTGGGAAATACAGTTACTTGGGAAGCAGAGATTGGGAGGGTTGCCATTCAAGACCACAGTAAGGGCTGGGAATGTGACTTAGTGGTAGAGTGCTTGCCTAGTATACATGAAGCCCCAGGTTCGATTCCTCAGTACCATATAAACAGAAAAAGCCAGAAGCGATGTTGTGGCTCAAGTGATAGAGTACTATCCTTGAGCAAAAGAAACTCAGTCAGGGGGTGGGAAGGTGGCTCAGTGGTAGAGTGCTTGCCTTGCATGCCTGAGGCCCTGGCTTCGATTCCTCAGCACCACATAAACAAAAAGAAAAAGCCGGAAGTGGCGCTGTGGCTCAAGTGGTAGAGCGCTAGCCTTGAACTGAAGAGCTGAGGGATAGCGCCCAGGACCAGAGTTCAGGCCCCACGACCGGACCAAAAAAAAAAAAAAGAAAGAAAGAAACTCAGTCAGGGACAGTACCCAGGCCCTGAGTTCAAGCCCCGGGATTGGTCAAAAAAAATAGGCAAAAAATTAGTGAGACTTCATCTCAACCAATAGCTAGACATACACTCCTGTCATGCCAGCTACATGGGAAGTATAAATAGGAGAATTACAGTCTAGACCAGCCTGGGCCTATATCCAAAATAACTAAAATACAAAGGACTTGAGGCATGGCCCAAGTGATAGGACACCTACCTGCCTCATAAGCCCTTAGTTCAAACCCGGGTGCTTCCCCATACACACACACACACACACACACACTCTCTCTCTCTCTCTCTCTCTCTCTAATAAAAGAAAACCTACAATTATGTACCAACCTCTTTGTGACACTTGTCCAACAGGTAATGGGTTATCTGCTCCAGCTTCACCTGTGTCGTAAGCTGAATAACGACTAAGGGAATATAATAGCATTATTAACTAGAAGACATAGCCTGACCCAGAACTCACCTCTCAACCTCACTACTCAAAGTCAGAGCATGTAACGGGTATTAGCCTTTTCTATTTCTCCCATGAAACATGTGTGCACATAATGAAAGGACTTGGGTGGGGGAGGTCTTTATCATTTTATATTAGCGGATCTCACCTTGGGCTGCATATTAGAATCACCAAGGAATTTTTGAAAGCTTACAAAGGTGGGGCAATAGCTCAGTGGTAGAATATTTGCCTACCATATGTGAGGTCCTGGGTTCAATAACCAGCATGGAGAATGAAAGGAAAGAAAAAGAGGGAGGAAAGGAAGGAAAAAATAAAGGAAAATACTAATGACCAAGTCCCACTCCAGGCCGATTAAGTCAGAATTTCTAGGAGGGCTGGGAAGGTGGCTCAGTGGTAGAGCGCTTGCCTTGCATGCCTGGGGCCCTGGGTTCGATTCCTCAGCACCACATAAGCAAAAAGAAAAAAAGCCGGAAGTGGCGCTGTGGCTCAGGTGGTAGAGCGCTAGCCTTGAGCTGAAGAGCTGAGGAATAGTGCCCAGGCCCAGAGTTCAGGCCCCACGACCGGACCCAAAAAAAAAAAAAAACCAAAAAAAAAAAAAAAGAATTTCTAGGAATACAACCAACTGTGTTATATTCTTAAATGTAAGTATATGTTTTTATATTTAAATATATTACATACTTATATATTTTAGAGTATTATATTTTTATATCAAATATTTCTCTAAATATACAATTTAATAAATATATTTCTGAAGTTCCTCTTTTTCTTTTTCTTTTTTTTTTTTTGGTCATGTGGCCTGAACTCTGGGCCTGGGAGCTCTTCAGCTCAAGGCTAGCGCTCTACCACTTGAGCCACAGCACCACTTCCAGCTTTTTCTGTTTATGTGGTGCTGAGGAATCGAACCCAGGGCCTCATGCATGCAAGGCAAGCACTCTACCACTGAGCCATCTTCCCAGCCCCTTATAAATCTATTTTGAAGTCAGGATTATAAACTATTAATTTGAATTATTCCTACTTTTTTCATTTCAGTCTGTTCTTTTATATATTAGAAAAATAATTATGAAAGAGTTCCTGGACCAGTTAATATTA
Organism: Dipodomys spectabilis; assembly: GCF_019054845.1. Classification (NCBI taxonomy): domain Eukaryota; kingdom Metazoa; phylum Chordata; class Mammalia; order Rodentia; family Heteromyidae; genus Dipodomys; species Dipodomys spectabilis. The sequence continues at coordinate 1,911,888 of NW_024870907.1, read as the reverse complement.
TTTCTCAGCCCCAAAGGGTACTTCAATCTAATCATTTATGGTATTCCTACAAGGATCATTGGGAAGTGGAGAGGAAATTGGCTCTATAACATTGGAAAACCTGTGAGCTAGATTCAATTCAATGGTTCTGCAACTGCACAGGACAAAGCAGCATTCCTGGATATACACTCTCAGAAACAGGAAGCAGAGACCCTGAAGAATCACCTAGTCCTTCTCTTGACCCTTGCAGTCTTCCTATCATGCCTGCCACCTCGGGAAAATTCTTAGTACCTAAGGATGATTCTGCAAGCTATGGCAGCAACAACTAAAAGTTGATGGCTATAGGATTAGAGGTCCACTTAAGCCTGGGTGCTAGGCACCTGTGCTACAAGCCTGTAATCCTAGCTACTCAGGAGGCTGACATCTGAGGATCACAATTCAAAACCAGCCCAGGCAGGAATATTCAGATGGGTTGCTAAATTTGAAAACTAATTACCACACCCCAGATATGAATGCAATTGTTATTGGAACTTTTCATCTCCTTATACTTTTCATCCCCTTATACTGAAGGTAGAATAACTTTTTGGCATGAAATATATATAAAGTTAAGTGGCTTATTAGGTACAACTTTCTGTTTTGTATTTTTTTTTCAATATTGGGGAGGGGCAGGGAATGTAGCTTAGTGATAGAGTGCTTGCCTTGCATGCATGAAGCTCCGGGTCCAATTCCTCAGTAGCACTAAACAGAAAAAGCCGAAATGGCTCTGTGACTCAAGTGGTAGAGTGCTAGCCTTGAGCAAAAGAAGCTCGGAGACAGTGCCTAGGCCCTTAGTTAAAACTCCAGGATTGACAAAAGAAAAAAAAAAGGTATAGGTGGGAATGTGGCATAGTGGCAGCAGTGGTTGCCTAGAATGGTAAGTGCTATCCCTGAGCAAAAGCAGCTCAGGGACAATGCCCAGGCCCTCAGTTCAAGCCCCAGGTCTGGCAAACATAAACACACACACACACACACACACACACACACACACACACACACACACACACACACGAGATTGAACAACTCAGAGAGCCTTTCTAGGCAGATGCTCTACCACTTGAGCAATATCCCAGCCCTCATGATGTAGAAAGTTTTTTTGTCATTCTATAGTTCAGGTATGTGCAGAAGTTTGTGCACCAAAGGATTGAACAGAGTCAATTATCATGCTATTGTCTTTCAACTCTAAATATACACATACACACACACACACACACACACACACACACACAAACACACACACACACACACACTTTGCTTTGGGATATTGAAGCTGGAATCTGCAAATCACATTTCTGCTCTACTAGTTTGTCTCCTCTAAGCTCTACCAATAATAAACTCCAGAAAGAGATGTTAAGGCTGTAGGAAGAAAGGACTGGCTTGCTTTCTTTGCTTCCTCTGGCTTCCTTGTTAGTTTACTATCTGTTTTACTCCTGTGAGCATTATTCTAGAACTTCTTTGCCCTGGAAGTGCCTTTCCAGGGTAGATGCAGTTTTCAGTTATTCCAGAATCAGCTTCATTGCATCCTTCTTCCCCCAGTATCCTCTGGTCAGGGCCCTTCCTCAGAAGTCTGGACCCAGTCCCATAGGACCTGTCCTATGAGACGAAGACAGAGACTCAGCAGCATCTAAGTTGTCTTCCTTCCTGGTTTGAGTTTCATATATAAGAAGCATCCTCCAAGTCTGAGTTTTAACAAGTCTAACCTCTTCCCTTTGCTTCTTTAGATTAAGTACAGAAGCTGCTTTCTATAGTTACTAACTCTAGAAAAACGTGGTTGTTTGTTTCTTCTCTCTTCAATTATCTAAACTGTTCTTTAAAAGTTTGCTTTGTTTTTTGTTTGTTTTTTTTTTTTGGGGGGGGGGGGTCTGGTGGTGGGGCCTGAACTCTGGGCCCAGGTGCTGTCCCTCAGCTCTTCAGCTCAAGGCTAGCACTCTACCACCTGAGCCACAGTGCCACTTCTGGCTTTTTTCTTTTTGCTTATGCGGTGCTGAGGAATCAAACCCAGGGCCTCGTGCATGTAAGGTAAGTGCTCTACCACTGAGCCACCTTCCCAGCCCCAAATATAATTTTTTTGTTTTGTTTTGTTTTGGTCAGTCATGGGGCTTGAACTCTGGGCTTGAGTGCTGTCTCTCAGCTCTTCAGCTCAAGGCTAGTGCTCTACCACTTGAGCTATAGCGCCACTTTTGCTTTGTTTTAAAGTGTGTATGCGTTCAAATAAATGAAGTGACTTCTGGATTCTAACCGACAGTTTTTCACTGTCTCAGCAAGAATGTGCTCACTTCTACAAGCCTTTAACATACACTTCCACTACTGTGTACTGACAACTTTCAACAAACCAATATGAACTGTAATTTAAATACTGTTATCTATGTGTGTTTCTAAGGGTACTTAGTAACTCTAATTGATACCTAGCCAATCTCTTCTTCAGATTGTAAATTCACAGAGGGTAGGAACCAAATATTATCCATTTATGCATCCCAAATTCCTGATGCAGTATTTAGCATAGCGTAGTTGCCCAAGAAAAAATATAGAATTATTTACAGACAACAAACTGACTTTTCCTTATCTTACTCTAAATGGGCAATTTCATCAAAATCTCAAGTAATCAGGACTACAATTCAAATACTAGGTACTCACAATTTCACCTTACCTTCAACACAGAGATCTATTACACTCTCATCTTCCACACTGCACAAAAGTCCTTGGAGCAGAAGAATAAGAAGAAGGTGGTTAACAATTCTCTTTTAAGAGAAGCAAATATATAGACAAAATTCACAGACAAACTAAATTCTAAACCCAGCAGCTTTATGCAATGTTCTAGTCAAATTCTACCTTATCCCTTAAAGATCTTTTCTGGCTTTAAAAAGATAGGAACTATCAAAGTGGCACAGCAGAAAAACTGTATTCTCTAGGGTCTGTAACAGATGTGGTGTAAATTCCAGCCAGTAATTTGTTAGTTATAAACTCCCTGAACTTTGGGACTCATCCTATCTCCCTTAAAAGACCATCCTGACAGTTAAAAGCCTGAAAATCCTCTGATACAGAGAGAAAAGCACTCCTACTGTCCAAAAGGACTCATTCCATTTAGACATTATAATCATGTTAAAAGTAAGAACCTGAGGCTGGGAAGGTGGCTCAGTGGTAGAGTGCTTGCCTTGCAAGCACCACATAAGCAGAAAAAGCCAGAAGTGGGGCCGAGGCTCAAGAGGTAGAGTGCTAATCTACAGCTGAAGAGCTGAGGGACAGCGCCAAGGCCCAGAGTTCAGGCCCCACGACTGACCCAAAAAAAAAAAAAAAAAAAAAAACAAAAAAAGAACCTCAGATAACATTTAATGTATTCCACTTTACATGTGAAGCAACTAAGGCACAGGCGAGGGAAAATAACTTGATCAAGGTCACACCAAGGTCAGCAGACTCCCTTCCAGGCCTTCTGATTGTACACAAAACCTAAACTCTGAAAGATCATGCATTATCCATATTCCTCCTCATACTTTATTAACCTCTTAGCTATATTAAGGCTCATTGCCATAAGATAAATCATATATCTTAGAAAGGGAACCATATCTCCATCATTATGACAAAATGAAAAGCTAGTCAATTAAACTGTTACCAATATAAACATCATCTTCCAAAACCATTTCCCCAAGATTCCCCCCAAAACAAATATGCCACCTTTACATTCAAAACTCATGCCAAGTTTCCCTTCTGATCTCACCAAAAAGCATGCTTATGAAATAGACGCAAACTTCCTGGTCCTGAGCCACCAGCTGCATGACCAAGGAGGTGTGTTTCACAAGGGCATCTCGGAAGCAGGACAGCATATGTTTTTTGCGTACCAACTTTGAAAAAAATGAAGAGAAACACTCAGGAGCAACTAAGTCTAGGTCATCTGAACCCAAACAACTATCATTCCCGAATTACAATATAGTATTCAAGTGTCATCTAAACTGGAAGATGAGTATGGGGAGATGCACACTCCCCATTGGGAGCATACCTTATATTTATAAAACACTTCACGCTTCAAAACCACTCTTTTATTCTGGCACTAGTGACTCATGCTTGTAATTCTAGATACTCAGGAGGCTGAGATCTGAAAACTTGCAGTTCAAAGTAAGCCCCAGCAGAAGTCTGTGAGACGCTGATCTCCCATTAACCACCAGAAAGAAACCAGAAGTAGCATCATAGTTCAAAGTGGTAGTGGGCTAACCTTGAGCAAAAAAGAGTTCAGGGACAGCGCCCAGGCCCCAAGTTCAAGCCTCACACCCAACAAAAAAAAATAAATAAATAAAATAAAATAAAAAATTTTTAAATCTAGACTGGCTGGGTGCTAGTGGCTTGTGCCTTAATCCTAGCTATTCAGGAGGCTGAGATCTGAGAATCCTGGTTCAAAGCCAGCCCCAGTAGAGAATTCCCTGAAACTCATCTCCAATTATCCACTAGAAAACTGTAGCTTGAAGTGGTAGACCGCTGGCCTTGAGCAAAAAGCCTCGGAGACAGCACCTAGGCCCTGAGTTCAAGCCCCAAAATGGACCTGTGATTGCGGCAATAGAGCATCAGCAGAGAGTGCAAGACCCCAAATTCAAGCCCTAGTACCAACACACACACGTGGTGTAACACACACACACACACACACACAAGGTATAAAAGCAACTTGAGATTAAAAGCAAACCGTTAATCTGGCTCCACCACCAAGATATGAATTCCCTTTGCACGAATTTGAATCCACAAATTTTTTGGGGGGTCCAGTCGTGGGGCTTGTACTCTGGGCCTGGGCGCTGTCCCTCAGCTCTTCAGCTCAAGGCTAGCGCTCTACCACTTGGGCCACAGCACCACTCCCGGCTTTTTTCTTTTTGCTTATGTGGTGCTGAGGAATGGAACCCAGGGCCTCAGGCTTGCAAGGCAAGCGCTCTACCACTGAGCCACCTTCTCAGCCCCCTTCGCAGGAATTTGAGAGAAATCTGAAAGAACTCATTGCACAGGTGGGTGAAGGGTACAAGCAGCCGTGTTCTGCCCATCAGGAAGATCTTGCCAGTACAACCCCTTTCTGCCTGACAGGCACCTCTGTTGTGGCTGCCATCATGAAAACCAAGGCAATGTCTCCCCACTTACAGCCTCCCATAGTGGAAGAGAAGAAGGCTTCCTACTGGAAAGGGACGGCGTGCTGGGCACCCTGGGTGGGGCAGCAATGGCGGCCTCAGCCAGGTGAGGGGCAGGCCCAGGCCCTGGGGGAGGTTAAGTAGGCCGGGTTTCCCTTCGGGGAAGACGCCCGAGGGTCCCAGCCGGCAGGGGCAGGCCTGGGGTGGGGGTGGGGGGTAAATGCCGACCCCCGGGCCGGCAGGGGAAGGGGCTTCACCCGCACCGACACGCCCTGCTCCGGTAGCAGCTCCAGTGTGCAGGCCAGGCACAGGCGCGGGGCCACGGGCAGCAGCCAGCGCGGGTCATGTCGGTAATGGGCTCTCTCGAGCAGCAGCACCACGTCTTCATCCCGCCGTAATCCTGGAGCGCCCGCCGCCGCCATCTGCCTCACAGCCCTCGGCGCCTGGCGTGCTCAGGCATCAGGACTTTTCCCGCTCAAATTGTGCGCAAGCGCACTTGGTAGAGAGCCTGCCTGCGTGGGCGTGCTGGCATGAGCTCTTAGTGCGCCTGCGCGTGGCGCCCTCCCCCCCCCCACACACCCCCACCCCTACCCAGCTCCGCTGGCTGAAGTTGGTAGCAGGTGGAGCGAGCGCAACTAAGCCCAAAGCCGGTGTGCTTAGGCCCCCCAGGAATTGGTTCACAGCCCCATGGAAGGGTGAACATCACTGGACACTGGTGGCTCCTGCTTGTAATCCTAGCTACTCAGGAGGTTGAGATCTGAGGATTGCAGTTCGAAGCCAAGGAGGGCAGGAAAATCCGTGAGACTTCTTTCCAATTAACCACCAAAAGCCATTAGTAGAGGTGTGGCTCAAGTGGTAGAGCACTCACCTTAACAAATAAAGTTAGCTAAGAGACTGTGTGCAGGCCCCTGAGTTCAAGCCACAGACAAACAAGAGCAAGAAAAAGTTTTAAAAAGCCAAGCAAGGTGGGGCTGGGAAGGTGGCTTAGTGGTAGAGTGCTTGCATGAGGCCCTGGGTTCGATTCCTCAGCATCACATAAGTAGAAAAAGCCTGAAGTGGCGCTGTGGCTCAAGTGGTAGAGCGCTAGCCTTGAGCTGAAGAGCTAAGGGACAGCACCCAGGCCCAGAGTTCAGGCCCCACGACCAAAAAAAAACAAAAACAAAAACGAAAACAAGCAAGAGGCCCTGAGTTCAAGTCCCCAAAACCATTAAAAAAAAAAAAAAAAAGCATTTTAAAAGTAACTATAGGGTTCAATGCATTTACACACAAACTGACTGAAGGAGGGTGTACTTAGGGGAGGAACCCAAAGGCCTAACTCCTCTGAACAGCTAGAGTACCATATATCAAATGATAGGAAATGGAAACATGTTTTGGGGGGTGGGCAAAGAGATGGGGCACAGGAATGGAGGGAGGAAGGGTGAGCAAATGTATTCATTATATTCAATGTGCACTGTGTAAAAAATGAACTATGGCTGGGCGCTGGTGGCTCACGCCTGTAATCCTAGCTACTCAGGAGGCTGAGATCTGAGGATCGCGGTTCAAAGCCAGCCCGGGGAGGAGAGACCGTGAGACTCCTATCTCCAATAAATCACCGGAAAACCGGAAGTGGCGCTGTAGCTCAAGTGGTAGAGCGCTCGCCTTGAGCTGAAGAGCTGAGGGACAGCGCCCAGGCCCAGAGTTCAAGCCCCACAACCGACAAAAAAAAAAGAAAAAAAATGAACTATGTAGCTTGAGGGTAGGGACTGGAGGGAATAATGAGGGAGGATGAATAAAGGGGAGACATTGACTAAGAAGCACTGTACTCATAACCTGACTTATGGACTTGAATCTTCTTTGTACAACTATTGAATTATAGTAATTTTAAAAAGCATTTCAAAGCAGATTTTAAAAGGGTCAGGGGCTTGGCGCCAGTGACCCATGCCTGTAATCCTAGCTACTCAGGAGGCTGAGATCTGAGGGCCACAGTTCAAAGCCAGGCCCAGGCAGGAAAGTCTGTGAGACTCTTATCTCCAATGAACCATCAGAAAACTGGAAGTGGCACTGTGGCTCAAGTGGTAGAGCACTAGCCTTGAGATGAAGAGCTGAGGGACAGTGCCTGGGCCCAAATTTCAAGCCCCACAACTGACAAAAAAAAAAAGGTCAGGAAACTTCTGGTCGTGGGGCCTGAACTCTGGGCCTGGGCACTGTCCCTCAGCTCTTCAGTTCAAGGCTAGTGCTCTACCCCTTGAGCCACAGCACCACTTCCAGCTTTTTTCTTTTTACTTATGTGGTGCTGAGGAATCAAACCCAGGGCATCATGCATGTAAGGCAAGCGCTCTACCACTGAGCCACCTTCCCAGCTCAGGAAACTTCTATTTTTTAATGCAATAAACTATATATATCAAGGAGAATGGGTGCGCACGCACGTGTGTGTGTGTGTGTGTGTGTGTGTGTGTGTGTGTGTGTGTGTGTGTACTGAGATTTAAATCCAGGGCCTACAATCTGGCTTGGCTTTTGTAAAAGCCTACATTGGTGCTTCCCCCTGCAGTACCACTTGAGCCACACTTCCACTTCCAGACTTTTACTGGTTAATTGGAGATAAGTCTCTCTCCAGCTTGTCTTTCCAGGCTAGAGTCAAAGCACCATCCTCAGATCTCAGCCTCCTAAATAGTTTAGATTACAGGCAAGACCCACCAGCACCCCACCCTGCTGAATTTATCTAGAGAAGCGCCAGAAGACAGTACTTGAGCATTGAAGAGCTAAGGATAAATTTTGCAAGCAGGCACCGGTGACTCATACCTATAATCCTAGCTACTCAAGAGACTGAGATCTGAGGATCACGGTTCAAAGCCAAGCTGGGCAAGAAACTCCATGAGACTCTTATCTCCAATAAACCACTCAGAAAACCAGTAGTGGCACTGTGGCTCAAGTGGTACAGTGCTAGCCTAAGCTGAAGAGCTGAGGGACAGTGCCCAGAGTTCAAGCCCCACAACTGACCAAAAAAATTTTTTTGCAGGAAATCAGTTTACAGGACAAAACCCTAGCAGGACAGCCCACAATCACCTCCCTTTCTTGTAATCAGAACTACCTGAATAATTGTGTCCCATGCAGAGTTCAAGTACCCCACTCACACAACCTTGTGGTTGTTTATCCAGCCTCAGAATCAGCTTGAGACTAGGCCAGGACAGAACTATACTAGAAACCTCAGTGAACTCTATGAGATTATGCTGGACAAGTGCTTAAGAAATGACATGAGGGCTGGGAATATGGCTCAGTGGTAGAGTGCTTGAAGCCCTAGGTTTGATTTCTCAGTACCACACACACACACAGAAAAAGCTGGAAGTGGCACTGTGGCTCAAGTGGTAGAGTGCTAGCCTTGAGCAAAATAAGCTCAGGGACAGTGCCCAGGCCCTGAGTTCAAGCCCCAGGATTGGCGCACACACACAAAAATTGGGTTGACCCACATTCCCCAAATCTCAAAAGCCACCGGAGATCATGTAACTGTAACCCTTCTGTACAGTATCTTTACAATAACAAATTTTTAAATAAAAATAAAAACAAAAAACCACAGGAGATAAGTGTCTTCTACCTCATCCACAGAGTATTGTTAAGCTTCCAAAGGCAGCTTTCAGAAAACATAAGCCAAAGAAATCCTTACAGAACCCCAAGAAAACAATTTTATTAGAGGCTCTGGAGATGAGTAATTCACTCTCATTCCTTCTCTGGTGCATTGTAAGGACATGGGACCAGTGGCCTACTTTTTTAAGCCACACTGGAAGATAAAGCATTTCAACCGCTTTATAAAACCAAGTTTCCGGGGGGCTGGTGGATTTTGTGGACCCCAGTTTATCTTTTCAGCTGTCTCCTCGTCCTTGTTGCTCTCTATCTGAGGAAAAGCTACCCCAGCACAGAAATACCCTGGTGGCTGAGAGTCTCTCTCTAAAGCCATTTGAATTCCAACGATGTCTTCCCTTGAATGTGGGTCACCCCCTTGTGGAAGCAACATAGGGTCTCTCAAGGTCAGGTTGGGGGCTGAGTGCTGGGCCTTGGCCAGCTGTGGAGGGGACCAGGATATGTTGCTCGGCAGAGACATGCTTGTCCTGGCCACAACGGGGTGGATGCTTCCTTTGAGGCTGGAGGTCTCCATGGAACAGAAGGAAGGTTGTTCCCCAGGCCCTCTGCCTTTTACAGCCTCCAAGCTTCCTCTTCTGTGGTATGTAGATGACCAACTCTGGGGTCTGAAGGGCTCAGGGGATCCCCAGGACCTACGCTCCTCCTTCCAGTAATCCTGATCAGCCCTGGAGGATGAGATCCTCACTCTGCTGGAAGCCCCCTCTGCCATCAGGGAGACCCCTAACCCAATCATTTCCCGGCCTCTGATGTTCTCAATGGAAAGATCCAGTAGTCTCACAGGGCCACACCTGCTCCTAGACTCTGAAGCTGATCTGGGGTTCCTGGGAGCAAGGACCTTAGATTTGGCAGCCTCTTCTTGGACTTGTGGTTCTCTGGCTCCCCCTGGTGGCTTGGTTCTCCTGGGCTTCGCGGGTGGAATGGCGCTGCCCATTGACTCTGACCTGAGAGGTCTACAGGTCCCCAAAGGCTTGGCCTGTGTGGGGAGTTTTGCACTTTTTCTCTCAGGAGGTGGAAGGCTTTGGGATCTCTCTGAAGACTTAAGGCCTGACATGGAGCTCTGGATGCCACCATGCCTTTGGAGCTCCTGGTTTGTGCATAACCCTGGCAGCCTTACCTCAGCCACAGGCAAAGAGCAAGGTCTCGAGTAGTTAAAGAGCAAATAAGACTCCAGGATCCTCCAAGGGAGGCCCCATCTCAAGTGTGCAATCCTCCGCCTCATGAGGGACTCCAGTAGCAGCCGTTTGCTCTTCCTGAGGCTTGGCCAAGTGGGTATGACGTGGAGGGCAGTGGAGGCACCCACCAAAGCTGTGGCATCTTGGGGAGCTTGGCCACATGGGGGAGGAGGGCAGGTGGAGAGCGCCGAAGATTGTGGCTTCTGGGACTGCCATGTGTGGCTGGAGGGGTTCCTTGGTTGTCTTCTTTGGGATCTAAGTCCAGCCATCGAAGGGACCCCAGCTTTGTGTTCCATCTCAGAATGGGGGGCAGAGACAACACTATTTACTGTCACTGTCTGCCTGTGTTTCAGAGCCTCATATCTAGAGGCAACAGGAGTTGGGGAGTGTGCCAGGCTATGCTTCCTGCCCGAGGGCACATCATTGGCAGAACAGTCACCTTGGAGACTGGTCCTGCGAGCGTCCTTTCCTCTGATTTGCTTGTTGTCTCCTCTCCTCAGTATTCCAGACCCTCCAGGCCCCTCCCTTCTGCCCTTTCTCTGGTTCCTGACATCCTGGATTTCTCCAGCATCCTCAAATTCCCCCTTCTTCTGGTTTTCTTGCCCTCGTGTCTGGCTCTCTTGTTCTTGGTCGTCTTCCACAGGTACCTGGGTGTCTGTGCCACCATCATCTGTGGTTTTCCTCACATTTCTCTTCCCCTGTGTTTCGATTTCTGCTCCATTTCTACCTCTGATCTGTACCTGGTTCTTCTTCCGCTTCACTGAACAGATCTTTCCGTTAACTTTGCTTCGTATCAGTTTCTGCTTCTTTCTTTTAAAACTCTGCCTCTTTCTCCCATCTTCACCTCTAGCCCTTCTTTGGCCTCTCCTCGTGGATGCCTGCTTTTCTGCAGGGTTCTCTGTTCCAGGAAGCTCCCAGCTCTTCCTACCTGAGGAACAGCTCCCCCTTTCACTCTCCAACTGTCTACCGCCCTCCTTCTTTACATTATCCTCTCCTCCTGGTTCTCTCTGGTTTCTCTTCTCTGTTCCATCCTTAATTCCTATTGGCTTGTTCTTCCACTCTGACCAATGGGTGTAATCATCTCTATTACAACCCAGCTGACTCTGGCTCTCTTCCCCAGCTTCCCTGACTTCTGTAGCATTCCCCTCTCCAGCTCCTCTCGGGATTTGTATATGTGTTTCTGCATCATTCTCACACCCAACCTGCTCTGCTTTCTTCCCTTCTGATGAATGGATTTCTCCACCAAAGTTACTCATTAATTCTCCCCATTTTTCTGCCTCCGATGTCAGGGTATCTTCATCATCCTTACCTTTAATATATTCTTGACTCTTCCACTTCAATATATGTATCTTTGGGTGAAATTTATTTCTTAGTTGACCCAGATATTCTTGCCCAAGTTCCCAGGTGTCTGGGCCATCTTCACCTTTAACCTTTCTCAGGTTTCTCTCGTCTAGTGACTGAAAATAGATTCCATTCTCATCTCTAATCTTGGACTTCCTCTCTGCTGGATGATTGTCCATGTCAGTTTTACGTCTTAAGTGTCCCTGGTTCTTGGCCTCAGGTGCCAGGATGTATGTGCCATCCTCGTCTCCACCCTTTCTCCAGTCATTCTCTGGTACCTGAATCTCTGCCCTGAATTCACCACCAAGCTGCATCTGAGTTCCCCAATGTGGTATGTCAAATTCGCGGTGAATTTCACTTGCTATGAGTCTTTGGTTTCCCCACCATGCTGCCTGGATCACCACCCAGTCCTCCTGTCTTATCTCCCTGTGCTTTTTCTGTCTAGATATCTGGCATTTCTCAGCCTCCCGGTCCCTTCCCAGGCTTGCTTTATCCCGTCCCCCATGAACTGCATGGCTTGATAGATTCTGCTTCTCTCTGCTAACTTTGTGGGTGTCCCTGGCTTTCTCGTTTCCACTGTGACCTCGCTTCTCCCCCACTGGTGTCTGGATTTTAGTAAGTTTCTCAATTCCAATACATCCCTGCTTCCCCCACTCAAGGGCCTGGGCCCCTGCATCATCATCATCATCATCATCTTGTTTGATTTCTCCCAAGTTCTCCCTTTCAGATGTCTGGGTTTGTACAGCACCTGCGCTTCCAGCCTGGTCCTGATTTCTCCTCTCCTCGGCCTCAATTTCTGCACCAGTATCAATGCCAGCCTGGTCTCGTGGGTCTTGCTGTGGCATCTGGGACTTCTCATGCTCACCTCCATTGCAGCCTTGGAGCGGGGTTTCTCCTTTTTCCTCCCTCCTGGTCTCTTTTGTCTCAAATGACAGAATCTCTACAACCTCCTCAGTGCCGGTCTTTCCCTGGTTCTCCCACTCTGGTGTCTGGGTCTCAGCATCTGTTTTCCACCTTACTCCCTCTTGGTTTTCTCCTAGGTGAGCCTGAGTCACCTTTTTATCTTCAACCTCTTTCTGGTTTTTCTTCTCTTGCTCTGCAATTGGGGTTCGAGTTTCAACTCCTCCATGGTCCTGGTTCTCCCATACTGGTGTCCAGATCTTTCCATCCATTTTACTTGTTAGTGTCTTCAAGCTTTTGTACCCCAGGGCCTTAGCTACTACACCTTCCTTCCTTCTAGAACCTCCAAAGAGTTGGCCCCTGGATTCTTGGATTCCACAGGCATCCTCCCCTGGGCTCTCTCTCTGGTTCACACCCCATGGGGCCTGGGTCTCTCCACTATTCTCTCTGCCCAGGACCTGGGTTTCACTCTGTGGCACCTCATTCTCTTGAGGGCTGTTCGAGGACATCCAGGTGGGCATTTCCTGTTGTAGGTTGGGAGGATCAGGGAGGACCGCTCTGTGGAAGAACGGCAGCCTCTGAGCTGAAAGATTTGGGAGGGACATGGCCAAGGTCATGGCGGTGGGGTACCTCAAGCTACCTTCAGGTTCTGCTGGCACCAGCTTCTCCTGGGAGTGAACCAGCAGCTGTCTCACCTGTCGGCATGTGTGTAGGCGAAGATGAGTCTCGCAATCTCTGAGACTCCAGGGTATCCTCTCTGCTTCTGAAGAGCTGTCCTGAGGGAGAAGACAGGCACTTGCAAAGGAAGAGGTGTAAAAAATGGACTCAGAGAGCGTGTGGACATCCCAAGGCCGGTCCTGACATGGCTGCTGTGGTGAGAGTAGGGATTGGACCCATGCCTTCTGGAAGCTTCTCTGCTTTTCTGCCAACTGCTGGACATGAGTATCCTTGAGCTTGTCAGGATGGAAGAATCGAGAAGGCATCCCAAAGGAAGTGTCATGTCTCTCAGAGGGCATTGCCCGCTTCTTTGGTCGGACCTGTAGGTTAGAATTTGCACACTGTTAGTTCACATACCCCACCCCCATAGATCTAGAATAGCAATCCCATTACCAGGATATTTGGCTCCGAAAAGGAGGAGTGGCTTCCCTTGAAACAAACAACATTCGTTCCCCCTGCTCCCCCCCCCCCCCCCAAATAAAAGGAGACTCTGAGCCCAGGTACTGTTCTGGATGCTGACGTATCCATAGAAGCAGGGAATCTATATTCTAGAAAAGGCAATGCACAAGTATATAACATAGTGTTTGGTATTAAAAAGTATTTGAGGCAGATGCCAATGCCTGTAATCCTAGCTACACAGGAGGCTGAGATCTGAGGATCCATGTTCAAAGCCTCCTCAGGCAGGAAAGTCTATGAGATTCGTATCTCCAAGTAACCACCAGAAAACCAGAAGTGGAGCTATGACTCAAAGTGGTAGAGTGCTAGCCTTGAGAACAAAAGCTCAGGTATAAGGCCAAGGCCCTGAATTCAAGCCCCAAGGTAGATAAGACAAACAAACTAGTCTAACCTTCCCGCCAAATCACCCTTCCCTCTCCTCCCTCTCTTCTTCCCTTCCCTCCTTCCCCCCACTTTTCTTCCTTCCTTCCTTCCTCTCTTTTTTCTTCCTTCTTTCCCTTTTTCTCTTCTCTTCCCCTCCTTTCTTCCTTGAGGCCTTATGATTGCTGGACAAATATTCCATAACTCCTAATCCTTTTGTTTTTTGTTGTTTGGTGTTCTGTTTTGTTTGTCGTGGGGCCTGAACTCTGGGCCTAGGCACTGTCCCTCAGCTCTTCAGCTCAACGCTAGCGCTCTGCTTATATGGTGCTGAAGAATTGAACCCAGGGCGGCCTCATGCATGCAAAGAAAGCACTCTACCACTGAGCCACCTTCCCAGCCCCGTTTTGTTTGTTTGTTTTCAGTCATGGGGCTCTTCAGCTCTACCATTTGAGCCACAGCACCACTTCCAGTTTTCTGAGTGTTTTGTCTCACAGACTTTCCTGCCAGGCTGGCTTTGAACCGCAGTCCTCAGATCACAGCCTCCTGAGTAGCTAGGATTACAGGCATGAGCCACTGATGCCCACCCCCTTTTGTTTTTTGGGATAGGGTTTTGCTACTTTGCCAAGCTGACCTCCAACTCTCAGTTAGCTAGGACTACAGATATGCATCACTATGCTTAGCTTTGTGGTTGTTTTGGTTTTTGTGCCATTACCAGAGCTTGAACAAGGGGCTTCAAACATTTTTTTTTTCATTCATGACAAGTGCTCTTCCATTTCAGCCATACCAGCATTTTTGTTGCTTAAGAGACAATAGTAGTCACAGAGACTTTTTTGCCCAGGCTGGCTTTGGATTACTTGAGTGAGCCATACTTGTTCCTGGATTGTGGTCTGTTTCTTAATGTAGGTGCTACACAGGAGTATGTTCAGTTTGTGAAAAACTTACTGGCATGTACACTTGTAATATGTGTGTGTGTGTTATCTCTAAATTCAACTTTTTTTTGTTTGAAACCAGGACTTGAACTTGGTATCTGACACTTTTACTCATTGGTTGGTGCTCTACCACCTGAGCCATGTGCCTCCAATCCTACTCAATTTTGTTTTACAGAGAAGGGGTTGGTGGAGTGGCTCAAACAGCATCTGTTTTGCATATATGAGGCCTTGCATTCAAACTCAATATTGCCAGAGAAAGAGAAAGGAAAAAATCATTGTGAAGCTAGTCACTCTGTGACTTATGCCTGTAATCCTAGCTACTCAAAAGGCTGAGCTCTAACAACCACAGTTTGAAGACAGCAGAAAAAGTGAGACTCATCTCCAACTAACAATCAAAAGCCAGAAGTGGAGCTATGGCGCAAGTGGTAGAGTGCTAGCCTTGAGCAGAAAAAGCTAAGGGTGAGTTCCTAGGCCCTCAACTTCAAGTCCCAGTATCAGCAAATACACACACACACACACACACACACACACACACACACACACACACACATACACTTTTATTGTAGTGGCTTTGTCAGAGAGGCAACAAGAACCAAACAGAAGGCTATTACTAAGGTCCAGCTGATACATACTGGTGGCGCTGCCTGGAATGGTGCGATGAAGTCTCTAGAGGTAATTGATCAGATTTGAGATACTAGCTTGCACATAGAGCTCTTACAACTAGCATGTGGATAAAATGGGTGGAATGAGGAAGTGAAAGGAGTCTAGGATGATTCCTGGGTTTGGAGCCTTTGAAGGTGAGCATCCTGGCCAGTCTGAGCCACTCTGCCATGCATCTTTAGTATGCAGAAGATAGAAAAGGGGCAGTGCAGCAAATGACTGCAATGATGATGATGATGATGATGATGATGATGATGATGATGATGATGATGATAATGATGAGAGGCATCGGAATTCCCCTTACCTTGGTGGCATTCCTCTTGCAGGAACGAGTCCTGACGATACAGTGCCAACAGTGCCGGATCTGCCAGATCAGAAAGAGGCACAGGACCAGCAGGTTCCCACAGCACCGGGGATCCTTGCAGCTGCAATCTTGGGCGAATAGACCCCTCACTGGCTCCCATTCAGGACCCTGGAATGGCCCCACTACAGCACAGGCACCCAGCAGCGGCAGCAACATGGCAGATGATGTTAAGAGTACAAAAGGGCAGCATTGGGGTGGTTGACTCAGCCAGTGTGGGGCGGGGTAGCCCCTGTTTCATAGCACCTCTGTCACTAAGGCCACATCACAAAGGAGCTTCGGCTCCAGCGACTGATCCTGGCTGTGTACCCTCAGTGTACAGAAGAATGGTGTTAGGAGATGTGCCTAGAAGGAATGGAGAGAAGTTAAACCTTGTTTTAAATATCTCTTTTCTCTGGAGTAAAGAGATTAAGTTCCTTCCATGTATGAGAATGAGATGTATTCAAGATGTATTTTTTTTTATTTTGTCAGTCATGGGGCTTGAACTCAGGGCTTGAGTGCTGTCCCTGAGTTTTTTCTGCTCAAGATCAGTGTTTTACCACTTTGAGTCATAGCTCTACTTCTAGTTTTCTGGTAGCTAATTCGAAATAAAGCATCTCATGGACTTTCCCATCTGGGCTAGCTTTGAACTACAATCCTCAGATCTCAGCCTCTTGGGTAGATAGGATTATTGGCCTGAGCCACCAGTGCTCGGCCTGATTGGTTTTTCTCTATTGGCTTCTTCCTCCATTTGTCTTTTTTTTTTCTCCTGACACTGATGCTTGATTTTAGGGCCTGGGCACTGTCTCAGCTTTTTTGCTCAAGGATGGCACTCTACCACATAAGCCACAGCTCCCTTTTAGCTTTTTGGTGGTTAACTGGAGATAAGAGCCTCATGGAGGAGGGCTGGGAAGGTGGCTCAGTGGTAGAGTGCTTGTCTTGCATGCATGAGGCTCTGAGTTCGATTCCTTAGCACCACATAAGCAGAAAAGGCTGAAAGTAGCACTGTAGCTTAAGCAGTAGAGCACTAGCCTTGAGCTGAAGAGCTCAGGGACAACGCCCAGGCCCAGAGTTCAGGCCCAGAGTTCAGAGCCTCATGGAGCTGGGTGCTGGTGACTCAGGCCTGTACTCCTAGCTGTTTAGGAAGCTGAGATCTGAGGATCATGAGACTGTTATCTCCAATTTACCACCAGAAAACCAGAAGTGGTACTGTGGATCAAAGTGCTAGACCTCTAGCCTTGAGCGAAAAAGCTGAGGGACAGTGCCCAGGCCTTAAGTTCAAGCCCCCATGATCGAAGAAAATTAAAACAAAAAAACCAAAAAATCAAAAAAAACATGGAATTTCCTGCCTGCTAAGAACCAGATCTCAGGCTCGTGAGTAGCTAGGATTATAGACATTCACCACCTGCACCTAGCTCAAGAATTAGGTAATCAAAACGTAACGTTTACCATGTCAGTCATTACTCATGGTCATAAAAATATGTCTCTATCAGTCATTACAAGGGAGAGCTGGATGTGATTGTCCAATAATAATCATAAATTGGTATAAAGGACAATTAGAAGTAACTAAGGACATATTTATTACTGCGAATTGGAACGAATAGGTTTGGTTCTCCAACAGTGGTGGCTGATAAGTCCAAACAATATGGAGATATGAAACAGGTTCTAAGAGGTGAAGTACAGAGTTCATGTCACAAGTTCTTAAACTGGAGCCATCCGTGTATACTCTTCAGAGATTTTCTTTTTTTTTTTTTTTTTTTTTGGTCGGCCGTGGGACTTGAACTCTGGGCCTGGGCGCTGTCCTTCAGCTCTTCAGCTCAAGGCGAGCGCTCTACCACTTGAGCTACAGCGCCACTTCCGGTTTTCTGGTGGTTTATTGGAGATAGGAGTCTCACAGTCTCTCCTGCCTGGGCTGGCTTTGAACCGCGATCCTCAGATCTCAGCCTCCAGAGTAGCTAGGATTACAGGCGTGAGCCACCAGCACCCGGCTCAGAGATTTTCTTTTTTGACAAGTCATATGAGATTTTCATGAGGTGAAACTTGATGAAGGCAGGGATCTTTAATGCAATTAATTTTTTCCTTAAAGCCATTTCAAAGCCTTCCTGTTGTCTGATGCCCCTAAATATCTCAGACACAGTGACCAGATGTGGTTAAATAAATAACCCCTATCAGTTGTAAAAAATCCCAGGGTCCAGTTATGTCTTTTGGATACTCTCTCATCTTGGGTCATCCTAAGTTGTGTGTGGCATCATGTTGGAAAGAGATTTAAAAATGAAGGGGGCATAAGTTCAAGAAGGACCTCTAGGGAGTTGTAAGGTATGAGTTTACCTTAAAGCTAAATTTAGCAGCACTGGAAAAATAACAAGATGCTGACCAGAAGCCAATGTCCTAAGACACCCATAAATACAAGCAACAGTAATTCAAACCCTATTCTTCACCCATAACTCAGCTATTCTTTTGTAATCCCCCACTCAGTAGATTCTAACTGCATTCCTTATGGGGGAAAAGTTGAGAAAAGATACCTGAAAATGAAGAAAACCATTTGGAGTACCTATTATCTTACCCGCATGGAATCAGAAAGATGGTTATGAAAAAAGCACAAGATTGTCCTCAATATGAACTAGAGTCAGGTGCCAGTGGCTCATGCCTGTAATCCTAACTACCCAGGAGGCTGAGATCTGAGGATGGCAGTTCAAAGCCAGCAACCAGCAAAGAACCAGAAGTAGAGCCGTGGCTCAAGCGGTAGAGCACCAGGCTTGAGCAAAAAAAGCTCAGGGACGGCGCCCAGGCCCTGAGTTCAAGCCCCCCAGCGTTGGCACACACAAAAAGGAGCGACCTAATCCTGAAATAGCAACGCTTGGTCTGGGTGAGCTACTTTGTGACTGTTGAGTAAGTTACAGGATGCTAATACAAACAGCAACGTATATCCAATCAGCAAAGTCGGAGGCCACCTCCGCACACGCCCTCTAAGGAGAGGTCCGCCCCGCCTAGTGTGACGCCACTTCCGCTTCCGGCACCACACGGCGGTTTCCGCTGCGCTGGGGCGGTCTTCCGGCTTCCCTGACGTCGGCTGCTCGTGAGCTGGAAGCGGCGTGCCCGCCGGATCGCAGCCATGGTGAGTTTGCGCGTCGGGCCGGGGGACCGGGGAGGGAGTCCCGGATTCCGTCCTCTCGCTCTCCCGTGAGGGCCTCCGCGTGTGCGCCGCTCGGCCCGCTGGGCGCGGAGCCCCGTCGCTTGGCCCTGAGTTGGAAGCCGGGCGGCCGCGGGGTCCGTCGCTGCCGCCGAAGCTTGGCGCGCTGCGGTCTGGGCGCGACGTTGCCGCCGTCCACGGCGGGACTGGGCGGCTCAGCGCCTCGGCCGAGCGGGGCGGCGGCGCGGCCCGGCCCTGGGGGAAGAGCCACCCACGTGGGCCACGGAGAAGCCTCACCTTCCCTTTTCCTTTCGGCGCCGGTACTGGGACTTGAGCTCCGGGCCTGGGGACAGCCCTCGGCTGCTTTTCTTTAGGCTTGCGCTCTACCACTTGAGCCGCAGCTCCGGTTTTGGCGTTTTGGGCACTCAGTTGGCGAGAAGAACATTGGCTGCCCCGGCTGTTTTTCTTCGAACCGCGAAGCTTAGGTCTCGGATTCCTGACTATAGCAAGGATTACAGGCGTGAGCCACTAGCGCCAGGCACCTTTCCGCGCCCCCATCCCGATCCCACCCGTCTCTAGGAGATGGTTGGGAACCTTGGGATTCTGATACACCTGAACCGACCCCTTTCCCATTGTTGGGGTTAGAAGTGGTAGATTTCTACCGGCCTGCACCTAGAGCTCCGCTCGAGTTAACACGTGCTGGGGACCTAGGGACGGTTATTTAAATCTGAGCGCCGAGGGGAATGGAGGAAATGGCCTGGAGCTCAGGAAGGCGCCAGCTTCGGAACACCAGCTGCTAACCAGAGGTCCTGCTAGCACCGCCTGTGTCGTTCATAGATCTCCCGTTAATAGGAAGTTATAATTCGTGCTGTCGCTAGTTTGAGTTGGGACCTGGTGAGGAGGGAGGAGTTTTACAAAACCCTTTCATCTCCGTGGTGCAGTTTAATCCAGTGGCATTTGGTGGGATTACCTTCCCACCCTCGCACCTCTGCACCCTTTGAAAGCTAATGTGTGGCTGAGCCCAAAGCTTGAGTAGCTTCTACAGCCACTGATTGTCTTAACATAGTTTGGTGAAGAGTTTTGGAATCAGGTGGGCCCAGGTTGAACTCTGTTTTCCTCAGCTGTAAAATGGGGATGACAGCGCGTGAGGATATCGCGAAATCAAATGAAGCCGGGGGTTAAACATCTAGCCATACTTGGTATGGAAGTGTGTATGCAGCCATTGCATCGTGTTTGGATAAGGACGTGTTCTGGTCTGGGAATTCAGTTTGTAGCTGATTTTGTAGACCTGTGAACTCAAACGTACATGTTAATGTCAGTCTTTCTCATGGCCTCTTGATGCAATCAAGAGTTGAGGTGAACTAGACATAGAAAGAGGATGTTGGGCTGGGAAGGTGGCTCAGGGGTACAGCGATGACCTTGCATGCTTGAGGCCCTGGGTTCCATTCTTCAGCACCACATAAGCAGGGGAAAAAAGCCGGAAGTGGCGCTGTGGCTCAAGTGGTAGAATGCTAGCCTAGAGCTGAAGAGCTGATGGACAGCGCCCAGGCCCAGAGTTCAGGCCCCACGACCGGACCCAAAAAAATAAATAAAATAAAAATAAAAAAAGAAAGAGGATGCTGCTGGCCTGGCAGATTATTATTTTACAGTAAACATCATAAAGAGGAGTCTTAACAATAAAGACCGTGGGGTATAACTCAGTGGTAGATTGCTTTCCTAGCATTCACACAAGTCCCTCGCTTTGATCCCCAGCACTACAAATAATTTTTAAAATAAAATACACATTGTGGGGCTGGGAATGTGGCTCAGTGGTAGAGCACTTGCCTTGCATGCTCGAGGCCCTGGGTTCGATTCCTCAGCACCACATAAGAAAAAAGCCGGAAGTGGCGCTGTGGCTCAAGTGGTAGAGTGCTAGCCTTGAGCTGAAGAGCTGAGGGACAGCGCCCAGGCCCAGAGTTCAGGCCCCACGACCAGACCCCCCCCCCCCCCAAAAAAAAAAAACAACACATTGTGATAAATATATAAACCAGTAACAATTGCTTATTAAGTCTTATATGTGCTATACTGTCATGCTGCTGGCAACATAGTAGTAGACAAGTTTACACTTAGGATTACCACAAACAAGAGAAATGCCTTGTGCTAGGACTTTTAAAATGGCTACAGGTCCATGGGTTATGGGTGTTTTTCAGCTCGATCATAACTTTATGGAGCTACCTTTCCGTATGCCATCATTGTGTTAATGTAGCATGTGGCTGTATTTTTCTTGAGTTTGCCTGGTCTGACTTTGAACCGTGATCCACATATCTTAGCCTCATGAGTAGCTGGCATTACAGATGTAAGCCACTGGCACTGGACTAAAATCTTACATGTTTTGGATTGTCTTACAAAGGAAAACAAAACTGATAAGCTAGAGACTTAAATTGACTTACCAGTATTCATACATATATGTACACACATATATTTGTTATAATTGTATTTATAAGATAGTGTTTTTGTAATTTTAAGATTGAGTCTAGGGCCAAGCATGCTGGTGGTACGGGTCTTATTTCAGTACCTGAGAAGCGGGGGCAGGAGGATTACAAGTTTATCGCCAGGCACCAGAAGAGGGAGGAGAGAAAAAAGTGGGCTTGGGGCGGAGAAGGTGCCTCAGTGGTAGAGTGCTTGCCTTGCATGCATGAGGTCCTGGGTTTGATTCCTCAGCACCACATAAGCAGAAAAAGCTGGAAGTGGTGCTGTGGCTCAAGTAGTAGAGTGCTAGCCTTGAGCTGAAGAGCTGAGGGACAGTGCCCAGGCCCAGAGTTCAGGCCACACGACCAACAAAAGAGAGAGAGAAAGAGTATGCTGGGAATGTAGTTCAGTGATAGAGCACTTAACTTAGCACATGCAGAATCCTAGTAAGTGTTAGTGTTGGTCCCCAACAATACTAAAAAAAAATACATAAATTGACAAAATAATAGAGCCTAATTTTTTTTTATTATTGACTATTATTTGAGTATATAAAACTGGGTGTACATCTTTGGTCTTAACTACTTGGGAGGCTTAGAAAGAAGTATCTCTTGAACACAGGGTTCAAGACAACCTAGCAAGTCTCTTTAAAAGAATAAAAGACAAGGGGGGCTGGGAAGTTGGCTCAGTGGTAGAGCGCTTGCCTTGCATGCCTGAGGCCCTGGGTTCGATTTCTCAGCACCACATAAGCAAAAAGAAAAAAGCCGGAAGTGGCGCTGTGGCTCAAGTGGTAGAGCGCTAGCCTTGAGCTGAAGAGCTGAGGGACAGCACTCAGGCCCAGAGTTCAGGCCCCACGACTGGACCCAAAAAAAAAAACAAAAAAAGAATAAAAGACAAGGGAAGAATATAAGGGAATAAACTTAAAAGCAATGGAGGGGAAAAGAATGAAAAAGGGTACATTCAAAGGCAAAAAGAAAGTGGAACAAGGAAAAGTAGAAGGCACAAAAGAAGATTTGATCCAATTATATCAATACTTAAAAATATAAAGCATTAGCTGGGCACTGGTGGCTTATGTCTGTAATCCTAGCTAGACAGCAGACTGAAAACTGAGGATTGCAGTTTGAATCCAGCCTGAGCTGGAAAAGTTCTTATCTCCAATTCACCACCTAAAAACCGGAAGTGGAGCTGGTGGTGCAGCTCTAGCCTTGAGCAGAAAAGCTCAGGGACAGCACCCAGGCTCTGAGGTGAAGCCCCCAACTGACCAGAAGAAAGAAAAAAAGTTCAGGGAGAAAAAAGAGTGACACATTTTTTTCTTTTGTGGCTTAGTGGTAGAGTGCTTGCCTTGCAGGCATGAGACCCTAGGTTTGATTCTTCAGTACCATGTAAACAGAAAAAGCCAGAAGTGGCACTATGGCTCAAGCGGTAGAGTCCTAGCCTTGAGCACAGAGAGGCTCAGGGACAGTGCTCAGGACTGGCAAAAAAAAAAAAAAAAAAAAAAAGATCCAGCCAAGACCACGGATACTAGACAAACATCTTACCTTTGAGCTACATCTCAAGTCCTGAAGTATCTAGGAATAAACCTAAAATAGATTGCTGGGCATCAGTGGCTCATGCTTGTAATACTAGCCGACTGAAATCTAATGATCACTGAAGTGAAGCCAGCACAGGCAGGAAAGTCTGTGAGACTCTTACCTCCAATAAACCACCAAAGCCAGAAGTAGTGGGAGAGCACCAACCTTGAGCAAAGAATCGAAGGGATAGTGGCAGCCCTGGGTTCAAGCCCAATACGCAATACCCAATGCACTCAGAGCGCCAGCAAATACATTAAACCTCTGTGGAGAAGATAGTAGAAAGTGCAATGAGACGGGGGTCCCGGCCCCCGCCCCCACGTGTTGAAAATAGCCAACAGCTAGGAGTGTGGAGATCTTCCTCCTCCACTGCAGCCTCCTCCACTGCGCTGGCGCTGGCGCTGGCCCGGAAGGATCCCGGCTACCTGCCTGCAAACCGGATTTACCTGTCGCATCCGGGACCTTTTAGGTCAAAGGCGGTCACTTCCGCTGGCATCACCGCGCCACTTCCTGCTCCCCTCGGGTGGGCATTTTGTCTTGGGCTCCGGCCGGAGGTCACTATGGCCGGCGCGATGGCAGTCGCAAGGGTGAGTGTGCCCGGCGCGTGCCGCGGTTCTTGCCGCGGGGTTGTCTGCGGCCGCCGGGCTCCGGATGGGGCGGCGCGGCGCGGCGCGGTGCGGGCGCGGCTGCCCGGGGCCTGCCCAGGGAATCAACGCGTCCCGCACGCGCGGCAATGGGTTTTTTGCTTGGTTGGGTTTTGTTTTGTTTTGTTTTTTGTCTTGCCAGCCCTGGGGCTTGAACTCGGGGCCTGGGCGCCGTCCCTGAGCTTTCACTCAAGGCTGGCGCGCTACCACTGGAGCCACGGCGCCACTTCTGGGTCTTCTGGTAGTTAGTTGGGGATAAGACTCTCCCAGGCTTCCTGCCAGGGCTGGCTTTTTGAATGCAGTCAGACTTACTACCCCCTCTTTCACTCTCCCTCATCCTTCTTCCATCTCCCCCCTTTGATGAGTCATTTGTCTGCAGTGCCCTCTTGTGAGGTTTGACCGGTGCTTGTATTTCCCCACAGACTGAGGCCGATGTGAATCCCAAGGCCTATCCTCTTGCAGATGCTCATCTCACCAAGAAACTGTTAGATCTTGTTCAGCAGTCATGTAACTACAAACAGCTTCGGAAAGGAGCCAATGAGGGTAAGTCAGCCATGAAGTTCTGCTAGGGAGGATGTTAACGCCACCGTTCTCCATCTGAAGCCCCTGGTCTAGATTTAGAGTTTGGAGGAAGGACTGAGTTTTTCCTCATCTCCCCTTTTCTGTACTTTGGGGGAGGGGGGAGGTACTGGGGCTTGAACTCAAGGCCTTGAGCTTTGTTTTAGTTTTTTCCCCCTCACAGCTGGCACTCTACCACTTCTAGATTTTTGCCGGTTAGTTGGAGATAAGATTCTCTCCAATTTGTCTACCTAGGCTGGTTCTGAACCTGTCTTCGGATCTCAGCCTCCTGAGTAGCTTAGGATTCCAGGTATGAACCACCAGCAACCAACTCTTTCCTTCTTTTTTTTTTATAGTCTTGTTTAGGCTGACTGTGAACTAAGGAGTCATCACTTTCCTATATTTTTGCCTTCTTTCTCGTCATATGTAAACCCTTTTTTCTTCCTTCCTTCCTTCCTTCCTTTCTTTCTTTCTTTCTTTCTTTCTTTCTTTCTTTCTTTCTTTCTTTCTTTCTTTCTTTCTTTCTTTCTTTCTTTCTCTAAATTCATCTGGGCACTGGTGGCTCACTCCTGTAATCCTACCTACTCGGGAGGCTGAGATCTGAGGATCCTGGTTCAAAGCCAGCCCAGGCAGGAAAGTTCGTGAGACTTTTACCTCCAATTAGCTACCAGAAAACCAGAAGTGGTGCTGTGACTCAAGTGGTAGAGCTCTAGCCTTGAGCTGAAGAGCTCAGGGACAGTGCCCAGGCTCAGCATTCAAGCCCATGACCACAAAAATAAATAAAGTTACCTAAATGAATGTTGTTTTTCATTATATCTTAGTACTTAACATCTATGAATTTCATCCTTGTTAACAAGTGAAATTTTTATTGGAATAGTTATATGTGCCAAGACATTTCTGCCCAGATGATAGAGAATGTTCTAAACAGATGGCCAGTAGATCACTGTGGGAGGCTTGTCTCTGAAGATAGTGAAACATCGGGCATTTTGCAGGGACCAATGAGAATCACATTGACCTGTGTTACTGAAAGAAGACAAAGCATGTAGCTGGTGTATTTGTCTTCATGGTTTCAGCCCTGCTCTTCATGCTGTGGTTCCTGGTGTAGCAGTGGCCAGTGACAGGAAGGCACTGGACAGGAACTTGTTCTTGATCCTCAGGTAGCTGAGGACACAGATAAATTGAGCATCTTGTTTCCTTATGGCACGCTTTGTTCTGTGCTACTCTAGGCTCAGTGGTGTCAGGACAGGTAGATAGGTACTTAGGTGAGAGATGCTACATCTTGGCTCTGATTCAGAATATGCTTACCTAGGGTTCATGAAAAAAAAAATAGGACACTCAGCCTTTCTGAGGAGGTGGAGTTTGAGCATAGAACTGAACATTGGTGGCAGGTACTAGAGAAGTGCTACACTACACTCTTCTTGCTGCCTACGGAATTTGTTGTAGTTGACCCAGGTAAGTGATGACAGTTCATCCCCTGGTCCTGGACCAAAAGCAAACCAATAAGTGATGAGATTCAGGATGTAGGTTTGACTGTCTCAAGTCTCAGGGTGCTCTGAGATAGACAATTACCTGTGCCTGGCCATTTTGCCCACTTTTCTTGTGTCTGTTATTCTTTCCCTGGAAATTATTTTGTTGTGGCTGCCCTGTCCAAGCTGCATGTGGCCCATGGCCTCCTGTCCTTGTCTCCACAGCCACCAAAACCCTCAACAGAGGCATATCTGAGTTCATTGTGATGGCAGCAGATGCCGAGCCCCTGGAGATCATCCTGCACCTACCCCTGCTGTGCGAAGACAAGAATGTGCCCTACGTGTTCGTGCGCTCTAAGCAGGCCCTGGGGCGAGCCTGCGGGGTTTCCAGGCCTGTCATTGCCTGTTCTGTCACCATCAAAGAAGGCTCTCAGCTGAAGCAGCAGATCCAGTCCATTCAGCAGTCCATTGAAAGGCTCTTAGTCTAAGCCTTTGGCCTCAGCCACACGCCCCCTCACCTCCTGAAGTCGTGTATCATATTGTCAGTGTTAGCATGTAGTATTTTCAATGCCTTTCTATTATAAAGTATTGTACTAAATCTGGTTTCTAGATTTTTGTATTGTTTTAGTTTGTTTTACAGAACTGTTTTCCCCTATCTCCCCTTCGTCCTCTGTCATCCTTTTATCCTGTCTTGAAAACTGAGCTAATGCCCAAAATAGGCAGAAAGAACAAGGAGAGACCTAACCTGAGGTACAGATTTTGTTGCAGCTTTCACCTGCCAACTCCCTTCTATATGCAGGATAGGAATAAATACCTGCCACTTTGTGTCCTTTGTGCCTGTCATGCGGAATCTCCATACATGGCCCAGTGGTTGAGTTTCCTTTGCATTTCCCTCTTTGTGAATGATCATGTATCGTTTAAGAAGGAGATATGTATTCTATGATGAGGTGGATATCCAGCCATTTACTAATGTGTACTTTACTCCTGGCAGCTCTTGATATGATGCTGTATTCTCACCTGACCCATGCCTCTGAGGGCGGTAGGACAGCAACATACCAAAGGAGAAATATGTAGGTGGGGTGGGAGTGGGTCAACCTGGGCCTTGACTCAGAAGTAGCAAGGACAAAAGGGTCAATTGATACTGGAATGAAGGATTCTGGGGGAAAAAATAGTAGTTACATGGTAGCTACAGCAGAGATAGTAGAGTCCTGAAATTATCTTTGGGTCAGTGGGGATTTCTTCAGTGGCCGCTTAGCACTGGCTGTAGGAGCCCTTACCTTCTCCTGCTGCGGTGTGGGTGCAGATGTATTCTATATCACATGAAAACACAGGTGTCTTATTCATTCTTGAACATCCTAATAAAAAAGTATATTCATACTCCATTTTAAACAAAGTGTGACAGTGCCTGCTTGTTTAGATTACATAAACCTGATTTTTTTTTTTTTTTTTTTGGTCGTGGGGCCTGAACTCTGGGCCTGGGCACCGTCCCTCCCTCAGCTCTTCAGCTAAGCTTAACGCTATACCACTTAAGCCACTGCGGCACTTCTGGCCTTTTCTGCTTATGTGGTGCTGAGGAATCGAACCCAGGGCCTCATGCATGCAAGGCAAGCACTCTACCACTGAGCCATTATCCCATCCCTGATAATTTGATTTGTTGTTGTTTGACTAGGGACCAGACCCCTACACATCTGTGTGTGGCAAGCTGCCACTGAGCAGGTTTGGCAATTCAAAATGCCTTTTCTTATCCAGACTCAGTCATGGAAGTGTGGCTGTCACTCTAGAATCCTTATTGGTCCTACTGACATTTAGGACTGGTTAATAATTTCTGGAAGGGCCGGGCACTAGTGGCTCACACCTGTAATCCTAGCTACTCAGGAGGCAGAGATCTGGATCGCAGTTTAAAGCCAGCCCCAGCAGGAAAGTCCATGAAACTCTTCAATAAACCACTAGAAAACCAGAAGTGGTGCTGTGGCTCAAGTGGTAGAGCGCTCTCCTTGAGCTGAAGAGCGCAGGGACAGCGCCCAAGCCCAGAGAGAATTCAGGCCCCAAAACCAAAAAGGAAAAAAAAAAAACAACTAAGAATTTCTGGAAGGGGCTGCCCTGTGTATGTTTACTTGCACCCCTGTTCTGAAATGTTGGAGGGCTGTGGTCATGCTTAAGTGGTAGAGGGCCCTGGGTTGAAATCTGAGTGCCACCAATAAGTAAACCATGGATGGGGAATAAGACGACTTTTTAGACTTTGTATTCCCTCTTCTTGGTTATAGGTTACACGTTGAAAACCAGGTAGAGCTTATAGTTGTAGCATTTATCTATTGGATAAGCAGTCTCTTGTGAAAGGAGGAAGTCATTGTGAAGTAGTGAATTAGTATTCCCCACGAGACCGTGAGGTAGCCTGCTCGCCACTGATCCACACTCTGGTGAGCCGGCTACCACGGGCCAGAGAAAATCCCAGGTAGAATTGGCTTTTATATATGTTGTGGTCCAGGTTTCAAGGGCTCAAACTAGAAAGGCCATACTCGTCCTAGCTCCCATCTCAGTGTGTGTGAGAGATTTGGAGAGAGTATTTCCAGATGACAGGAAGGGGATGACGTCTCCCAAAGCTCGAGGTCCTACCTTGCTCTTCTTAGCTTTTAGTACAAAAGACATGAGAGAAGGGCACATAGTGATACGTGCTATTCCACATGTCCCTGGAGTTTGGTTAAGGTTGCTGTGGTGTCCTGCTGTCATGGCAGCCAGGCCCTGCTGCATCACCTGGGAGCAACCCTTCTGGCAGCTTACCTGCAGCTGAGTCCATGACGCGCATGCGCAGGCCCAAGTTTCTAGCGAGATTTTGCGACAGCCCCACCTGGCGGACTGAAGCGTCATTGCGGTTCTGAGTTGTGTATGTAGTTTGTTGCTTTTTATTTATTGCTAAGAAAGCAAACATTAGTTGCAGAGAAACACAGTATTTCTCGCAAATCACAGTGGCTATTCTAATATTCCTATGCCTGTTTGACACTCGTGTTGTCTTTCCTTTGAAATGGTTTCATACTTCCCATGTTGTAAATCGAACAGGAGAAAGGATACTGAAAGTTGGATGAAGTCATTCAGGAGCCACAAAGCAAAAGCCAGACTGAGCGAGGCACTGGTGGCACTCACACCTGTAATCCTAGCTACTCAGGAGGCTGAAATTCCTGGCTAAGAGAACCGCAGTTCAAAGCAAGACCAGGCAGTGAAGTCCATGAGAACCTTACCTCCGATTAACCACCAGAAAACCAGAAGTGGAGCTCTGGCTCAAAGTGGTAGACCACTAACTAGCTTTCAGCAAGAGATGGACAGTGCCAGGCCCTGAGTTCAAACCCCATGACTGGCCCAAAAACCAAACAAAAAGTCAACCGGGAATGTGCCAGAGGGCCCCTTCTCATAGTCCAGGACACTCCGGCATTACCAGGGACTCAGTGATGGGATTTTTTTTTTTCTTTTGCCAGTAGTAGGGCTTGAACTCTGGGCCTGGGTGCTGTCCCTGAGCTCTTCAGCTCAAGGCGACCACTTGAGGCACAGCGCCACTTCTGGTTTTCTGGTGGTTAACTGGAGCTAAGAATCTCATGGACTTTCCTGCTTGGGCTGACATTGAACTGCGATCCTCAGATCTCATCCTCCTGAGTAGCTAGGATTACAGGCATGAGCCACCAGCGCCAGGCTAATGATGGTACTTTCTTACTCTTACATACACATAAATGGCTGTGACTACCACAATTAATCCCTTTATAGATTGATCTGGAACCCAGAGATTCTAACATTACTTCATTTAACAAGGGTAGGTGGTCTAATTTCTCCAAAAGGCAAATGAGCACTAGTTCTTCTAAGTGGAAGAATTATCTTCCTTTTTAACTATTTCTACAGTAGAGTTTGAACTTGGGGCCTCTTATTACTGAGCCATACCTGTGGCCCTTTTTTACCTTAACTATTTCTTTTAGAGGCTCAATTTTTTCTTGAACACATTCCTCCTAATTTTACACCTCCTCACAGCAACCACTGTGGTAGAGATATACCACACCCAGCTTCTTTTATTGAGATGAAGTCTCATGAACTTCTGCTTAGGCTGGGCTTGAACCTCAAGACTTCTGATCTCCACCTTCCAAGTACCTAGGGTTGCAGGCATGAGCCACCATGCCCAGTGGATTGTCTTCCTTCTTGTCCTAACAAGGAAAGAATCAGAAAAGAACACATAGAGGTACATGTCTGTCAAGTGGACAGGAGGATCTATGAGTTGAAGGCTATCTAGACTGTCTCTGGTGGCTCATGCCTGTAATCCTAGCTACTCAGGAGACAGATCTGAGGATCACAGTTCAAACAATGTTGTATTTCATTGTTATGATGAGTTCCCAGTGGGAGAGAAAACTATGTTAAGTGATGCAAAACAGTATACAGTACAAAATTAGGTTTGTTTATTCACACAGCACAGTAAGGCACGGCAAAGCAGGGCTGCACTGCCTCCACAGCAGCGGGTCTCAAATGTCCCCTAGGTTTCTGTCAGGCAGCTCTTTGCAGCTCAGGAGAAACACTTACTAACTTCGTGAGAAAAAAGAAAACAGGAAACTTGGTACCAGTGGCTCAGGCCACCTCCTCAGGAGGCTGAGATCTGAGGATCATGGTTCAAAGTCATCCAGGCAGGAAAGTCTGTGTGACTTATTTCTAATTACTACTTAAAAAAAAAAAAAGACAAAACAAAACAAACTAGAATTGAAGGTATGACTCAGTCTTGAGCAAAAGAAGCTTAGAGAGCTGGCCCGGTGGCTCACGCCCTGAGGATCACAGTTCAAAGCCAGCCCGGGCAGGAAAGTCTGTGAACCTCTTTATCTCCAATAAACCACTAGAAAACTGGAAGTGGCTTGTAGCTCAAGTGGTAGAGCGCTAGCCTGGAGCTGAAGAGCCCAGGGACAGCGCTCAGGCCCAAAGTTCAAGCCCTGTGACTGACAAAAAAAAAAAAAGGGAAGCTCAAAGACAGCTCCCAAGTCTGAGTTTAAGCCCCAGGACCAGTATAAAAAAACAAGACATCAGTCTGTGGTGGAAGGCGGCTGGCTGTGCGGTCAGTCCTGGAAGTGCTTGGTGAGGGCATCCAGCAGCTTCTGTTTCTTCAGCTCACACTTCAGCCCGTACATCCTGCACGCCTCCTTCAGTGTGGCCACATTGAGTTTATGCAGCGTGCCCTTGTTGATGTGCTCCTTCAGCTCCTCTGCAGATAACTCCACCTTGAACTTTTTGCTGCTAGAAGCGTCATCATCTGAGAAAAGAGCAGGAAGGAATGACTGGAAATACTATCAATGCCATATGCTGGCAGAGTCCTGGTTGACAATATTCTGTATAACTGCAATGCGTAGGGCCGTGGGGAAGACATGTCTTCACAAAGCAGCTTTAATTTTATGTACCATTTTTTTGTAGGAAAAAAAAAAAGTCCAGGATTGCTAAGAGCATAGGAAAAGACATTCTCTCAATCTCTCTTTCTTTTTTCTCCCAGTACTGAGGCATGAACTCAGGGCCTGGGTACTGTCCCTGAGTTTTTTTTGCTCAGTGTTAGTGCTCTACCACTCAAGCCACAGCTCCACTTCTGGCTTTTTGCGATTAATCTTACAGACTTTCCTGCCCCTGCTGGCTTCAAGCTGCAAGCCTCAGATGTGTCTCCTGAATAACTAGGATTACAGGCATGCCCCACTAGCATCTGGCACATTTTCTCTTGTTTCGGATTTAAATGACCACTTGTTCTGTTTTGGTTTTGCCCTGGTACTGGGGTTTGCACTTGAGAGCCTCTTACCTGCTAGGCATACGCTCTACTGCTGATCGACGCCCCCCATTTCTGTCCTGTACTGGTTATTTTTGAGATAAGGTCTCACTTTTTTGCCCAGGCCTGAACTGGGGATTGAACGCAAGACCTAGCACGTACACAGCAGCTACTCTACCACTTGAGCTATTCCTACAGCCCCTTTTCATCTTGGTTATTTTCAAAGTTGGGTTTTACTTTATGCTTGGGTCAGCCTAGGTTGTGATCCTCCTGCCTGCACGCTCTGTTACTAGGAATAACAAACACACACACACATCACTGCGCCCAGCCATTATGCTTACCTTCTGCTGAGATGACAGACGCATACCACACTCGGCCATTGGCTGAGATGCAGTCTCACTCGGTATGCCTAACGCTGGCTTTGATCCCCAGACCCTGACAATTAGAAACTTAAGCCACTTTGTACGGGAACCCAGTGTACTCCACACCCAGTTCCTCACCTCGTTTCCGCTTGTTCACTTTTTCCTCTGGATTGTAGTCTGGTGGATAGACAAGTTCTTTAAACTCATCTACCAGGGAGCCCAGTCTTCGATTCATTGCTTCAACCTTGGGCACTAGAAAATCCAAACACAGAAGAGTGGCCAGGTAAGTGGCAAACAAGGCTGGGGTGGTCCACAGCCAGCTCCATGAGAAGCAGGAGCTGGAAGTGAGGTCAGAAGGGCCTGCGAGAAGGCAGCTGACCTGATGACCAGAAATCATTCAATAAAGTCCTTTCAGCGCCTCCCACGTACAGCCGTCCCTGGGTGTGAGAGTTGCTTCCCAGCAAATCCTCCACTGTTCAAGCCCCTTCTTTAAACTGGCAAGGCATTTGCATTTAACCTCTCTCATACTTTAAATCACTTCTAGATTATTACTTCTACCCAATATACAATGGTGATGATGTGGAAATAGATTTAACACTGTATCTTTTAGGGAATACAGATCCTCACCCCCAAAGGCTACCATATTCAATGCAGATGCACTGTTTTTCTTTTTTTTTGGGGGGGGGGGGGTCGATCATAGGGCTTAAACTCTGGCCCTGGGCGCTGTCCCTGCGCTCTTCAGCTCAAGGCAAATGCTCTACTGTTTGAGCCACAGCGCCACTTCCAGTTTTTTGAGTGGTTTATTGGAGGTAAGAATCTCACAGAATTTCCTGCCCAGGCTAGCTTTGAACCATGAAACTTAGATATCAGCCTCCTTAGTAGTAGTTAGGATTACAGGAGTGAGCCACCAGCGCCCGGTTTTCCAAGTTTTTTTTATGTGAGCTTGGATGAATCTGTGGGTATGGATTCCAAAAATCTGGAGTCAGCACTTTACAATTAACTTAATGTCTTAAAGCAAGGGGCTGCTTAACTCAAGCATTCTCTTCTGCCAGACTTGGCATCAGAGTACCTACTATCCTCTATAATACCTACAATACATCTACTGTCTCGCATAGTATAACTTGGAAGTGAAGCCTGCCAAACGAATGATTCTGATTGTTTTAACCTTTGTGAGACTCTCCATTAAATCCAATTGCTTCCCAGTGGATATTTACTTCTGTCAGTGAACTCCCTGTGTAAAAAACTCACAATCAAGAAGACTATAGCAGCCAGGCACTTGTGGCTCATGCCTATAATCCTTATGAAGAATAGCTATAATCCTAGCTACTAAGGAGGCTGAGATCTGAGGATCACGGTTCAAAGCCAGCCTGGGCAGGAAAGTCCCTGAGACTCCAATAAGCCACCAGAAAACGAAGTGGTGCTGTGGCTCAAGTGGCAGACTGCCAGACTTGAGCTGAAGAGCACAGGGACAGCACCCAGGCCCAGAGTTCAAGCCCCACGATACAAAAACTACAGCAAGGCCAGAGATGGCCAAAAGCTTCCCACCGTAGATGATGAGGGGACTTTTCTCAGGGAGAGCATCAGGGAGAGCACATAGTGCATTGAAGAGGCGGTAAGCACAGTGGTTTAGGCAAGGGCTTTAGGCAAGAGATGCTAGATTCTAATCCTTGATCCACTACTTACTGTTTAATACATGTACCTTGAATAAATCATTCTCTTCTCTGTAGAATTAGGACAATGATGGCCCCTAGTTCACAGACTAAGGATTTAAATGAGTTGATGCACAGGACGACCAACAGCGCCTGGCATACTGTAGATACTCAGTATTATATAGAATTGAATTTCACAGATGTGTAAGCACAGGGCAGCCTAGTTCAGAGGCAGGTTCCAGGAACCTGGCCCTCTGTCCTCCTCACTGCAGAATTAGACAAGTCAACTCCCAGGCAGTCTAGAAAAATCTTTGAAGCAGAGATCATCTGACAGTCAATGAGGTTAAGCTTTTAGAGAGGGCTAGGAAATGCATCAACTGGTCAGAGTGAAATCAAAAAGGTAGCCTTTTTATCTGCCAGTACCTAGGCTTGAACTCAGGACTTTGAGTTCACTTATTTTCTTTGTTCATGGCTGGTGCTTTACCACTAGAGCCACATCTCCAGTTCAGCTTTTTTTTTGCTGGTTAATTGGAAATAAGAGTCTGTCCAATTTGTCTGCTCTGGCCAACTTCAATCTTCTGTCTTCAGATCTTAGCCTCTTGAATTGCTAGGATTTCAGGTGTGAGCCACCAATCCTAGCAGCAGCCTTCTTTATGAGGAAGAATGAACTTCTTGGTAGCTGAAGCCTATAATCTTAGGAACCCAGGAGGCTGAGATTTGAAGTATCATGATTTGAAGCCAGCCCAAGGCAGAAAAATCTTCAAGACTCCATTTCCAGAATAACCAGCAAAAATCTGGACTGGAGCCAAATAAGCCGCCAGCTGAGCAAGCTTGCTGAGCAAGCACAAGTTCCTGAGCTGGAGTACTAGCAAAAAAAAACAATTCTCAAGCTGGGCATCGGTGGCTCACACCTATAATCCTAGCTACTCAGGAGGTTAAGATCTGAGAATCATGGTTCAAAGACAGGCCAGGCAGGAAAGTCTGTGAGACTTTTATCTCTAATTAACCACCAGAAAACTGGAAGTGGTACTATGGTTTAATGTGGCAGAGTGCTTGCCTTGAGCAAAAGTGCTCAGAGACAGCGCCCTGTCAGGAGTTAAAGCCTCATGACCAACAGTAGTAGAGCTCTTGCTCTGATGTATAAAGACCTCGGTTTCATCCCCCATTCTGTTTCATCAAACAGGAAAACTAAGAGAAACTGTCGAGACTTGGCTCAAGCTTCTTACTCGTCAGGTCCACTGCTGCCTCGGGCTCCATCATGTCCAAAGCCAGAGCCTCCAGGTTCCGGAAGTGCTGCTGTAGCACCGGGTTCTCAAAGCTGTCACTTCTGTGATAAAACAATAAAATGAAAATGTAGGGACGTTAACAATTAAATGACAACATTAAATACATCCTGCTGAAATGCCAAAGGTCAGCTGAGAAAAAACAGTTGGCAATCTTATCACAACTCAGTTTCTTTAAGACTGTAACTCACTATGTCACCCAAGCCTGGTCTCAGTTTCCCAGTCCTCCTGCCTCTGCCTCCTGAAAACTGGGACTACAGGTTCACGTCCTCATACCCAGCTTCTATCACACATCCTTCTGGGCCTGCACCTCTGATGGGACTCAGCGTGGAAGACAGCTCCAGATAAAAGCCCGAGAGTGAGCAGTGCTCACCTGTATTTGAAGCGGAGCCTCTGAACAATTGCTTTCATCTTGTCTATTTGCTCCGAGTTGGCTATGACCTTGTCAGTGAGGGGTACCTTGCGTTTATCGTCGGCATAGGGCAGGAAGACAAGCTGGAAGCCTGAAGAAGGGAGAAACATTTTTTCTTTTTCTTTTTTGTCAGTCGTGGGGCTTGAACTCTGGGCCTGGGCGCTGTCCCTCAGCTCTTCAGCTCGAGGCAAGTGCTCTACCACTTGAGCCACAGCGCCACTTCTGGTTTTCTGGTGGTTAATTGGAGCTAAGAGTATCATGGACTTTTCTGCTTGGGCTGGCTTTGAACCACGATCCTCAGATCTCAGCCTCCTGAGTAGATAGGAACAGGCATGAGCCACTGGTGACCAGGAGAAGCATTTTCTGAGATTTGATTTCAAGTATCATAGTAGTCTGCCTCTCAGCTCCAAATGCACCCTTCCATGTCTTGTGGTGCTGGGCTGGGTCAGGGGCCTGCATACCTCTGTTCTCCTTCACTAGCTGACACCTGATAGCATCGGCTTAGCAGACGCCTTCAGGACTGAGGGGAGGGCTGGAACTGTATTTATTGGTCCCATCCAGCCTGGGCCCTGCATGGCAGCAACACTGAATCCAGGCTCTACCTTGTTTGAGTGCATCTAGAAGCAACTGGACGTGCCTCCTCCCTGCTGCATGAAGTCTTGGCTCCACTGCCCTCTTCTTCTCCTTTGAACTCTCCTCTTTCCCTCGCTCTCCAGCACATATTAAAATGGAAAGATGCAAGAACTACCAGGTAGATCGAAGGCTAGTTATTAGCTGGTTTTAGGCATGAAAAACTGACTCAATGACTGCCCCCAAGTACAAAGCCTTGCTGGCAGTGCTGAAGAGGCTGAAGGAGGAGGAGGGACCAAGCCCTTACCTCTCCTCTGTCCTCTAGCCTTCCTAGAGCACCTCACCTAGCCTGAGAACCAGCTGATTATGGATGGTCTCAGCCCCAGCAGTAGAGAAGCGTGTGACAGGCGAGGCTCAGCTGGGGAGTGGTTAATGACTGAGTTGTTGTGAGTACTGATGATTAGAGTTAAAAATAAACCTTTATAAGCTGGGTGCCAGTGGCTCACACCTGTAATCCTAGCTACTCAGGAGGCTGAGATCTGAGGATTGCAGTTTGAAGCCAGCCTGGACAGGAAAGTCTGAGAGACTCTTATCTCCAATTAACCACCGGAAAAGCAGGAGTGGCGCTGTGGCTCAAAGTGGGAGAGTGCTCGCTTTGAGCTGAGGGACAGCGCCCAGGCCCAGCATTTAAGCCCAAGGCTAGCGCTCTACCACTTGAGCCACAGTACCACTTTCAGCTTTTTCTGCTTGTGTGGTGCTGAGGAATTGAACCCATGGCTTCATGCATGCAAGGCATGCATGCTCTACCACTGAGCTACCTTCCCAGCCCAATAAACCTCTAAAGGATAGCTTTTGTTTGTTTAGTGTTGGCCCTTGAACTCAGGACCTACCCACTGTCCCTGAGCTTTTCTGCTCAAGGCTCATGCTCTACCACTTTGAGCCACAGCTCCACTTCTGGCATTTTGATGGTTAGAATTAAGAGTCAGTCTCACAGACTTTCTTGCCCAGACTGGCCTTAAAACACAATCCTCAGATCTCAGCCTCCTGAGTAGCTAGGATTACCGGTGTGAGCCCCCAGTGGCCTGGCCTAAAAGGTAGCTTTATAATGTTAATTTTTAATAGCATGCCTAGAGACTGGGCACAAGCAGCACATTATTAACTTATTTCCAATGCAAAATCACGTGGAGGGGAAGGTGTTCCAGAATTCCCACCTCTGTGGAATAGCAGAATGGCTAGTTGCCCAAGCTGGTCAGCTAACATGTAACAGAGATGGGTCTGAAACCAAGAGAGCTTTCAGACATATGAGCATAAAACAAAGGCAAAGCTGGGCATGGTAGTCCATGCCCTTAATCCCAGCACTTGTGAGGCTGAAACAGGGAGATCATGAGTTTGTGGCCAACTGATCTAGAAAGCAAGACCTTGTCTCCAAAGAAAGCCACATACCTGGAGGAGTCACCTGAATTTTCTGGTCATCCAGCTCCTCTTCTTGTGGTATCAGTGCCACAAAGTAAGGGGGAACGTTCCTATGGGCTGTGTACCTACATACTGCTATGACCTGGCGCTCCAGACACTTGATGAACAGAGCATTGAACAGGGTGGAGCTCCCTAAAAAACAAACGTCTCAGGGGTTAGCATTCCAAAGACTTTTCCTCTCCTTCTTAGACCATCACATAACCCTACAGATTCTCTTCATTTTCTTTTTCTTGGCAGCACTGAGGTTTGAACTCAGGGTCTCACATTCTACCACACAAGCCAGGCTCCCTCCTCTTTTTTACTCCATTTTTAAGATAGGGTCTCACATTTTTGCCCAGGCCAGCCTTAGACCATATAGCTAATATTATCAGTGTGAACCACCATGTCCAGCTTGGTTTGTTTGTTTGTTTTGTTTGGTAGTGGGTCTTGAACTCTGGGCGTGGGCGCTGTCCCTGAGCTCTTTAGCTCAAGGAGAATGCTCTACCTCTTGAGCCACAGCACCACCTCCAGTTTTCTGGTGGTTTATTAGAGATAAGAGTCTCACAGACGTTACTGCCCGGGCTGGCTTTGAACCCCAATCCTCACATCTCAGCCTCCTGAGTAGCTAGGATTACAGGCATGAGCCACCGGTGCCCAGCATTTTAAGAAGTCTACCTCTAGCCGGGTGCTGGTGGCTCATGCCTGTAATCCTAGCTACTCTATTATCTGATGCCTCAAATAATTCCACAGGAAAAGCTGGGGGTTTTATTGTTGTTGTCAGTACTAGGGCTTGAACTCAGGGCCTGGACACTGTCCCTTACCTTTTTTTTTTTTTTTTTGTCAGTTGTCGAGCTTGAACTCTGGGCCTGGGCGCTATCCCTGAGCTCTTCAGCTCAAGGCTAGCACTCTACCATTTTGAACCATAGGGCTACTTCTGGTTTTCTGGTGTTTAATTAGAGATAAGAGTCTCACAGACTTTCTTCCCTAGGCTAGCTCTGAACCATGATCCTCAATCTCAGCCTCCTGAGTAGCTAGGATTACAGGTGTGAGCTACCAGCACCTGGCCTGTCCCTTAGCTTTTTGCTCAAAGCTGGCACTCTACCACTTGAGTGACACCTCCACTTCCAGCTTTTTGCTGGTTAGAGGTAAGAGTTTCATGGACTTTCCTGTCTGGGCTGGCAATCCTCAGATCTCACCCACCTGAGTAGCTATGATTACAGATGTGCACCACCTGCACCCAGTTAGGAAAAGTCTTTAAAAAGTCCACATCTCCTGGATTTTCATTTTCATGTTTTTATATCAGCATAGTAAGGGTCCTGAAGAGACCTCTAACTTGGTTTCACCCCACATTTCCAAAAGTTGAGCATGAATCATGGTAAGTACCCATGAGCATCTCCTATACAGCGTCTAGGCAGGACCCATGGGAACCATGGCTCGTGTCCTGTGTTAAGAATCTTCCATCGATCCTGGCTCTGTGCCACTTACCATTGACCAGGGACTCCTCAGGGTACACGAACAGGGAGGGCCTCAGATAGTGGTGCTTCTTCAGCACGGCCAAGGGCTTGAAGCCAATGAGAACCAAACCTGGGTCCTCAAAGCGCTTCAGGTCTTCTGTTTCCTCTTTCTCTAGTATGATGGGCCGACTCC
Source organism: Dipodomys spectabilis (assembly GCF_019054845.1). NCBI lineage: Eukaryota > Metazoa > Chordata > Mammalia > Rodentia > Heteromyidae > Dipodomys > Dipodomys spectabilis. The sequence continues at coordinate 1,873,349 of NW_024870907.1, read as the reverse complement.
CGTAGATCTAGGAGGGGAACAATGAGGACGACTATGCTGAAGCTACGTGGAAAGGGGACCAGATGACAGCAAGTTAAAACCAAGCTCTCTTTAAGAAGCAAGAAACCAAAGGCCTCCTTCTCCTCCAAGAGGGAATATATTTTGAGGGACTGCCATGAACTTTTATACCTGCCATCTACTTTATCTTCTGTTAAATATTAAAACAACAACAACAACAATAACTGACAGGAAAGCTGGGTATGGTGGCTATGCCAGATGCAGGAGGAATGGCCAGCCTGGGCTACACAGTCAGACTGTGTCTCAAAAAAATAAGAAAGGGGGTGAGGGGGCGGGGAATGGTAGTATATGCCTGTAATCCTAGCACTCACAAAGCTAAGGCAGAAGGGTTACAAATCAGAGGCCAGCCTGGCTATATAACAAGTTTAACCTATCTGGAGCTATATAGTGAAACCCTTTCTTAAAAAAAAAAAAAAAAAAAAAAAAAAACTAGGGCTGCAGCTCAGTGTTAGATGCCTACCTGGCATGTGATACGCAAGAGCCTGGGTTCATTCTAGCACTACAAATTTTGTTTTTCCTTTTTTTAGCACTCTATCACTTGACCCACACTGCCACTTCCGGCTTTTTCTGCTTATGTGGTGCTGAAGAACCAAACCCAGGGCCTCATGCATGCAAGGCAAGCACTCTACCACTGAGCCACCTTCCCAGCCCATTTTTTTTTTTTTCAATTTTAATAGATGAGTCAACTGCAACTCACTGACTGGGCAATTCATTCCACGTTCTACAACTGTTCCTTTGCTAATCTCCCAGCTTCATCCGTCATTCACAAAAGACGGCAGATAGGAACAGATATTCTTAAGTGTTCACTTTAAAACTTGTTAGTATTTTAATCCAGAATGATTAGCACCAAGATTTAGTAGCAGAGCCAAATTCAGATCTTACAAACAACAACCAAAAAATCCCTCACTGGTCACCAGTGGCTCATGCCTGTAATCCTAGTTATGCAGGTTGTTAAGATCTGAGATCATGGTTTGAAGCCAGCCTAGCCAGGAATGTCTATGAGATTCTTAGCTCCAATTAACTGCCAAAAAAAAGCTGGAAATGGAGCTCTGACTCTGAAGTGGTAGAGCACTAGCCTTGAGCAAAAAAAAAACTCAGGGACTGTGCAAGGCCCTGAATTCAAGCACACACAAAAAATAGTCTGGCACAGAAATGGAGGGACAATGGGTGAACAAATGCACTACCAAGAGCCAAACCTAGGTCCTCAAACCTTACTAGACACTATATTCAAGGTGAGCTATACAATTAAGGGTGGGGATAGAAGGGAAGAGGTAGAAATGTACTCCATACTCCTTAGTACATCACCTTTATAATAAAAATTTCAAATTTTTGTTTAAGTCTCTCAAGCTTTTCTCAGGATCAAGATATAGATTCAGTGGCCTGGTGTTGGTGGTCCACACCTTTAATCGTAGCTACTCAAGAGACTGAGATCTGACCAATGAGTTGGAAGCCAGCCTCAACAGGAAAGTCTATAAGAATCTTATCTCTAATTAACCACCCAAAACCCAGAAATAGAATTGTGACCCAAGTGGTAGAACATCAGCCTTGAGTGAAAAAAATAAGGACAGAGCCCAGGCCCTGAAAAGTCAGTGGCCCAAAGAACTTCTGTATGTAAATAAACAGCACACATACGGAAAAACTAGTTACTTCCAAAATAGAACAGGACGTTTCTGAGCTTGTCTTCCAGAAAAGTAGGGCAAAATTCTCTGGTTGAAATCTGTGTTCCCAAAAATAAATCTCAGGGGTTGAACCAAAATAATATTTAATTTCAGTCATCCTTTTAAGGTCCTGCAGTGAAGTGAAAAACTGATTCTCTTCCACGTGTTACATAATTTAAAATGATGGCTCATTTGATTTTAATTTCAACTCAAATTCTTCTCTGGATGAAACTGAAGTGAGAGGAAGAGGAAGGGGAATGTCGCATCTTCTGTCCTTCAGGTCAAAGAGCTGATATATATTATTTCAAAAAACACAGAAAAAAACTGGCTTATTAGCAAAGTGAAGTTCTCCCCACTTTGCATCTCAACATGTCCTGGCTAACTAGCAAGCACCATCTGCCACTGCTCGAGCAAGGACTGCGCATGCCACAGCTCTTATAAACGCTGGCCCTGTTTAACGTTCTCCACTTCGAAGTCATACTCACCCAGAAGCCACAGCTCCAAAGAGAAATCACTATGTGTGTCACCTGGAAGTGATCTCAGTGTGTCTACTCCTGTGACCGCTTGCTAGAATGGAAGAACATTCCATCACAAGCAATGTCTACCTACCTGAGACCTTTTGGTGTCACTGGGCAGGAGCAAGCTGCCTGTATTTACATTGAATACTCTGGATTTCGTCTTCAGTGGTTCGTTTGTTTCCCTATAAAGCCTCACTGGAAAGGGCTTAGTAGCCTTCTGGACCAAGTTATAGATGCCCACAGTGAGCACTATGTCGTTGTTGAGCTTAAACTTTAACCTGGGGGAGAAGAATATAAAAGTACAGACTGAAAAATTATATATATTTTCTCATCAGACTCCTTTCATGGCACTCAGTTTTGATTTGTGCTAACGAAGCTCTTAGAATATAAATAGAATGCAGCCAAGCCTGGCAGTGTCTGCCCGTTTCCCAGCACTCAGGTTAAAACAGAATTGTGTGTTCAAGGCCAGCCAGCACTAGAACAAGACACTTCCTCCACCCTGGGGGGGGGGGGGGGAGGATAATCTAACATTCTGGTTCCCATTGGTGAAAAACCATATTAAGCCAATGTGTGTGTATGCTAGTACTGGGGCTTGAACTCAGGGCTTGGGTGTTGTCCCTTAACTTTTTTGCTCAAGGCTGATGTTCTACCACTAGAGCTACAACTGTGGTTAATTTTTTAAATAAGAGTCTCATAGACTTTTCTGCCTAGGCTGGCTTTGAACCTCAATCCTCAGCTTGCTAAGCAGTTTGAATTACAGGCCTGAGCCCCTGGCACCCAGCCCAAGATGATACAATTTTAACAATGATTATTAACTAAAACTTATTAAGCCTTCATTCTAAACATGCTTGTTTATATTTTTTTTTAATGTATACCTCACAATAAGCTGGTACGAGGCTGGTATTGTTACCCCACAGAGAAAATGACGGTAAACAATGTACTAGAACAAGGCATGAAGGCCATGTTCCTCTAGAGAAATACCTCACCAGCCCCTGCAAGAGAAAGCAAAACAAATAGATTGGGCTGCCTGGAAACACAGTAGGTGTTCTAGAGGAGGCCAGAGAAGTAGGAGCACAGCCCAGGAAAGGCAAAGCAATGCACTATTTCGGGCTAGGTATGGGACTCAGGGGCAGCTGATCTAGGCTTAGTACACACCTTGAGAGCACACGCTTCTTGGTATCCTTGGAACGAACTTTCCTCAAGAGATCATCCAGCTTGCTTGACTCCTCAAAGTGAACCCCGAGATCCTCGTCCTCTGCTACACTGATGATATCTCTGTAGAACAAGGATATGTCAAAGCCTCCTGGTTTCTTCAGATGCATCAAGTCAAGAAAGATACCTGGTATAAGGAGAGGCAAAAAGTGAGCGGGCCAGCTGGGAATGTGGCTTTATTGGTAGAGTGCTTGCCTAACATGCATGAAATTCCAGGTTCAATTCCTCAGTACCACCTAAACAACAACAACAAAAAAAACGTTTAAGTGGTACTGTGGCTCAAGTGTTAGAGCATTAGCTTTGAGCACAAAAAGGTTCAAAGACAGTGCCCAGGCCCTGAGTTCAAACCCTAGAAGCAATAAAAAAAGAAAACACTAAAATAAATGAATGAATAGATGACCTCCAAGTATGTAGTGTTACTTGTGTGATATAAGTCAGCTGTTACAGTAGCTATAGATAACATACTAAAGTAATTATACATGATAGCACTGAAGTCAAGACAAGCTTGTACTGGGGTGCAGGTGGCTCACATCTATAATCCTAGCTATTCAAGAGACTGAGATCTAAAGATCACAGTTCAAAGACAGCCCAGGCAATTCATGAGACATGTGTCTCCAGTAAAAATGCTGGATGAAGTATGACTTAAGTGGTAGAATGCCAGCCTTGAGCTTTTTAAAAGCCAAGTGAAAACACAAGGCTCCTAATTTGAGCCAAACATACATATATGCGCGCGCACACGCACGCACGCACGCACGCACACACACACACACACACACACACACCACACACACACAGTTTGCTCTGGTAGAGGCCTCTAGACAGTATGACAAAGCCACTTTCAGTGTTAATGTCAAACAGGTTATCCCCACCCCCACTTCACTTTATTCTAGTTTTGTTTTGTCTACCAGTACTGGGCTTGGACTCTGTCCCTTAGCTTTCTCACTTGACGCTCTGGCCCTTTACCACTTGAGCTACATAGCTGTACTTCAAGCTTTTTGTTTATCAATTGGAGCTCAGAGACTCAAGACTTTCTTGTCTATGCTGGATTTGAATCATGATCCTCAGATCTCAGCCTCTGGAATACAGGATTATAGGTGTAAACGTATGCGCGCGCGTGCATATGTGCGTGTGCGTGTGTGTGTGTGTGTGTAAACTGAGACCTGGGTACTGACCCTTAGCTTTTCACTCAAGTCTGGTGCTCTACCAACGGAACCACACTTCTACTTCCCTAACATTTTTTTTGGTCATTCATGGGCTTGAACTCAGGGCCTGGGTGCTGTCCCTGAGCTTTTTCACTCAAGGCTAGCACTCTACCACTTTGAGCCACAGAGCTACTTCTGGTTTTCTGATGATTAATTGGAGATAAGAATCTCATAGACTTTCCTGCCCAGACTGGCTTTTAACCATGATCCTCAGTTCTCAGGCTCCTGAGTAGCTAGGATTTACAGGTGTGAGCCATGGGCGCCCAACACACTTTATTCTTTCATTTGATTCTGGATAATGAAAAGCAAAACTTAGGGGCTGGGAAGGTAGCTCAGTGGTAGAGCGCTTGCCTTGCATGCATGAGGCCCTGGGTTCGATTCCTCAGCACCACATAAGCAGAAGAAAAAAAAAGCTGGAAGTGGCACTGTATCTCAAGTGGTAGAGCGCTAGCCTTGAGCTGAAGAGCTAAGGGACAGCGCCCAGGCCCAGAGTTCAGGCCCACAACCGGAGGGCCCCCCACCCCCAACAAAAAGAAAAGAAAAGAAAAACTTGACACCAGTAACAAAGCAAGACATCAAATTAAGAGCCGATTAAAAAGAGCAAGGAAAATGCTCACCTGTGTCACGGAGGTCACTGGCTTTGGTCCTGGCCCGGCTAGCTTTGGCACTGTCATTCCCATGGGGGTCATCTTCATTGGTGAACAGCATGATCCTCTTATGGCTCATCTTGACCTGGACGTCACTAAAGAGGTTGGCACAGACCCACAGCACTTCACTCAATGAGTAGTCAGATCCATGGCCAATGAGCTCTTGAAAATGGGTTTTTCCCTGCTGTCCCTTAAAGCGGTCAAGCTCTAGCACTCGTTTAGCACCTGGTCAGAGGCAGGAGTCAAATGGGCAGAGAGACCAGAAGAACATCAGTTCCATCTTCGCCACAGGCTAACAGAGGGGCCTTTCTGTTAAGTCAATGAATATTTACACATGCAGGAAAGCACGCGCCTAAACAACAGGAAGGCAGATTCCTCATCCACAGTCCTCTTTGTTTGGGGTAGTGACATTCTTGGATAAGCAAAAACACTGATTTTTAGAACATTACTGACCTGGATTATCCAACTCTTGTAAGACATAAATATTTTTGAAATTCACTGAATTTTTGTCTTTTTCTGTGCCATAGAACACCACTGCCAAGAGATCACGATTACTGCTTATGATCTTATTGGTGTACACACTCACAATACACTGCAAAAATAAAAAGTAAAGGAGTATTTACATAGTACTATAGTTCCATAGGTGTCTAGTATGTGCTCAATATAAAGCAGCTGAATTTATACATGGCACTAGGCTAGGACATAACCTCTATTATTCAGGAAACTCCTGAATCTAGTGTGATGGGCAGAGATATCTATTAGCTAGTAAGTATAGATATATACCTATATCTATAAATTATACTTTATATGTTACAAATTATAAATTACATATATTATAAATTATATGTAAATATATATCTGTATAGCTATTTATATACAAGTATCTATCTACAAATAGATATTTATCTGTAATACAACACAAAGGACAATCTGTATTTAACAGAAGGTAAGAAATCAAAAACATGATTCGAGCCAGATGTGGGAGAGCAAACCTGTAATCCCAGTGCATGGGAGGCTGAGGCAGGAGGACTGAGTGCTGGGATTACAGGAGTGCACCACCATCCCAACTCTACTTTCTTTTAAACAATGATTCTAGCCATATGCTTGTGGCTTACACCTGGAATCCTAGCTACTCGGGAAGCTGAGTTCTGAGGATTGAGGTGCAAAGCTAGACTGAACAGGAAAGTCTTTTTTTTTTTTTTTTGCCAGTCCTGGGGCTTGAACTTAGGGCCTGGGCACTGTCCCTGAGCTTCTTTTGCTCAAGGCTAGCACTCTACCACTTGAGCCACAGCATTACTTCCAGCCTTTTCTGTTTACGTGGTACTGAGGAATTGAACCCAGGCCTTCATGCATGCTAGGCAAGCACTCTACCACTGAGCCACACTCCCTAGCAGGAAAGTCTTATCCTTAGTTAACTATCAAAAAGCTGGAAATGGAGCTGTGGCTCAAGTGGTAGAGCATTAGCTTTGTGCATAAAAGCTCAGGGACAGTGCTCAGACCCTGAGCTCAAGCCGAGGACCAGCACCAAATAAATTAAACAATGATTCCCACCAAAGAGGAAGCTCAGAGCAGAGGCTTGGGAATGCAACTCAATGACAGATCATTTGCCTACCAGGTATAAGACCCTTGGTTTCATCATCACCAGCACTTCAAGAGGGGGGGGGGAGGGGATGGGGAGAGGGTAGGTTTGAGTCCTTGCCTGAGGTTTGTTGTTGAGAAAGAGGTCTGGCTACTTCTCTGACTGGTGTAGGTGCTACAGGTTCAAGTTAGCAACCAAGATGTCTGTGGTTCTGTTCAGACCCTAGACAGCATCTCACCTTTCCACGTTTGCTCCAGACACTTCTCCCTACATTTATTTGATTTTTATTTTTGTTGGTTGTAGGCCTTGAACTCAGGGCCTGTGCACTGTCCCTGAGCTCTTTTGCTTAAGACTAGCATTCTACCACTCGAGCCACAGCTCCACTTCCAGTTTGTTAAGTGGTTTTATTGGAGGTAAGAGTCTCACAGGGACTTTGCTGCCTGCAGTGGCTTCAAACTTCAATCCTTACATCTCAGTTTCTAGAGTAGGTAGGATTATAATGTGAGCCACTGGACCCAGCCCCTCCATTCATTTTAATTAAGTAAAAAGACCATCTTACCTGGATGCTCATATCAAAAGGAGTCAATTCGTCTCCACTGTCAGACTCAAACATGGCCCTGGAGGCATCTACCAAAAAAATCAAACTGTCTCTTCCTGAATACTGATATTCTCCTATGGGGAAATGGAAAGGAGGTGAATACACTTAAAACCACCCTCAGTGTCAGAAACTTGAATCTTGCCAACGATCCGGGAAATCTTTACTATATTCTCTCTCAACTACAATGCCCATGTCTCCCCAAAAGTAACTTCTATCCTGACTTTTGACAATCACTTCCTTATTTGTCATTATAGTTTTAATTAGCTGAGGGCAACTCAGTGATAGTGTGCTTAGTAGGTGCAAGAAAATCAGTTCAATTCCCAGCAAAACTCATACCTGGATTCATCCAAGTATACAACTCTAAATATTAGTTTTGAATTTTTCTTTTTTTTGGGGGGGGCAGGTAGAACTGGGTTTTAAACTCTGGGACTGGAGGGCCTGGGAAGGTGGCTCAGTGGTAAACTCTGGGACTCACATAGCAGTCACTCTCCCAAGGAAACCTCATCTCTAACCCACTGAGTTCTGGTACAGAGGTTGCTCTGCCACTGAGTTACACTTCTAGCTCCTATTTTTCTTTATTAAGTAGTTGTACAAAAAGGTTACAATTCCATTAAGTCTGGTTTATGAGCACACTGCTTCTTCCTCAATGTCACCCTTGCTTCCTTCCTTCCTTTTGTCTCATTTTCCCCCTCTCCTCTCTATCCTCAAGTTACCATCTTTCTTTTCTTTTGATGTTTGTAGGATTGAATGCAGGCTTTTGTATACACTAGACAAGCACTCTACTGCTAAACTACATCCCTCCTTTTGGGTGGGGGTTAGGCAGTATTGGGATTTGAACACAGGGCCTCATGCTTGCTAGGCAGGTACTCTACCACTTGAGCCATGTCCCAAGTCGTTTTTGTTTTAGCTATTTTTCAGATAGGAGCTAGTGTTTTTTCCAGGCCGGATAGGACTGTGATACTATTTATGCTTCCCGTATAGGTGTGTTGACAGGCCCTTGCCACCATACCCTGCTATTAGGTGAGATGATACATTGCTAACTTTTTGTCCAAGCTGGTTTCAAACCGGGATCCTTCCAGTCTCCACTTTTTTTGTTTTTTTGTCTTGTCAATCATGGGTCTTGAACTCTGGGCCTGGGCACTGTCCCTCAGCTCTTCAGCTCAAGGCAAGCGCTCTACCACTTGAGCCACAGCGCCGCTTCTGGTTTTCTGGCGGTTTATTGGAGATAATAGTCTCACGGACTTTTCTGCCCCGTCTGGCTTTGAACCATAATCCTCAGATCTCAGCCTCCTGAGTACCTAGGATTATAGGCTTGAGCCACCAGCACCTGGCTCCAATCTCCACTTTCTAAATAGCTAAGATTACAGGCAAGAGACACCAAGCCTGGCTCGTCAGACTGGCCTCAAATTCACAAGTCTGCTGCCTGAATCTCACTATTATAGTTTTCAATCTTGGAGGTAGTTGGTAGAGTGTGCTGGGGCTCGAAATCAAGGTCTTACACTTGCTAGGCAGGTGTAACGTGCCATAACATTTGAGACATTCCCCAAGCTCTTTATGCTTTAGTTATTTTTGAGACAGTCTCATGTTTATGCTTGGGTCTGGCCCTGACTGCAATCCACCTACTTATTTTTCCATTTCCTATAGGAAATAGGATGAATAAGCTATAGTATATTTAAACTACGTTATAAAAATCACACATAGATATTTAAGTAGAAAGATACAACAAGAAAGGCAAAACAGAAAATTATGTATGCCTGTAATTCTTTGAAATCAAATAAATTAAGAGGGAAAAAGACACATGCATATGATTACAACATATGCACAGTATTTAAAAAATACAATTGCTCATGCCCACAAACAAAAACATAGATAACAGCTAGAAAATATGGGCTGAAAGATACATAAAAGACTGGAGGAGGGGGCTAGGAAGGTGGCTCAGTGGTAGAGTGCTTGCCTCATATGCGTGAGGACCGGCGTTCAATTCTTCAGCACCACATTATCATAAAAAGGCAGAAGTGGCACTGTGGCTCAAGTGGTACAGCACTAGCCTAAAAAAAAAAAAAAAAAGACTGGAGGAGGAGCTGGAAAGGTGGCTCAGTGGTAGAGCGCTTGCCTTGCATGCATGAGGCCCTGGGTTCGATTCCTCAGTACCATATTAAGCAGAAAAGGCCAGAATGACACAGTGGCTTAAGTGGTAGAGTGCTAGCCTTGAGCTGAAGAGCTGAGGGACAGCGCCCAGGCCCAGAGTTCAGGCACCGCAACTGACAACAAAACAAAAAAGACTGGAAGGGTGGTTGAAGTGGTAGAGCATCTGCTTAGCAAGTGCAAACCCCTGAGTTCAAACCCTAGTACCAACAACCACCACAACCTCACAAACACACACACACAGTTTTAAATTTTTCTACCCAAGAGTTAAATTAATATGTAGATTATAGATTACATGGCCCCTTCATTTCCTTCGTTCTATGTGTTACCATGTTGCTGAACAGACTCCCAAATCTGAAGGCTATCTTGAAATTTCTACCCTGTAAGTGTGTTCTACTATTTACTCTTCAATTATTGCAGTAATTTTTACACAGAGGAAGAGGAATGAGTAAAACTACTTTCTTGGGTAAGGAAGGATCTTACCTGAGTCATTGATGATGATAAAAGATAACCATGGACAAGATCATTTATTAGAGCTGAAAAATACCGATTTTTGAGAAAAACACACACACACACACAAATGGTGCAATCAGTAAAAACAAGGCTAGAAATATCCCAAAGAGGCTGGGAAGGTAGCTCAGTGGTAGAGCGTTTGCCTTGCATGCATGAGGTCCTGGGTTCCATTTCTTAGCACCACATAAGCAGAAAAAGCCGGAAGTGGCACTTTGGCTCAAGTGGTAGGGTGCTAGCCTTGAGCTGAAGAGCTGAGGGACAGCACCCAGTCCCAGAGTTCAGGCCCCAGGACTGGCCAAAAAAAAAAAAAAAGAAAGAAAGAAAAAAGAAAGGAAATATCCCAAAGACTATATATAGTAGGATCTGAATAAATGAGCCTAGATCAACTCTGCAAAACTCAATCATAGACAAGATTTGAGTTTTCCTGTGCACATAGGACAGTACTACAGGTTAAAGTCACCTACCAATTGCATCAGAGAGCTCCTCCTCTTCCTCTTCTTCCTCACCCTCAGTTTTGTAGTAAGACTCCCACTCTGACATGTTGGTTTCTGTTCACTAGGTAAAAGAAATTAAGATGAGTAACAAATTTAAAGTTTAAAAAATCTACTTCTAAGCCTGGTGCCGGTGGCTCACGCCTGTAATCCTAGCTACTCAGGAGACTGAGATCTGAGGATTTCGGTTCAAAGCCATCCCAGGCAGGAAAAGTCCATGAGACTCTGATCTCCAATTCACCACCAGAAAACTGGAAGTGGCGCTGTGGCTCAAGTGGTAGAGCCCTAGCCTTGAGCTGAATTGCTGAGAGACAGTGCCCAGGCCCAGACTTCAAGTCCCACAACCGACCCTCCCCCCAAAAATATCCACTTCTGGACTCCCTTTTTTGGTGGTTGGGGGGGTAGTCATACTGGGGTGTGAACTCAGGTCTCTGTCTCTTAACTTTTCCACTCAAAGTTGGCACTCTACCACTTTTGAGCCTGAGCTCCACTTCCAGCATGTGTGATGTTTGTGTTTGTGTGTGTGTGTGTGTGTGTGTGTGTTTAACTGGAACTAAGAGTCTCACAGACTTCCCTGTCTAGGCTGGCTTGGAACGTGGAACATGAGGAACTCCCAGCCGTTGGAGTGCGAAGGTAAAGGGCCTACCATCAGGGCCAATCGTGGCTGACTGTAAAATACCTTAAAAGCACTCTCCTCCCCTCTGACAGACATAGCACTGTGCTTTCTGCCGACCTCATGCCAATCTCGAAGGAGAACCCGAGCCCAAGGCCACAGCTGGCGCTGCCGCCTCTGAGGACACCTTGAAGTTCCCCACTTATGATAAGCCGGCTCTCCCACCCCGCCTCCATCTCTCCCCGCTCCCATCAGCCCCGCCGGACTTCACTTTTTCTGCCAGTTCTAAGGGAGGTGTGCCGTTTTTTCCCCTTCAGCCGTCCCAGGCTTTTATCCCGAATAAAACTTGTTGGTCTGTGGAGTTCGCCTCGCGGCTCCGCTCTTTATTCACACTCTCGCTACTGGGAATATTTACTTACAGGGGCGATGGGTGGGCGCCCTGATGGCTGGGTGCTCTGAAGGGTGTGCTAGGGCGGCCCAGCCCTGGGGTCCAGTTGCCAGCGCCAGTAGGACTGGGGGTCGGGGGACACGCGACGGTCTAGCGGAACCACCCACTCCGTCCAAACCTCTCAGCCAACCACGCTCCGTGAGGTCTCAAACACCGGTAGGCCTGGAAGGCCCGACGCCGCCTCCCCCTGGAGGAGGAGCGGGATCCGAGGGCGGCCCCTACCCTAAGCCTTGCACACCTAGAGAACGGTGCCCCCCGCGGCCAGGCTAGGAGACACCCGAGACTGAGTGGACAGGCGCAGTAAGACCCCCACTCGGGTCCCACGAGCAAGGCGCACGGACAATAGCCTACCTTAGCCGCAGGCAAGGGATCCACTTACTCACTAGGCGCGCACCAAGTCCGCACGGAGGCCGGCACTTTTGCCACCCAATCAACGTCCACTGCGTCATCACGCGCAACGTGCGTTCGTCGGACACGCCCCCCCACTAGCCTCCACAAACGTCGCTACCTGAAGCCAACGCCATTCGCGAAAGCCCCGCCCCTCCACGAAGCCCCGCCCCCGCCTCCCGGCAGGACGGCACGCACATGCGCAAAAGTGCGTCTCCGCCCCCACCTCCTCTTCCGTGTGGACCCTCCCGGTCCCCTTTCTGTCACCTCACAGTAGTCGTTGCCGGTGGCCGGTGCCGGCTCCCCTGCAGCGTTGGGCGGCCTCTCCCCCGCCCCTCAGGCCGGGCCGGGCTCGGTTCCCCCCTCCCCTGCTCCCTTTTCTCCCCACCCCGGGGAGGGGGGGGGTGCTAGGAGGTCCTAGCCGCTGCCGGGTGCCCCAGGGCCTTGGTGGCTGCCGCCACGGGTCCCAATGGAGCCGCCCAATCTCTACCCGGTGAAACTCTACGTGTACGACCTGTCCAAGGGCCTGGCCCGGAGGCTTAGCCCCATCATGCTGGGTGAGGAGGCCGGGGTCGGGTGGGAAGGAGGGCGCCGGCCGGGCGGGCCAGAGGGTGCCGGCGGGCCCGGGGAGGGGCCCGGCCTGGGGGCCCCGACTCCCGGCGAGAGTCGGGGTCCGGAGGATGGGAAGGCAAGCGGATGGAGGGGAGAGGGGTGCTGGGAGTCCGGGGAGCCGGGGCCCGAGGGGTCACGCCCTCCCCCTGCGCGGTGCGCCGCTAGAGGACGAGGCCTCCAGATCGCCCTCGGCCAGGACCGGGGCTGGCGGCGGTCCGGGGGAGCCCTCCGCACCCCTTTCTTGACTCGGTGGAGAGGGAGAGCCGGGGAGTGTTTCTCCCGCGCCGTGCCTCTCGTGGTGGAAGGGATACTACGGAGGACATTCTCCGATGGCCCCCAGAGAGCCTTCCCTCCGCGCGGAGGAAACTCCCTTTGTAGTATCCAGGGTAGGCGAGAAGAAGGAGCTAGAAGCTGCCCCAGAGGCCGCCCAGCCGTCATGGCCTTCCCCCCACCCCCACCCCCAGGTAGAGGGCAGGGCAGGTGAGCCGGGAACTTCAGAATTCAGAGTTCGGCCTGACAATGCCTTCCTCTTCGCTCGACATTTCTAAGTTGTAGTTCCTTTTGCCAAGATGGTAAGAAAGCCGGTCTGGAGGACTGGATGCTGATGGATCCGTGCAGATGAATAAGAGAGGTGTTGATTTTCGTTGTGCCCCATTCAACGGCTCTCCCTGTGGGGGAGGAAATCAGTGTAGCTCAAACCTGGTTTCAACTCAAGGATCAGAATGTCTAGCGTCACATAGGACTGATCAGGCTCGTGATTTCAGGTAATCCTAGGCAGGCAGGAAGGGGCTTCGGGAATCGAAGCTCGAAGAGCATTGGCAACACTTATTTGAATGGCGTTTCCTGGATTCTATGGGGGCAATAGGTGATTTAGTTCCGGCTCTGGGAAATGAAAGGGCAGAACTCAAGGAAACAAACTTGCTCCTTTTGAAGGTATCTTTTCAATGTCCTTGAGTTTCTGAATCGAACCCAGTTGAACTTATTCCTTCAACCCTGCACCCAGTGAATAGTTTCTCTATGTACCTTCATATCAGCACTATCTAAGGTGCTCATTAATAATATAGGTGCTGGGCAAATGATGTAAATTGGTGAGAGCGCTTATCTAGCATTCTATAGGTACGTGGGTTTGATTTCCCAGCACTACAACAACAGAAAACCCAGATACCTTAATTTCCAACAGATATTTTAAATAGAATTAGGAAGAAAGCTCTTTGGGTTGGAGGTGTGGCTCAGCCAACGAGTGAAAGCAAGTGTCAAATAGTCCTGGTCTCCAACACAAGAACAAAGAAAAGTTCTGTAAATACACAAGTGTTGCTGGGCACTGGTGGCTCATGCTATAATCCTAGCTACTCAGGGGACTGAAATCTGAGGATTGCATTTTGAAGCCAGCCCGAGCAGAAAAATGTCCATGAGACATCTCCTATTAACCACTGAAAAACTGGAAGTGGACCTGTGGCTCAAAGTGGTAGAGTGCTAGCCTTGAGCAAAAGAGCTCAGAGACAGCACCCAGGCCCTGAGTTCAAGCCCCACAACCAATATCTTTCTATACGTGTATGTTTTACTTAAAGGAATACTCAAGCATAAATGTATGTGCCAATAGACTGACTTGCTTAGGCAAATAATTGCCTGCAAGGATGCATAAGAAATTGGCAGCTGTTATTGATAGGGTAGCTGGATGCGTTGAGAACCATACAGGAGTGGAAAGGAAACTTTGCTGTGAATTTTTTTCTTACTGTTCCAATAGCAGAATACAACATACACATTATCAATTCAAAATAAAGAACGTTTTAAACATAGGGATTCTAGGGACATACTTCATAAGTGCTCAATCAGAATTTTGTAAATCTGTTTTTAATCAGATCATTTTTATGTAGCCAGTCCATTATTGGAGAGGAGGTTGCTATATGGGTAAGGTGAGAGGTATAGCTCAATTGTAGAGAGCACTTGCTTAGTATGCACAAAACGCTGAGTCCAATTTCCAGCACCAGGGGGGGAAAAAAGACATCAGTAAGACAAACTCGAGAGCAAAACTTACAGTCATTGTTTGGGTAGTAGTTATCAATAGATTACATCAGTCAAGTTCTAACGAAATGCCTTGGAATGGAGCCAGTTGTTTAGTTTGCTCATAGTGAGATTTTACTTAGATATTTCCTAAGCTCATAAATAAAAGCCACCCCTTTGCATTGGCCTTCCCCCCACCCCCGGTCATGGGGCCTGAACCCTGGATGCTGTTCCTCAGCTCTTCAGCTCAAGGCTAGTACTCTACCACTTGAGCCACACAGCACCACTTCCAGCTTTTTCTGCTTAGTGATACTGAGGAATTGAACCTAGGGCCTCATGCATATAAGGCAAGCACTCTATCACTGAGCCACCTTCCCAGCCCCTGCACTGGCTGATTTTTATTCTGTTACTTGGCAATGACTTTAGCTGAAAGAGGTGTTCATTCAACAGATATTTGAGCATCTATTAGGTACTAATGAATGATTTAACTAAAGATGATAGAATGAAGAAAAATATTATTTGCCATCATGGAGCTCAGTGTAGTGTGGGAGATGTTGCAAGAAAAATATATATGCAAATAAAACAAGAATATATTGTGCAAGAAGCAAACTGGGTACTAAGAAAATAACAAGAATGGGCTGGAGGCATATCTCAAATGATAGATCAAGTGGTAGAATGTTTGCCTAACAAACACAAGGCCCTGAGCTTGGTCTCCAACATTAGGGCAGGGGTGGGGTGGGGAGGGGAGGAGAAATGCTTCAAGAATATCGAGCCAGGTGCTGGTGGCTCGCACCTATAATCCTAGTGACTGGAGGCTGAGATCAGAGGATCAAAGTCAGCCTGGGCAGAACAGTCCATTACATTTTTTTTTTTTTGGGGTCCGGTCGTGGGGCCTGAACTCTGGGCCTGGGCACTGTCCCTCAGCTCTTCAGCTCAAGGCTAGCACTCTACCACTTGAGCTACAGAGCCACTTCCGGCTTTTTTCTTTTTGCTTATGTGGTACTGAGGAATCGAACCCAGGGCCTCTGGCATGCAAGGCAAGCACTCTACCACTAAGCCACCTTCCCAACCCCAGTTCCATCATTATGCTGGTTAATTGGAGATAAGAATGTCATGGAGGGCTGGGAAGGTGGCTCAGTGGTAGAGTGCTTGCCTTGCATGCGTGTGACCCTGGGTTTGATTCCTCAGCACCACATAAGTAGAAAAAGCCAGAAGTGGTGCTGTGGCTCAAGTAGTAGAGCGCTAGCCTTGAGCTGAAGAGCTGAGGGACAGCGCCCAGGCCTCATGACCGACATACATATATATTATGCATATATTCTGGAACTGAAGGTGTGGCTCAGTGATAGTGCAGCACCTTGAGCAAAAATGTCAAGTGAGAATGAGTTCAAACTCCAGTCCCAGCACATAAACATACCAAAAAAAAAATATTTGAATAGTGACTTTTAAACTGAAAGTTAGAATAAAGAAGTAGACACCAGAAGGTGTTCCAAATAGGAGAGGGAGAGGGGTGAGACGGGAGAATCTGGTTGCTCCTGGGACTGAAAGCGGCCTTTGTAGTAGATGGGAGTGGTTAAGTACCATAAATGAAGATGAAGTAATATTCATGCCTTTCTCCTTAAAGATGTGAGCCAGTTGCCAGTGGCTCACACCTGTAATCCTAGCTACTGAGGAGGCTGAGATCTGAGGATCACGGTTCAAAGCCAAAGCCTGCCTGGGCAGAAAAGTCCGTGAGATTCTTATCTCCAATTAACAACAGAAAACCAGAAGTGGCACTGTGGCTCAAGCAGTAGAGCGCTCGCCTTGAGATGAAGAGCGTAGGGACAGCGCCCAAGCGCAGAGTTCAAGCCCCACCACCAAAAAAAAAAAAAAAACATGTGAAACCCTGGAAGGCTTCAACCAAACATTGAAATTTTACCAATTTGGTACATTACATTTCAATGGTGTTTCTGAAGACATCACCTTGCCTACAAATCTAATTTCTCTCTCTCATTTTCCTATGTTGCTCTGATGCCGTTAGCAGAAGTAATGGCCATTACTTTATAGAGTTGCAAGTGGGCAATGCCTTATATTGGTCTATCACTCTCAGATACACCAACCTTGAAGTTCGTGCATCCCAGTTTGTTTCTATATGTTGATTTGGCATTTTTCAGTATACTTGAGGCTCTGGGTTCGATTCCTTAGCACCACATAAGCAGAAAAAACCAGAAGTGGCGCTGTGGCTCAAGTGGTAAGAGCTATAGCCTGGAGCTGAAGAGCTGAGGGACAGCACCCAGGCCCAGAGTTCAAGCCCCACAACCGACAAAAAAAATAAAATAATAAAATAATAATAATAATAATAATTAATTTGTGCCAGGAGCTGGTGGTTCACACCTGTAATCCTAGCTACGCAGGAAGCTGGGATCTGAGGATCGCAGTCCTAGGTCAGCCCTGACAGGAAAGTCTGTGAAACTCTTACCCAATTAGCCACCAGAAAACCAGAAGTAGAGGTGTGACTCAAAGTGGCAGGGCAGTAGCCTTGAGTGAAAAAGCTCAGGAACTGTGTCCAGTCCCTGAGTTTAAGCCCTATAACTGAGAGAGAGAGAAAAAAAAAAGAATCCTCACCACACCTTTGTAAAATAGGTTGTGTCATTACCTCCATTTTTTAGTTAAGGTACCTGAGACAAAGTTAAGTAAGATATCTGCCCAAGTGGTGGTTACAGAGCCTGGTTATGAACAGGCAGTCTGACTGTGGTTTTCCTCTCCTTTGGAATGTGTTCCCTCCTGTAAAGGAGATAAAATGTTGAAGTGTCTAAAAGCATTCTTACCAATGTTTCAAGTTTGAAGAAGAAAAAAAAAACCCTGGGTTTCATATGTATATGCCATTCATCATCTAGAGTTCTAATCATTGTGTGTGTGTGTGTGTGTGTGTGTGTGTGTTCGCACACTCATGCGTGCCCATGCACACATGTTGATATAGGACTTGAACTCAGGGCCTTGTACTCTTTTTAGATTTTTTTCCTCATGGCGGTGTCACTCTACCACTTCAGCCATGCCTCTAGTCCAGCATTCTGCTGATTAATTGGAGAAGGGAATCTACTGAGTTCAAACTACAGTCCTCTAGGTCTCAGCCTCCTGAATAGCTGGGATTACAGGGATAAGCTACCATCTCCTCCCAAAGTAAATTCAAGTGACCTCAACAATATCCTGTCATACTATGGTGATGTTAATTTCCTACTATAAGACCTGTTCCAATTCTAGAATAATCCATGGTTGGGCTAGGTAATTCCCCACCCCTCGGTTCACCTGAAAGCACATAGATTCCTCAGACTTCCCCCACCCATGTTCAGTCTTCCAGAATGGCCCCTCAGGAAGGCATTTCTGCTATTTCCTTGTGCTCCATGAAGATGTTCCTCCATTATCCTTAGCATTGTAACTGAGCAGATGGCCTGACAATATCTTGTCTTCCCCATCACCATTTGGTTAATACAATTAGCTATTATAATTGACCTTTAATTTATGCCTCTAATAACTTTGGCCGTTCTTTAAATTTTTTACCTCCTGTGTGTCACAATATACAGAAATAAATGCAAGGGTTTGATTTTTCTCTCCCCACCCCTAAGGTAGTTTGAGAAAAGTTTCACTGTGTATGTAGCCCAGGCTAGTCCTGAATTCTCAATTCTCTTGCTTCAGTCTCCTGAATGTTGGAAGTGGTTTTTTAATTGTGCTAAATGGTACTTCATAATTGTTATTGTGTGATATGCATCACATTTTATTTTTCCTTACAAATTATTCTTGGAGCTGGACACCAGTAACTCACATCTGTAATTGTAGCTACTCAGGAGACTGACACCTAGAGGATTGAAATTTGAAACCATCCTGGGCAGAAAAGCCTACAGAGGATCTGTCTCCAGTCAACCAGCAGAATACTGAACTAGAACTCAAATGGTAGACTGACAGTCACCAATGCTAGGCATAAGCAAAAATGCTCAGGAAAAGAAGAGCACTGGGGGCTCATGCCTATAATCCTAACTACTCAAGAGGCTGATATTTGAGGATCACAGTTCAAAACTAGCCCAGGAAGAAAATCCATGAGACTCTGATTTTCAATTAACTACCTCAAAACCAGAAGTGGGGCTGTGGCTCAATGTGGCAGAGCACTAGCCTTTAGCACAGAAGCTCAAGAACAGCACCCAAGCCCTGAGGTCAATCCCCAGGACTGGCACCAAAAATAAAAAAAAAAAATGATAATAAAGATACGTGTTAACCAAGCTTTGGTGTCTCACTTATAATCCTAACTACTTAAGATGCTGATATCTGAAGATAATAGTTCTCAGCCAGCCCAGGCAGACAAATACACAGTTCTGTTGGTAGAAGGTAATGTAGTGGTGGTGGTTTTGAGTAAGAGTCTTATTATGTTGCCCGGGATGGTATCAAAATCCTGGTTCAGGGCTGGGAAGGTGGCTCAGTGGTAGAGTGCTTGCCTTGCATGTATGAGGCCCTGGGTTCGGTTCCTCAGCACCACATAAGAAAAAAGCCGGAAGTAGCGCTGTGGCTCAAGTGGCAGAGCCTTGAGCTGAGGGACAGTGCCCAGGCCCAGAGTTCAGGCCCCATGACCGGACCCCCCCCCCCAAAAAAAAAAAATCCTGGTTCCATGCCAGGCACCAATAGCTCACACCTAGAATTCTAGCTTTCTAGGGAGTCTGAGATAAAATGAGATATGAGCTGTAATCCTCAGGAATCTGAGATCTGAGGATGGCAGTTCAAAGCCAATCCAGGCAGGAAAGTAGTCTGTGAAACTCTTATCTCCAATGAACGACCAGAAAAACGGAAGTGGTGCTGTGGCTCAAGTGGCAGAGTGCTCACCTTGAGCTGAAGAGCTCAGGGACAGTGCCCAGGCCCAGAGTTCAAGCCCCATGACTGACAAAAAAAAAAAAAAAAAACTCGTCTGTAGGAGTTAATTATTTCTAAAAATAATATGTATGCACATATAAAATTAGCCACCAGTATAAAAGAGACTATAAAAGGGATATAGCAGCCACGTGCCAATAGCTCATGCCTGTAATCCTAGCTGCTCAGAAGGCTAAGATATGAGGATCACAGTTCAAAGCTAGCCTGGTCAAAGAAAGTCCGTGAGACTCATCTCCAATTAACTACCAGAAAACCGGAAGTGGCACTGTGGCTCAAGTGGTAGAGTCCTCTCCTTGAGCTGAAGAGCTCAGGGACAGTGCCCAGGCCCAGAGTTCAAGCCCCGCCCCCCCAAAAAAGTGATACAGCAACTGTGCACTGTTGGCTCACACCTGTAATCTTAGCAACTCAGGAGGCTCAGGTCTAAGAATCACAATTCAAAGCCAGCCCAGGCAGAAAAGTCTGTGAGACTTTTAGACATTTTTTTCCAATTAACCACCAAAAAGCCAGCAGTGGAGATGTGACTCAAGTGGTAAAGCAGAAGCCTTAAGTAAAAAAGCTCAGAAACAGTGCCTGGGCCTTGATTTCAAGCCCCTCTCCTTCCCCCCCAAAAAAAATTAGCAACAAAAGCCTCAAGCTCCTGGAGCGAGAGCCTCTCATTCCTGTCTGTCTTTGTCCTCAGTGGCTTGTCAGAACAGGTGGCCAGGAAGGGGTGTGTGTGCACTTGTTACTCAGGATGAAATCCAGAGCCTCACTGAATTCCACCCTCAGCCCTAGTAAGTGTTGATTATAGAAATGATTTCGCTTGAATGCAAGCTTGAAGATTAAAGTAGAATTTATTCAATTCTGAGGGTAGTTTTAGTTTTATGTTTTAATGTCATCTATTGTGCTTTGTTTTAGATTTTTCTTGTTCATTGTGTCAACAGTTTGATACCACTGAGTGAATGAGTTTTGGAATCCTGCAGTTTCTTTCTGGGAAAATGAAGGCGTGTGGCTTTTAGGGTCTGGAGTGCTCTTGAGTCTGCTCATTGTTCCCACCCTCACCTTTATTCCCGACCCTCCCCCAGTAGTGGGGCCTGAACTCTGGGCCTAGAGGATGTCCCTCAGCTCTTTAGCTCAAGGCTAGCATTCTACTACTTGAGCCACAGCACCACTTCCAGCTTTTTCTGCTTCTGTGGTGCTGAGGAATCGAACCTGCAAGGCAAGCACTCTACCATTGAGCCACCTTCCCAGCCACCCTCACCTTTCTTTTCCCATCCCTTGACCTGCCAATTTCTGTTCATCCTCGAGATCTCACCTCTGACCCTCAGCTCCAGATTTTGCTCATGTGTCCCTCTTTTGCCCTGTACACTCCGTTAGTAGCATTGCTCATCCTCTTCTAGAATTACTCATTTTCTCATCTGTGTCCACATACCCTTCCTCTCCCGACAGCCAGACTGGATGCTCGATGGGGTGAGAACTGCTTCCTCAAGTGTGTGTAGCAGTCTAGCATTGGGTGATCTCTAAGTGGGTGAGTGGTGGGATAGTGCGCTGGTCCTCACGCAGAGCTACAAGGCTTGGCTGGTAACACCTGGGCATGATTAAGCTGTGACCTTCTCAGTACTGAGGAAAAGAACTCAAATGTTAGGTTTACTCTAGGAAGAAATCCTGCACTCACTCCAAAGAGTTCCTGTACTAGAGTATCAAGTGTGTTTTTTCCTCTCTTGTTTTTTGTTTTGAGGGATTTTGATTTTTTTGTTTGTTTGTTTTTTCTGAGACCTAAAGCTGAATGTATTGCACACGTCCACAGGCTTGGAGACAAGTGGCCACATGATCACCCAGTCCCCAGCTTGCGGAGGAAATCCTAGTGGGAAATAATCCGCTTCTATACTGTGCTAATGCCATTGAGCCTAATTCAGATCCTCAAATGACCTGTGCCCTACTTCTGTCTCAAAACTATACCC
Source organism: Dipodomys spectabilis (assembly GCF_019054845.1). Classification (NCBI taxonomy): domain Eukaryota; kingdom Metazoa; phylum Chordata; class Mammalia; order Rodentia; family Heteromyidae; genus Dipodomys; species Dipodomys spectabilis. The sequence continues at coordinate 1,851,841 of NW_024870907.1, read as the reverse complement.
TCCTTACTTCCACTTCAAAAAAAAAAAAAATTAAAACTCAGTCCAGTTAATAAACCTTTTTCCTACCCTTCCAATAAAAACATTATGAGAATGAGAGTAACTGTGAGGGTTTTTAGAGGAAGAAATAAAAGAATGAGGGACTGGGAAGGTGGCTCCATGGTAGAGTGCTAGCCTCACCTGCATTCCTCATAAACAGGAAAAGCCGGAAGTGGTGCTGTGGTTCAAGTGATAGAGCACTTGCCTTGAGCTGAAGAGCTGAGGGCCAACGCCCAGGCCCAGAGTTCAAGCCCCATGACTGACCAAAATAATAATAATAATAATAATAAAGAATAACAAAAAGAATTTTTCCAGCCATAATTCCCTATCACAATTCTATAGATGGATAAGGTGGTGGTGGTTGGTGGTGGTTTTGAGATACTTTTATTCTGTTGTCCAGGCTGCTATCAAACTCCTGGCTCAAGCAATCCTCAGCCTCAGCTTCCTGAGTCTCTGGGACTACAGACCATGCCACCCCATCCCACTGGGTGGATGGATGAAGTCTCAAGTGCATCTTGATGCAAGGGGGCATGACCTCATCTTGTAGGCTAATTAATGATTAATGAAGAGAATTAAAAGAAGACTAAAATAAGGTTATTTCCTGCAAATGTTGAGTCAATTTATAGATTTAAAGTAACTAACAGGATGATCTCTGAAGCCTCTGTACAAATTATTTTAATATGTGTGTTTGTGCCTGCCAGCTGACCTGCTTTGTCATTAAGTGTGGGTGCACGAGAGGCAGACCCAGGCGGAGCCCCATATGCCAGCACTGTAGTCATTTGAGTAATCAGGGCAGGCAAGATTAGGAGTAAGAACTTTGGCCTCAGTAGTTCTTCCTGTCAACCAACAGGACTGACTAAACAGACTAGATCTCAACAGATATTCATGCAGCATCTTGACTCGGGCACTCTCATGGCTGCTGGAGTTACAGGGATGCATAAGAAACTGTTCTTGTCAGCAGGTGCTGGTGGCTCACACCTATAATCCCACTACTTAAGAGGCTGAGATCTGGAGGATCTCTGTTTGATGCCAACCTCAGCAGAAGTCCTTGAGACTCCATTTCCAAAATAACCAGCAATATCAGACTGGAGGGGGAATGCTATGAGGGACTTTTTTCTTTTCTTTTCTTTTTTTTTTCAAGAAAGCAGATGGCTCTGTTCTCAAAGAACAAGCTAGGTATGGTGGTGCATACCTGTAATCCCAAGTACCTGGGAGGTGAGAGGAATAAATAGATAAAAGGATCGAAGTTGGAGCTGGGAAGGTGGCTCAGTGGTAGAGCACTTGCCTTGCATGCATGAGGCCCTAGGTTTGATTCTTCAGCACCACATAAGCAGAAAAAAGACGGAATTGGCTCTGTGGCTCAAGTGGTAGAGCACTATCCTTGAGCTGAAGAGCTGAGGGACAGCACCCAGGCCCAGAGTTCAGGTCCCACAGCTAACCAAAAAAAAAAGCTCAGGTGATGGCTAAGTGGTAAAGCTCTTGTCTAGTGCAAGGCTCTAAGTTCCAACGTGCGTGCGCACGCGAGCGCGTGCGTGCGCGCACACACACACACACTCACAGAGCCTTTATTGGACATGTAGTAGATGCCAGGCACTGTGCTAGCCATATTTCTCCTATCATTTCATATGTTTAAATATGCTAGTAAAGCCGGGCGCTGGTGGCTCACGCCTGTAATCCTAGCTACTCAGGAGGCTGAGATCTGAGGATCGCGGTTCAAAGCCAGCCCGGGCAGGAGAGACTGTGAGACTCCTATCTCCAATAAACCACCAGAAAACTGGAAGTGGCGCTGTAGCTCAAATGGTAGAGCACTCGCCTTGAGCTGAAGAGCTGAGGGACAGCGCCCAGGCCCAGAGTTCAAGCCCCACGGCCGACCAAAATAAATAAATAAATAAATAAATATGCTAGTAAATCTATATGGTTTTATGATTATTTATTAGAAATATGTTATACTTGTGTATGAATATAGTTACATAATGAAGTGTCTGAGTGGCCTTCCCTCTACTCAACATGGTTTAATACCCAGCTTACTGAATAGAGCTACATATGTACATAAGAAAATTTCTGTAATATATATTTGTATATATACACTTGTATCTAATTCTATAGTATAGTCTATGTACAAATAGACTATATAATACAGAAAGATTCCTCTATTTCTGTTATATTACATATCATAATGTATCTTATAGAAATATACACTTTTATATGTTTACATGTATGTTTATAAGGATTCTGTGATGATATATTTATGTGTGTATGTATATACTTATATTGGTCAGGCAGGACTATTTTGGTGGAGAATGCCAGCAGGATTTAGCTTTGCATTGATGACCTGAGAAACACTTTTAAACTTGTCATGACCTTTGGTCCAAAATCGTCTGGCTGTCCTGTGACCTCCAGCTTTGCCAAGTTCTTGCGTGGCCACATGTCATCTCTTTTAAGCATAGGAATATTGGGAAGTAGGCATTATTATTGTGTCTTTAAAATAAAAAATAAAAAGAACAGGGAACTAAGATTTCAACAGAAACATTACATAAAAATCCAATAGAAATTTCTACAGTGATAGAAATGTTCCAGACTCTACTGTCCAATCAGTAGCTACCACCCCTACATAGGTCTCTGAAGAACTTGAAATGCAGTTAAGCTGAAGGTATACCTTTTATTGAATTTTAATTTTAATGACTACTCTGTTAGCTAACTCAGGCTGACCCTGAGCCTCTACAAGGGCTCTCTGTGGTCTAACCTGTTACCTCTGCTCATCCTCACTTTCCTCTCGCCACTTTGGCTTCTTTCTAGTTTTTTAAATACACCTTATAGGCTCCACCCCTTCAAGCCTTTGCTTGGATGTCACCTGTGCAAAAAGACCTGTCCATCCAGCGCTCCCTACACTCCCAACATCCCTTCCCTGTGCTTGTTTTATTCTGTCCCTTCACTGTTGTTACATGCCTTGACATTGTTGCTTTACTGTTATCAATTTATTGATGGTCCCTTCCCCTCACTAGTATCATGAAAGGAATTTTGTCTTCTTGTTAACCAATGTATTCCTTTGCCAAAAATAATGTCGAAAACATAATAGCCACTGTCTCACTGGTTAAACTAATAGAATTCACATCTGGCCAGCCTCCACCAGAACCCACATTTTTACTCATTATGCTCTTTCTCTTAGTGAGTGTAATGTTTTTCCCAGAGTGAATGAGAGAAGCTTCCTTTGGAATGAACAGGCAAGAGAAAGGAAATATTTCTCATCTGCTCACTTTCACAAACCATTTTATGTCTTTAAAGAAATAAACTACTGGGCTAGGAAGGTGGCTCAGTGGTAGAGTGCTTGCCTTGCATGCATGAGGCCCTGGGTTCGATTCCTCAGCACCACATAAGCTGGGGAAAAAAAGCTGGAAGTGGCAGTGCGGCTCAAGTGGTAGAGTGCTAGCCTTGAGCTGAAGAGCTGAGGGACAGTGCCCAGGCCCAGAGTTCAGGTCCCACGACCGGACGGAAAAAAAAAAAAAAAAGAAAGAAAGAAAAAAGAAATAAACTACTGTCATTTAGAGAGCATCTATTTTTATAAAAGCAGTCTGGGAGCATACACCAGCTCTATTTAAAACACTGCGTTGGAACTGGAGATGTAGCTTAGTGTTAAAACTGGTAGGATACTTGCCTAGCATGTGGGTTTGATCTCCAGGAAGAGGAAACATAAAACACAGTCTTCCCTCTGAAGATGGCCAACTGCAGCTCCATTGATCATAGAAGCAGGTAGAACCAGCAGCTGAAGATAGGAATTCTAAATGGATTTACCCTCCCCTTCTCCCCTCCCCCCCCCCCTCCCCCCCCCCCACACACACCAGCATTTAGAGCATTTAGTCTAGGTCTCATCATCCTCCAGCTTCCAGCTCAGTTTGGATAAAGGCAGAGTCTGTTACACATTTCAAAGGGGACTTCACCAGAAGGCCCAGGCCAGCATCCCTCTATCCATTTGTGATCTGGTGAGCCAGAGCCACAGATGTCTTAGGGAAAAGGAAGCTGGCCTTTGGAGGCAGAAGACAGCAGGAAGAACTCTGCTGCATTTCATTTTTCTTATTTCATTTCGTCTGATCGTACTAAGCATTTCCGAGTCATGCCCTCGATGCTGAACTTAGATCTTAGACACCCATTCTGAAGTAAAAGTTATCTTATTGCTACTCTTACCTTTTTAATACAGAGTATTAGGCCTGATAATACCCTCTCTTTCTCAGACTTTTATGCATCTCATACTGTGGTGTTTCATAAGCATTATTATTGATCATAAATCCATATTAGAGAAACAGGCTTTAGAGAGATAAACTCACCCAAGATGTACTCCAGCAAACAGAAAAATTACTATCTGACCAAACGTTCATACCTATAATCCCAGCACTTCAAAGGAAGGAGCAGACAGCTTTCCAGTATGAGGCCAGCCTAGACTCCATGAGACCCTGACTCAAAAAAAAAAAAAAAAAAGTCAGACACCAGTGGCTCACACCTGTAATCCTAGCTACTTAGGAACCTGAGATCTTAGGATCGAGGTTCAAAGCCAGCCCAGGCAGGAAAGTCCATGAGACTCTTATCTCCAACTAAGCACCAGAGTTAGAGCACTAGCAAAAAGATCTAAGGACAGCTCTCCAGACCCTGAGTTCAAGCCCTAGGAACAGGGCGCGCGCGCACACACACACACACACACACACACACACACACACACACACACACACACACAAAGTATATGGCATTTGCAAATCTCCATTTTTTTTTTAGAGTTTTCACCTCAATGAAGAAATGAGTAACAACTTGCACTATTTTGCTCTAGTCTTCTGTACATGAGAGGAATTCTGTACAGAGGAATTTAAAAGGCAGAGTTAATTAGACCCCAGAGGGAAGGCAGGCATATATCTGGGGTGTATTTACACCAGTGTTTTTATCCTGCCTTCTGATAAAAGATTATGATTACTTTTCAATTTCACCTAATACCACGAGGAGAGCTGCATCTCTGGAGTGTAGTTCTCCCAGAGGTTTGAGTGATATTCTAAATCTACTCAGGCTGAGGGCCATTTAGTCTCGTCCCAAGTGGCTAAATCTCTTCTTCTCTCCACAGGGAAACAACTGGAAGGCATCTGGTAAGTGGGGCTGAGACTCCTTTCATTCACTGCTTTATGAAATACGGCAGCACCACAGTCTGCGGATCCCGGGTCAAAGGCTTGCTGTCTTTGTTGTTGATCTCTAAGAACTAAAGCAGCCTTCACTGCTCTTGTTTTTGTCCCTCCACCCCATCTTGGGACTGGCAGGCCCACAGACGTGTCTCACCACCAGTGGTCAGAATGGGAGGATGCAGCTGGCAGCTGGAGATGCTGTTCAATATCCCATAATGCACAGAACAGCCTCCTGCACAAGTAATTATCTACAAAGAATGTCACTAGGGGCTGGGAAGGTAGCTTAGTGGTAGAGTGCTTGCCTAACATGCATGAAGCCCTGGGTTCAATTCCTCCATACCCCATCCACAGAAAAAGCTGGAAGTGGCGCTGTGGCTCAAGTGGTAGAGTGCTAACCTTGAACACAAGAGAGGCTCAAGGACAAAGCCCAAGCCTTGAGTTCAAGCCTCATGACCAGCAAAAAAAAAAAAAAAGACATCACTAGTGCCAAGATGTAGGCACCCTGATCTTCACTACTGCCAGCGCTCCACATCCATGAGTGCAGTCCTGCAAGGTGAAAATATTCAGAAGCCAGGTAGCTACTCAAGAGGCTGAGATCTGAGGATCAAGGTTTGAAGCCAGCCCAAGCAGAAAGTCCATGAGACTCTTATCTCCAATTAACCACCAAGAAGCTGAAAGTGGAGCTGTGGCTGAGGTAGTAGAATGCCAGCCTTGAGCAAAAAAACTAAGAGACAGCTCCTAAGCCTTGAGTTCAAGCCCTGGGACTGGCACACACACACACACACACACACACACACACACACACACACACTCTATTATTTGGAACTGGAAATGTGGCTTAGAGGTAGAGTGCTTGCCTAGCATGCATGAAGCCCTGGATTCCATTCCTCAGTACCACATAAACAGAAAAAGCCAGATATGGTGCTGTGGTTCAAATAGTAGAGCACTAGTCTTGAACATAAAGAGGCTCAAGGATAGAGTCCAGACCCTGAATTCAGGTCCCAGAACTGGCAAAAAAAAAAAAAAAAAAAAGTGGGAAAACATTAGTTGTATTGAGCAGACTCTCAACTACTGTTCATTCAACAATAGAGTGTAACAGTTGTTTATACAACATTTACATCTATTTTGGGTATTGAAATGATTTTAAATGTATTTGAAGCCAGGAGCTGGTGGCTCACACCTGTAATCCTAGCTATTCAGGACATCCTCAGCTCTCAGTCTGAGGATTGAGGTGAAAAGCTAGTCGGAGCAGGAAAGTCCTTGAGACTCTGATCTCTAGTTACCCACCAGAAAACCGGAAGTGGTGCTGTGACTCAAGTGGTAGAGTACTTGCCATGAGCTGAAGAGCTCAGGACAGCGCCCAGGTCCAGAGTTCAAACCCCACAACCAACAACAACAACAACAACAAAAAAATGTATTTGAAGATTGCATACATTCAATACAAATACTATACCATTTTATAACAGACTTCATCATCTGCAGATTTGACTATCTTTGGGGTTATCTAGAAAGTCCATTCCCCTCCCCCATACAGAGGAATGGCCACATGGCCTAATGTGGTTATTTGTCCATGGCTGGTCGCCAGAGTTACATCTTTGAGTTGTGATGTTTGATTTTCACAGACAGGTATTAATTTCTGGCTCACTGTGTCTCTCTGTGTGGCAGGCACACCTCCATAGTTGTGCACAAGGATGAGTTCTTCTTTGGCAGTGGTGGTATCTCCAGCTGTCCCCCGGTGAGTGTCTTCCCCTACACCCTGACCTCCAGACTCAGCTTCCTGGGGGCTCCCTAGACCAAGAATTTTGCTTCTGTGTGCCTCTGGCTTCTGGCCCAGTATATAGAGGACTGTAACATAGTTCCTCCTAAACACTGAGGTTGGAGTGTGGCTCACTTGGCAGAGCACCAACAAGTGAAAGTGTCAGGTACTGAGTTTGAGTCCCAGTCTTGGACAAAAAAAAAAAGATTCATTTAAGCGCTACAGGTAGCCGGGTGCCGGTGACTCAGCCTGTAATCCTAGCTACACAGGAGGCTGAGATCTGAGGATTGCGGTTCAAAGCTAGCCCAGGCAGAAAACCAGAAATGGCACTGTGGCTCAAGTGGAAGAGCGCTAGCCTTGAGCTAAAGAGCTGAGTGAGGGACAGTGCTCAGGCCCAGAGTTCAAGCCCCACAACCAACAAAAAAAAGAGCTACAGGTGTGATAGAGTGCTAGCATGTTTAACGTCTTAGATTCTATTCGCAGTATCCCCTCATCCTCAAAAAAAAAAAAAAAGTAAAAGAAAAATTCAAGAATACCTCTCTAGCTGGACACCAGTGACTTACACCTATAATCATAACTACTCAAAAGCTGAGATCACAGTTCAAGGCCAGCCTGGATAGAACAACTCACTAAACTCCATGTGGATGTGGCTCAAGTGGTAGAACATCTGTGGAGTGGATGCAATGCCCTGAGTTCAAGCTGCAATGCCACCAAAAATAAAATACAATACACCCTTCCCAGACACCCCAGTCAGTGCCACTGCTCCAGAGCCCCTGTGGGTCTCTCTGCGTCCACACTAAGAGGTCATAGTGATATGACCACAGGAATGGAGCCTAAGCTGCTTGCAAGCTATGAGTGAGTTACTTAAAATCATACAGCCTGTGACCGGATCAGCCCTAAGACTCATCTCTGTGACTCTAAAGCCATGTCCTCTTGCAGAACATTTCTGTCAGAGCTACCTGAAGGTTGTGATGGGAGGTGCACAAGTGAAAACCAAGCAGGGTTCATTTGCAGAGCTATATGTGGGAAGCCATTTTGTATTTCTTCCTCTCCCGTTGGGAGACAAATCCTTCATTAAGCCTAGTTAGTTCTACCTTGTGAGTGTGTCATCAGTCTGCCTCTCTCATCTCTTCCTGTTCCTCCAGACCTCTCACCTTAGTTCATACCACCTCATGTCTGACCTGCACCTGGGTCATGGCCACCTGGTCTCCTTGTCCTTTATACAGGAGGCAAAATGATCTTTTCAAAGCATTTCCCTAAAGCCAGGCGCCGGTGGCTCACGCCTGTAATCCTCGCTACTCAGGAGGCTGAAATCTGAGCATCACAGTTCAAAGCCAGTCCAGGCAGGAAAGTCCGTGAGACTCTTATCTCCAATAAAGCACTAGAAAACCGGAAGTGGTGCTGTGGCTCAAGTGGTAGAGCCCTCACTTTGAGATGAAGAGCTGAGGGATAGTACCCAAGCCCTGAGTTCAAGCCCTACTACCAAAAAAAAAAAATTCCCTACTGCTTTTGGAATAAAACCCAGAAGGCAGCCAAGTGTGGATGGCTCATCCCTCTGATCCTAGCTACTCAGAAGGCTGACATTAGAAGATTGCAATTTGCAGGCAGCCTGTGTAGACAAATCCAAGAAACTCATCTCCAGGTAACCAGTAAAGAGCTAAAAGTGGAGCTGTGGCTCAAGTGGTAAAGCACCAGCCTTGAGTGGAAAAAGCTAAGGGAAGTTCAAGCTCCAATACCAGAACAAACCCAGAATTCTTAGCATGACTTCTAGCACCCCTGCTGATCTGGCCTCTGTCATCCTTTAACTCTACCCCAACTCTACCCCGCCCTCTCCTCATTCCTTGAGCACACCTTGGACAGTGAATCCTGTACTCTGACCTCAGTACACCACCTTTATCCTTCACAAATAGCATTGTTTTTAGCTTTTCCAGCATAACTTTTCTTTCTTGTTTGTTTGGTTGGTTGGTTGGTTTGTTCCAGTATTGGTACTTGAACTCAGGAGCCTGGGCACTGTCCCTTAGCTTTTTTCACTCAAGGCTAGTCCTCTACCACTTGAGCTACACCCCCATTTCTGGATTTTTGGTGAGTAATTGGAGATGCATCTCAAGGACTTTCCTGTCAGGCTGGCTTTGAACCATGAGCCTCAGCATCCTAGGATTACAGGCGTGAGCCACTGGTACCCAGCAGCAGCACAACCTTTATTGCAGCTTGTAATTACACTCTGGTTGAGGGGATTTTTTTTTTGTCTGCCTTCTCTGCTAGACTTTAAGTTCCATGAGGGCAAGAATCTCATCTGTTTTGTGCACATCGTACCCCCAGTGCCTACCATAAGGCACGGCACATAGTAAGTTCTCAATAAATACTTGTCATATGAGTGAATAATGAGGGTCCAACAGTGACCTTTTTAATCTCCTACAATTCTTTCTCATCATGCTTTCCCCAAACTCTAGAATAATGTCAGCCACATAGGTGCTCCATGACAGGGCATGAAAGACCTCTTTGGCCAGCTCTGCTCTGGGCTATTTGCCCTTTCTACATCTGCCATCCTCCATGTTCCCATTGCTTCTCCTTAGGGGTGTCCACATGGCGTCTCCTTTAGTCTGCTGTGGTATCTATCAGCTCATGGCCATGGGTTTTCTGTAGTAAGCATCTTCGGCCAGCAGCTCTCCTGCCCTATCACCTTCAGTAGACTGCCTCCCAGATCAAAAAATGCACTGAACTAAGCCAGTGGCTCACACCTTTAATCCTAGCTACTCAGGAGGCTGAGATCTGAGGATCGTGGTTCAAAGCCAGCCCAGGCAAGAAAGTCCATGAGACTCCAAAAAGTCAGAAGTGAAGGTGTGTCTCATGTGGTGGAGTGCTCACCTTGAGCACAGAAGCTCAGGGACAGTACCCAGGCCCTGAGTTCAAGCCCTAGGACGGGCACAAAAAGGGGAGGGGGGGATGCACTTAATTCTAGAAATATTTGCTGTGTCTGCCAGATTTCTCATGGTCCTTCACACTTTTCTGTTACCAGTGACTCCCAGAGTATCACAGTCACAACTGGCTACGTACTTCCTGAACATAGGTCATCTCTAATCCTTTCTAGTCCTAATATTCAAGCATACTGGGGGCAAAAGGAGACCACAGAGTCCGGGTTTCTATCTTTTTATCTGCTGGAGAAGTGAGTAGGCAGCATAAGGAGTTGGGCCTGCAAGAGAATCAGCAACAGTTCAGTGGAGACAGTGACTGAAAGACTTCCTTGGATTGACCTTTTTTTTAGGGAGGAACACTGCTTGGACCCCCAGACTCTGTGGTTGATGTGGGGAGCACAGAAGTCACAGAAGAAATTTTCTTAGAGTACCTATCTTCCCTGGGAGAGTCTCTGTTCCGGTGAGTGGGGACAGAGCTGGTGGCTGGTTGTGTCTGTCTCTCTGGCTAGCTATTCACCCCTGGAGGGCAGCGCCGGTTCCATCCCTGGAGCACTCAGCTTGCCTAGCCTTTGCTGACTGGACACAAAGAGAAGGCACCACGCTACAAAGAGCCCAGAGTTGTTCCAAGCAGATATTCTATCCCAGCATGCTTTCTGCTGACACTTTGAGAGCAGAGAAGAGCTATTCATTCCCTCCGATTAAAATCAGCAAATACAGTTTTCAGCCTCTACTGGCTCAGTGCTTTCTCATGAACTTCAAAGGCAGGGTTGGATAAAGCACAAACTTAGGCAGATTTCTCTTAAGAAGCTTCAGTCAGCCAGGCGCTTGGTGGCTCACGCCTGTAATCCTCAGGAGGCTGAGATCTGAGGATCACAGTTCAAAGCCAGCCTGGGCAGGAAAGTTCATGAAACACTTATTTCCAATGAACTACCCAAAAAAAAGCTAGACATTGAGCTGTGGTTTCAGTGGTAGAGCACTAGCTTTGAGTGAAAAAGCTCAGGGACAGTGCCCAAGCCCGAAGTCCAAGCCCCAGGCCTGGTACCAAAAAAACAAAAAAGCTTCAGTAGATTTCACTCTAACCCTGTAGCTCTGCTTTAAGAATTTCTAGAGCCATCTATTTTCATTTCGGTTCACCCTTAGTAAGTCGGTTCTTAGAGCTTGAGGAACAACACACCAAGTGTTCATTCAGCGTGTTTGAGAGGGTGGGTTTGCCCTCTCACTCCTGCCTGGTATGAGTTTTGCCACGTAAGATCTAGTTTCTAAACCTTTCGTTGCATGTACAGAGGTGAAGCCTACAATCTATTTGAACACAACTGTAACACCTTCAGCAATGAAGTGGCTCAGTTCCTGACTGGGCGGAAGATCCCATCTTATATCACTGACCTGCCCTCCGAAGTTCTCTCCACGTAAGTTCCCCTCCATCTCTGCCCCAACTTCAGTCATCCTAGAAAAATTCCATTCATCCTCTGTGTCTCTTCCCTGGCCCTGGTCTCTTCCCACCCCTGATGGTGGCAGAACACAGGAGGACCTGTCCTGGTGGCGGGTCTCCACCCACTGGCATGTACCCATATGACCACTACCCTTCTCGTAGCTGGACCAACTTTACCCTGGCCCAAGTGCTGCCCCAAAACTGAGAAACCCACTTGACACTTTGCCACTGGCTTCAGTGTTTGGACAGCATCCTAGTGCCTGGTGCAAGAAGCAAGCCGTTCTCCAAAGTGCCAGTTAAAATGAAGGGTTGGGTGGATGACAGTGTTAGGTCAGGAATGGCGACTTGTTGTAATTACTCTTTACCTGCACCCCTAGCTATTTGTCAAAGATCAGGATCTACTTGTCCTTAAACTTAGCACTATGCAATCAGCCTTCAGTAGAGGTTTATTTTGGGGAACTTATTATGGCCTTTGGCACTTTGCCTTGGCAAGTTCTGCGGGTAATCATCTGGGGGGGTGTTCTCTCCTGAAAGAACTCCTGTACCATACAAAAAGGAAAATCCTTAAGACCTTTATGTCCAGTTAACCTGCAAGAAAAAAAAAAAAGCCAGAAGTGGAGCTGTGGCTCAAGTGGTAGAGTGCCAGCCTTGAGTAAAAAAGCTAAGGGGCAGCCAGGACCAGTGGTCACACCTGTAATTCTAGCTACTCAGGAGGCTGAGGATCGCAGTTCAAAGCCAGCCTGGACAGGAACATTCATGAGGCTCTCCAATTAACCAGCAAAAAGCCAAAAGTAGAGCTGTGGTTCAAGTGGCAGAACACTAGCCTTGAGTGAAAAAGCTCAAGGACAGTGCCCAAACCCTGAGTTCAAGCCCCAGGACCATCACCAAAAAAAGAAAAGAAGTTCAGAGTCCTACCAAAGGAGTCTGTGTAAGGAAACACTGAGCAAACTCAATCTATTTTGTAGGTGAGTTCCTAGACCTGTCTGAATTAGAGTTGATAATTCTAGGTTTCATCTGTTTACAGTTTGGAGTACTTCATGCCTTAAACTGAGGAATCATTTTCAAAGCTGCTGCTCTGCAGCTCATACCGAAGAAGCTCGTACCTGACATGTGTTGCAGACACTTACTTCAGGGTGCTTTAATCTTGGAAAGTCTCCTGACTTCAGTATTTGTAGTCATTTTTCTAGCTAAGTTACATAGTGACATTAACACCTTCTAACAAACCTGGGCTGGGCTATTTTTTTTCTGAATATTCTCTATATCGTCTGAACGACTTCAGTTTCCTACATGAATCTCGTTGTGCACCCTCTCCTGACTTTATAATATTCTTTTCCTTTTGCCTCAGCGTCCCTCGCTGTAACTTTAAAGAATAAAAGAAGTGCATTGCACATAGAAAGCTCAAGTCCTGGCAGGTAGCTAGCGTGTCCCAACCACAGCTTCTGGGGTCTCAGAGTTGTCAGTGGTAAGGAAGTGAACCAGAGGGTGGACCCTGGGAGTGAGGCCAGAACAGGCTAGCTGAAGTGCTCTGTAATGGTCAGCTTTCTGTTACGGTAACAAACGCCTAGGAATGTCAGTTTATAACGAGGAAAAGTATATTGTGGCTCATAGTGACTAAGACGTTTTAGTCCATGGTCACGTGGCCCTGCTGCCTTTGTGCCTGTGCCAAGAGAGCCCGTGGTAGGGAGCACAAAAGGAAGCAAAGCTGCTTAGCACAGGGTGGCCAGGAAGCAAAGCGGGGCAGAAGAGGTGCTGGGGTCCTGTGATCACCCAGTAACCAGATGACTGCCAGGAGCCCCACCCCCTTAGTGGTTCCGCCACCTCCCAAATGTTTATGGGCTCTAACACATAGACCTTTGGGGAACACTTGTGCAAACCATAGCTCCCCTAAAAATACTGATGTGTGAGGCTGTGAGCAAATTCAACAAGGTACCCAGAATCCTCCTTCCTTGTGTGGGATACTGCCACAGCCATGTCTATGCCCGCTGGCCATCTGTGGACAGGCCATCCTCAAGAGCTCTCCTAGTTCATGTCTGTTTCCCCACAGGCCCTTCGGACAGGCCCTTCGGCCTCTCCTGGACTCCATCCAGATTCAGCCTCCTGGAGGGAGCAGCGTGGGCAGACCCAATGGCCAGAGCTAACAGGATGGCAGCGAAGCACCCGCTCTCCAGGGCTTTTCCTTTTTAAACAAAACAAACCCTACCAGATTTCTATTTTATAACTTTACATCAGAGCTAACAACCAGGGGATGGCTTTTTAAATTTCCCAGGGAAGGAGATCATCAGGCTGCATGTAGGACAATGCTGCTAACAAACAAAACAAAATGCCACCCCTTCTAATAGTATTATACTAATTTATTAAGGCTGTCTTGTCTGTGAGTTCACTTTTGACGCTGTTTCTTAAGCGTCCTCCACTGGAAAAAGGGAGGGGGGTTGTTTAAGCAGAAAGCAAGAGGCACCGTTTGGGAGAGCCCCAACCTAGAAGCTCTTCCTAGGGAACACCCACCCTCTGCCCAGGTCACCACACCTGTGGGACCCTGTGAATTGTACAGCACCCAGGACCTGGAAGCCGTTACTCTCTACTATTAAATGAACCAAAGGATTTGGTGCACACGGGACCAGTTATAGGCTGTCTAACCCCAACCTAAGTGAACTCCTTAGCCACACCTCTCTCATCTTCCCTACCCTTCCACAAGCAAGGCCCTGGGGTCAGGGCTGGAGCAGGCCCAGCCTCCGGACCCAAGGAGAGGGACACCAAGGATCGGGCCAGAGAAACCAGGATAAAGCCATTCATCCCTCTTTCTACTGAGACTGATTGCCAATCCTTCGCCATTATGTTGGGAAAACCCACCTTGCTGCGTGCCCATGAGGCTGCTCTTCCTCCGCGTAGCTGGTCTGCCACAGGTGATGAAGGTCTGGGCTGGATGGCAGAGACCAGGCCTCCTGTCCACAAATAACAATACAGGTTATTTATCATCACTAGAACCAGCCGCACAGACCATTTATCTTACTCAGCTAAGCCCAAGGGATGTGCTTCTCCCTGAGAGGGGAAAGAACAATGATGCAGATTCCAGGTGACAAGAAAACTGAGAGTTGTTTCCTATAGGAATTTGTCTTATGCCAACTACTGGGAGGGCACACATGATCTCCGTTAGGCGTGGTTGGGCCACGAGTGAGTATTTTTCTAATAACTCACTGCTAGGGGTTCACAGACAGGGAGCAGTCAGGAAGTCTCTGATCATGAGAGTCCCTCCAATTCCTTTTTCATGTTCATCTCCCATGTGTTTATTTTGCTGAGTTGAGTGTGGGAAGGGACCCAGAGCTGCCAGTGCCTGAGTCTCAGCTCTGCTTTCCTGGGCCCTTCCTACCATGGCTCCCTGATTCTTCTAAAGCTTGAGTTCAGTTGCTCCTTCCTGGGGCAGGGACCTTTCCTCCCTGAGAACCTGCTGCTCATCCTGGCCCCTTTCCTGCTGTCTTTGCCATCATCTGCAGTGGTTGACATCATCAGGGTCTCAGCTGAAGGAAAGACGCCATTCTGCCTAAGTGCATGCCAGTGCCCGGGCCAGGGGCAGGTCTAGATGGGAGGTCAAGGGGCATAAGATCGAAAGGTCTCATTCTCCTGAAGCCCTGCCAGCTTACTACTGGGTGGCAATGAGAAATGAAAGCTGAGGGCTGGGAAGGTGGCTTAGTGGTAAGAGAGCTTGCCTAGCATGCATGAAGCCCTGGGTTCGATTCCTCAGTACCACGTACACAGAAAAAGCCGAAGTAGCACTGTGGCTCATGTGGTAGAGTGCTAGCCTTGAGCAAAAGAAGCTCAGGGACAGTGCTCAGGCCCTGAGTTCAAGCCCCAGGACTAGCAAAAGAAAAGAAATGAAAGCTGAAACCAATGGAAATTGGTACTACTGAGACCCACTGGCACAACCAGAGCCAAGGAGAATGGATATCTTGGCTGGGTTTCCTCGGTGAGGGCACAGCTTGGTTCAGGCCACTGCCCTGCTTTCTGCTTCTGCCATGGCCCAGCTTTCTCTGTCACAGTTCTTATCCTGGCCCAGAAAATGCTGGGCTTCTCCCTCCTCTCTTCTCTCCAGGCTCAGCTGGTTTTTGCCCTGCCAGCAGCGACCCTCAACCCTAGGGCTACTGTGAGAAGTTTACCTGAGTGACTCCCCTCAGAGAATTTGAGTCACTTTATTCTTCATGCCCAGCAAGCCGTCCGTGCCAATGCCTGGGCCCTTGGGCTGATGGGGACATGAAGGTATAGAGAGAGAGAGCAGTCTCCAGAGTTCTACAGAAAGGCAAGCTATCCTCCCCCACGCAAGGTGCCCAGGCCAGGACCCCCAACCCCATCCACACATTCCCTGTCTGTCCCAGAAGCTCAGGAGCATACTTGTCGTGACCAGGCACTCCATGTGAGCCTGTGGAACCAAGCAGAGTGGGAAGCAAGGACTGCTTGTGTCACACAGTCGACATCTCTTCCCATTGGTTTAAAGGGACAGGGGAGGAGGAGGGACAACTTACTCTCCCCCAGAAGAAATAAAGCTTGAACCTTCAAGATCCTTTGATGTCCTTCAAGTCAAACTAATAATTGTGTGTAGTATGGAGGTCTTTGCTGGTTTCGGTTGGTGTTTTTTCTAATGCAATAAACTCATGTCTGCCTGCTGCACTGGTGTGGTACTTAAATCTCATCTGGAGGTGTTTCCAGCCTGGAGCAACCCAGGTGTCTCCATCTGTCTCCCTTTGGACTTTGCCTTGCTGCAGCTGATGATAGCAAGGAAGAATGCATGGTTTTCACAATTGGCCTGTAAACACGAGGAAGGGGGCTGGGCCCTGATGGCTCACGCCTGTCATCCTAGCTACTCAGGAAGCTGAGATCTGAGGATCACATTCAAAACCAGCACCAGCAGGAAAGTCTGTGAAACTCTTATTTCCAATGAACCACCAGAAAACCAGAAGTAATGCTGTGACTCAAAGTGGTAGAGCAAAAAAAACTCAAGGACAGTGCCCAGGCTCTGTGTTCAAGCCCCATGATAGACGAAAATAAGGAATATGAGGAAAGTCCCAGAGGACATTTTTTGCTCCAGCTAACCTCCCAGTGGTGAGATGGCTTCGTATTCTAACGTCTTCCTCTGGAGGACCTTGGCCAGCAAGGGCTGCCTGACCTCATCTAGTTTCATCTTGGCACTAGGTTGGGCCTGTAGTCCCATATCTCTTTTTTTTTTTTTTTCCGGTCGTGGGGCCTGAACTCTGGGCCTGGGCGCTGTCCTTCTGCTCTTCAGCTCAAGGCTAGCGCTCTACCTCTTGAGCCACAGCGCCACTTCCGGCTTCTTTCTTTTTGCTTATGTGGTGCTGAGGAATCGAACCCAGGGCCTCAGGCATGCAAGGCAAGCGCTCTACCACTGAGCCACCTTCCCAGCCCCCCATATCTCTCTTTCTATACATTAGCCTCACTAAATGGGGTGTGTTTCCTGCTACTTCAGATGTGCCAGCCATGCTGGGACTCCACGCACTTGCAGTAAGCACCTCCTGGGGATGACCTGGCTGATGCATTCAGACACAACTGAGCAGACAGGATTGCTCCCATTATATATGGCACAGAAGTTACCAGGATGTCACTCTAGACCACACCTCTGCGTCCCCGTCATTGACACCCTGTGTGTTTCAGTGTGCTGGCTTGGGGAGAGAACAGCAGGTAAAGCCGGCGCCAGTGGCTCACGCCTGCAATCCTAGCTACTCAAGAGGCTGAGATCTGAGGATCGTGGTTCAAAGCCAGCTGGGGCAGGAAGGTCCATGAGACTCTTATCTCCAATAAACCACTAGAAAACTGGAAGTGGCGCCGTGGCTCAAGTGGTAGAGCACTCGCCTTGAGCTGAAGAGCACAAGGACAGTGCCCAAGCCCAGAGATCAAGCCCCACCCACGACCGAACCAAAAAAAAAACAGGTAAGCTGAGCAACAATGGCTCACACCTGTCATCCTAGCTAATCAGGAGGCTGAGATTTGAGGATTGCAATTTGAAGTCAGCCCAGACAGGAAGTCTGAGAGACATCTCCAATGAACCAGTAAAAGGCCAGAAGTGGAGCTGTAGCCCAAGTGGTGGAGCACTAGCCTTGAGCCAAAAAGCTCAGGGACAGCATCCAGTCCCTATGTTCAAGCCCATTACTGGCACAAAAAAATAAGAAAAAAAAGAGGTAGTGGCTCTTTCCAGAGGGAAAGAATAGGTGGCTTTGTCTGGCATCTGATTCCTGAATGCTGGAACCAACCAGAGTCCCTGACTTGCACTGGTTACTGCCGCAGACCGGGTTCTGTCGGGACGACGGAGGACACCTAAGGGAGGAACCTGGAATAGGATGGGGAGATGGCAAACAGACAACTCACACACGAGGAGTGGATGCTGAGTGCTGAGTGCGATTTAATGCAGAGGATAACAAACTTTTATAGCAAAAGTCTCCATAAGAAAGGGCAAAAGGTTACATAATCTTGCTGCAGGGCTTCATTCTTGGGCGGTCACCAGCTGGACGCCTGAAAGGGCAAAAGGTTATACAACCTTGCTGCAGGGCTTCATTCTTGGGTGGTCACCAGCTGGTCGCCTGATAGGCACTTGTTTCCGGCTTATCTCTAAGAAATATAATGGGTTTCGATGTTTGTCACCAACTAACCATTACCTTATTTCTATAGAGGCCTTAACTGTCCCATAAGATCTTTTCTGTTCCTTCTTTAATAGTAAACACCAAGGAGACTTAGATCTAGCAAGTCTCTTAGTAAATGAAAGAGAGTAATAGGAAGTTCTTTCTCCTAAGTTATCTCAGCAATTGCCATACATTCTTTCTGTTCTAGCAGCGCCTACAGCTTCTTGCAAATCTCTTACAAATAATTCCTTCTGCTGAAGTGACTTTGTGAAACCCCCAATACTTTTATATTTACTTATAACGTCTCCTAGCCTCCATAAGAGGGGTTTCAGGTTAGCACTTAACTCTGGTGAGTTAGTCATATTTTTAAGACACTCATCCGATATTGGAGTCGTCAACACTCTTAAGAAAGGGCTTTGAATAAGGGAACGTTGACAATGAGCAAATACAAAGAGCAGTAGAAACAGTAAAAGATTAATAGGCACTCTTATGAGGAAAAGAAAGGCAGAAACACATCTTTCCCATGGGTTTGCCAGCCTTTCCAGGAGTAGGCCTCTTAGAAGCCCTATTCTCCGAGGTAGACTTCGGTGAAGTCCCAAAACTTGGAGATAGGTTTCTGTAAAGCCCCATTCTCTGAGGTAGACTTCGGTGAAGTCCCAGAACTCAGAGATAGGTCTCTGAAGCCCCTATCTTGGTCTGATAGATGGTTTCCCATGCTAAGCAGACTCCACTGGAGTCGGCGTGGCAGGTTACACAGCCTGAGCGTGAGTCACACTGCACCTCCCGACGGTCCGTTTCATTTTGCCTCCCTATCTGCAAAGTGAAGAGGCGACACCACCTCAAAGGGTGGTGCCAAAAAATAAAGGTAAACATCTCTGCCAAATGCCAGCCACCACGCTGGGGATGCCTGAGAGCCAGCACCATGCAGAGACGCCAGGCCAGTCCTCTTAACCAAGCAAAGGACCGCAGAGGGGCAACCACCTGCTTCTGGAGAAGAGAGGGTGGGAGTAGTTATTAGACTTGGTGGCTTGGCCGATGAGTGAGTTCATGCAGCCCTGGGAATGGCTGTGAGAAGCAACCCTTGGGCTTCATGATTGGTAAGGCTCTGCCCAGTCAGGAGACAAGAGGATAGCACGTTCCAGGATCTCAGATGGTGACAGTGCCAGGGGAGAAATCCAGCCCAGTGGCCCATAGAGAAAGCCAGTGTTGAGAGGAGTTTCTGAGATGGGTGTGAAATCTGAGCCTCGATGGAGGAGCCGGGGGACATGGGGACCTCAAGCACACGTTACACACGCTCTTCAGTGCCTGGCTTTGTTCTCAACTATGCACCCCCAAAGGTGAGAAGGAGTCAGGGAGTAGCACTGGGAGAACATTCCAACAAAACCCCCAACGCCTGAGGGAGCTGTTAGATGGGAGTGTGTGAAGGACGACCTGCTGTGGATTGGGATGATGGTGTGGGAGGTTGGGTGCCAGGCTGGATAGGAACTAGAGCCCAAGGCCTATGGCCTGCTCATCCCCAGACAGGAGCTATGGCCTGAGAGGGTGGGCAGAGAGAGCCCCAGCAGAGGACGGGCACACCCAGGGACATGTTACCCCTTTTCCCAAAGCTCTGCAGCCATGCTGCAGTGAGAGGCATAGACACCAGGAGGCGCTGTGGAGCTGCATGTCCATGGCTCTGTCCACCTCCAAACTTGGTTCCTCAACCATGAATGGCCACTCCAACCCATGGGATGACAGCCAAGATCCTTGCCCTCACATTAAAAATCCCTTCTCCAGCCGGGCACAGGGGTAACTCACATCTGTAATTCTAGCTGAGATCTGAGGATGCTGGTTCAAAGCCAGCCTGGGCAGGAAACTCCTGAGACTCGTATCTCTAATTAACCACCAAAAAAAAAAAAAAATAGCAGTAGAGCTATGGCTTATGTGGTAGAGTGCTAACCGCTAACCTTGAGCACAAAAGCCCAAGGGCAGGCCCTGAATTCAAGCCCCAGGACACACACCCCCACCACACACACACACACACACACACACAAAAGCCCCTTCTATAACTTGTCTATGGACGCCTTGGTCCAGCTCCCATACCATGGTGTAAATCTAGTGTCTTCTCTTTCACTCTGATCTTTTTGCAACCTCCACGCCTTGGTTCACATCTCCACTAACTGGGTCCCCATCCCTTCCCTTTACTCAACACTAGGGCCCCAAACTGCAGCTCCTGTTCCTGAGGGTGCCCCTCAACTTCCCACCAAGCCAGCACGCTTTCCCCAGACATCACTTGATGACAGGACCACACCCGAAGCCAGTGGTTCATAAAAGCTCTGAACCTGAATTCTAACCTCCTGGATTGAGCCTCTTAACCCTGAGACCTTTGGTCCAGGTCTTCTTCTTTCTGTGCCTCAGTTTCTTCATCTGTCCAGAGAACAGTATGGATCTCAGTTCTCCAAATTCTCTCCCCATATCCTCCTCTAGCTAGAACAGTGCTCAAGTTCTTCCAGTGGTTGGAGACGAGCTGGAATCCCCAGAGATCACTGGTCTGTCCCCATTGCTGAGGGAGGCGCCGCCAAGGGGCCCAGTCAACCAAGCAACCTCCACCACCTTCCAACACAGTCTTTGAGCATGTGCACTTGGCATAAATTGACTTGTTTGAATTCGGTGGATTGTTTATTGTGAAACAATGTAATCACTGCAGAGATTTTGAAAGAAAAACTCCTCCCTTCCCCTTCACAGGCCCTCTTTAAGCATACCTCCTTTCCTGTCCCTGTCATCTTCCTGATAGGTAGGTGCTGGCAGTGCTCATGTCTGTAGATGAAGAACAGAACGTCTCGGTGGGATGGGAAAAGAGTAGCCCCAGAACGCCAGGTGCCCATGACTTACACCTATAATCCTAGCTACTCAGGAGGCTGAGATCCAAGGACCACCATTTAAGCCAGCCTGGGCAGAAAAATCCATGAGACTTTTTATCTTCAACAAACCACCAAAAAGTCAGAAATAGAGCTGTGGCTCAAATGATAGTCACTTTGATCAAAAAGAGGCTCAGAGGACAGCACCTAAGCCCTGAGTTCAAGCCCCAAGAGCAGCACAAATAAAAATAAACAATTAAATGAAAGCGTATCTTTAGGAACTGCCAGTTTATCTAAAGCCTACCACACAGAGTCACACAGAGTCTGCTCCCTCAAAAGAGGCCCACAAAAGAGGCCATGTGCTCCTCTATGCATGCTGTGGATAATTCATGGACAGTGCCACCTTCCACCACATGCTAGGAGAGAAGAGAAAGCTTAAGATTGAGGGGAATAGGACGGAGTGGGAATTGTCACTGCCGGTGTGGTATTCCCAACCTTAAGAAAGTCACCACACTTCATGATGTCAGCCCTTAACTCTAGAAACCCAGAGTAAGGGTACTCACCTCAAAGACTTGATTGGAAACGCAAAGAAGCACCCAAGGCAGGAGCTACACCACGCAAAGCGAACATGGATGGACAGTCAGCCTTCTATGTGGCCCAGAGGAGCCCCAGGCCTTCTTTCTGGGTGGAACCCTGCCAAGCTGGGGTCTCCTTCCCTCTGCCTGACATCCTGGCTGCTCCTGCTCCGATCCTCTCAAAGTCACCCTCTGCCAGTCCTCCCCTCCCCCAGGCTGGATCCTTTCTTTCCCCTGGGCTTTCCCAGAGTCCCAATCTTAACACCAGTTGCCAGGAACAAGACTGCCTCTTAAAGAGACACACAGGGGCTGGGCAGGTGGCTTCGTGGTAGAGTGCTTGCCTAACATGCATGAAGCCCTGGATTCAATTCCTCAGTACCACATACACAGAAAAGGCCAGAGGGGGTGCTATGGCTCAAGTGGTAGAGCGCTAGCCTTGAGCAAAAGAAGCTCAGGGACAGAGCCCAGGACCTGAGTTCAAACCCCAGGACTGGCAAAAAAAAAGAAAGGAAAGGAAGGAAGGAACAAAGGAAGGAAGGAAGGGAGGGAGGGAGGGAGGGAAAGACACACACACACACACACACACACACACAGGGCTGGCCCCACCTGGCGTCCCTGGGGCTGCGTCTCAGGGCAGGCTTGGGAAGGATGTAGGCAAGGTATGTATAAGGCCAGTTTCCTACAAGTGTAAGGCAGGAGAGCTTAGCTTTGCCTCTGGGCCTTATCTAGCTCACCTTGGTCTCAGCCCCACTGAGAAACTTTAGGCACATCCCCTTCCTTCAGCAAGGGGAGAGATTAGCACCCCTCATGGCTGCCAAGAGACTGTGAAAATACGTTGGTCATCTGTCCAGGGCACTGTCCAGTAAATATCAGTTATTACTATCTCCTCCTATATGTTCTTCCTGCTGGTATTAGGGTTTGAACTCAGAACCTCAAACCCTAACTCAGCTTTTGTACTCATGCCTGATACTCTACCACTTGAGCCATGCCTCTACTCTGGCATTTTGCTGAGTAATTGGAGATTGAGGTTCTCAAGCTTTTCTGCCTAGGCTGACTTTGAACTGAGACCCTCAGATCTCAGTTTCTTTCATACTCTTATCAAGTAGGCCCATATTCCTATTATACAGATGGTAGAACTGAGGCCCAACAAGGGAAAATGGCCTTTGTCCTTCTACTTAGCCATAACCACACTGCAGCTCTCCAGTGATCATCTCAGGACACCATGGCTACCTAGTCAGAAAAATAAGCAAACCAATCAAAAAAATTATGCAGAGGGGCTGGGAAGGTGGCTCAGTGGTAGAGCGCTTGCCTTGCATGCCTGAGGCCCTGGGTTCGATTCCTCAGCATCACATAAGCAAAAAGAAAAAAGCAGGAAGTGGCACTGTGGCTTAAGTGGTAGAGTGCTAGCCTTGAGCTGAAGAGCTGAGGGACAGCGCCCAAGCCCAGAGTTCAGGCCCCATGACCAGACCCAAAAAAAAAAATAAATAAAGAATTATGCAGAGAGCCTGGTAGTGCACACCTGCAGTCTCCAGACTCAGAGGATCCAGAGTTCAAGGCCAACCTGGAATACCTGGTGAGTTTGAGGACATCCTGGTTACGTGGTCAGGTGCTATCTTAAAAAAATCCAACATACAAGCCAAGTGATAGTGGCTGATGCCTGTAATCCTAGCTACTCAGGAGGCTGAGATCTGAGGATCCCACTTCAAAGCCAGCCTCAGCAGACAAACCTGAGAGATTCTTATCTCCAATTAACTATCAAAACAGTATAAGTGGAGATGTAGCTCAAGTCCTAGAATGCCACCCTGGAGCAGAAAAGAAGCTAAGCAAGAGCATGAGGCCCTGAGTTTATGTTCCAGCACCAACACACACACACACACACACACACACACACACACACACACATACACACAGAGCTGGAGATGTGGCACAGCAATAGAGCACCTGTTTAACAGATTTGAAGCCCGGAGTTCAGAGCCAAGTATAGATATTCAAAAGACAGGATTATGCACAGTAGAAACAAAAGAATTGGGCACACACAGCAGTGTCATAGGCATCTAGATGCATGTGTCTTTGTATGACCAAAACTGCTGAGGACAAAATTATAGCAATTTATTTTAATGATCCTAATTGGCTTTATTTTTATTCTAGAATTGAACAGCATTTCATTCCATAAAGTAGAAAAAGCATTCCACTGAGTTGAGCAGAGGACATTTTTCTTTATTTAACAAAACGAAAATGCACATGACCCAATTATTATTTTTTTAGTAAAACAAGCCTTTTGGAGGGGCCATCGAATTCTCTGCTTACCAGCCATTACTTAAACTTGTGCCAAGATTTCTAACATGATGATTCTATTTCCTCTTTTCTCCTCCCCCCTTTTTGTGCCAGTACTGGGGCTTGAACTCAGGTTCTTGCTTTCTTGCTTAAGGCTGACATTTTACCACCATCCCTCTACTTCTAGCTTTTGCTGGTTACTTAGAGACAAGAACCTCTCAGATTTATCTGCTTGAGCTGCTTTGAACAGCAATCTTCAGATCTCAGCTTTCTGAGTAGCTAGGATTACAGGTGTGAGCTACCAGCACCCAACCTATTTCCTCCTTTTACCACCATTCCAGTGTTGGTCTAGATGCTTGCCCAAAGATGCCATCTCCGGTAGGGGGAAAACAATGGAGGGGGTAACAATGTTCAAGAGGAAGTGTACTCATAACCTCACTCATGTAACTGTGACCCTCTGTATAGTAGCTTTACAATAAAAAAAAAAAAAAAAAAAAAAAAAAAAGATGCCATCTCCACCTTTTCCTTCTTCCATCATGAGATTCACAAAGACACCAAATCCTCACTATTCCTTGTTACCAGTTAATTTCAATGATAACTTCTTACCCATAGATTTTTCTTGGATTTACTTTTGGTGATACTGGGGTTTAAACTCAAGGTCTCATGTTTGCTAGGCAGGAACTTTACCACTTGAGCCACTTTCCAGGACCTCTTTTTTTTTTGCCAGTCCTGGAGCTTGAACTCAGGACCTGAGCTTCTTTTGTTCAAGGCTAGCAAACTGAGCCATAGCTCCACTTCTGGCTTTTTCTGTGTATGTGCTACTGAGGAATGGCACTCAGGGCTTTATGCATGCTAGGCAAGCACTGGACCACTGAGCCACATTCCCAGCCTGGCCCTCTTTTCCTTGTTGTTTTGTTTTGTTTGTGGTGTTGGAGATCAAACCCAGGCTGGTCAAACATGACAGCCTAGTGCCAGCTGCTGAGCTATCCCGTAGGTCTTCATACTTGTTCTTAGCTTGGACTGGTGAGCTTTGTTTAAGGTGTCTAAGGCAGCCTCCCTCACCCTTTGAGGTAGACTCCAGGAAGTTTGTTTTAGAGACAGAAAAAGACACAAGAAAGCTACTCAGAAGGCTGAGATCTGATCACAATTCAGAGTCAGCCTGGGAAGGGAAGTCCCTGGGATTCTTTTTTTTTATTTTTTGCCAGTCCTGGGGGCCTGGGCACTGTCCTTGGGCTTCTTTTGCTCAAGGCTAGCACTCTACCACTTGAGTCACAGCACCACTTCTGGCTTTTTCTGTGTATGTGGTACCAAGGAATTGAATCCAGGTCTTCATGCATGCCAGGCAAGCACTCTACCAGCCCCTCCCTGAGATTTTTTTTTTTGTCTGTTGTCGGGCTTGAATTCTGGACCTGGGCGCTATCCCTGAGCTCTTCAGCTCAAGGCAAGTGCTCTACCACTTGAGCCACAGTGCCACTTCCGGTTTTCTGGTGATTAATTGGAGATAAGAGTCTCACTGACTTTCCTATTCAAGCTGGCTTTGAACCGTGATCCTCAGACCTCAGCCTCCTGAGTAGCTAGGATGACAGGAATGAGCCACCGGCGCCCAGCCTCCCTGAGATTCTTTTTTTTTTTTTTTTGTCAGTCGTGGGGCTTGAACTCTGGGCCTGGGCGCTGTCCCTCAGCTCTTCAGCTCAAAGCGAGCGCTCTACCACTTGAGCTACAGCACCACTTCCGATTTTCTGGTGGTTTATTGGAGATCGGAGTTTCATGGTCTCTTCTGCCCGGGCTGGCTTTGAACCGCGATCCTCAGATCTCAGCCTCCTGAGTAGCTAGGATTACAGGCGTGAGCCACCAGCGCCCGGCCTCCCTGAGATTCTTATTTTCATTTAACCACTGAGAAGCTGGAAGTGGAGCTGTGGCTCAAGTGGTAAGAGCTCTAGCCTTGAGCAGAAAAAGCTCAGGAACAGTTCAAGGACTTGTTACACACACACACACACACACACACACACATACACACACACACACACACACACACACACACACACACACACACACACCAAACAATAAAACAGGTGAGTCACTTCAAAGTTTCCCTGTAAGACTGGAATAGGAAGACAGAAGAGAAGAACAAAAGATAATGGAGTAGTTAACATCAGGGTATTTCAGGTTATTCTTTTTGTATAAGGATTAAAGCAGAGGGAAATTCATGCCAATTGAAACTGCCCTATCTGGGAAATTTGGCTTTTATCTCTCCCATCTTCCTTGCTGGGAAGCTTGGATGAATACTCTAGTTTTACTTCGGTGACATGAAACCACGATGAGTGATTTCCTGTTGATTTATTGCTTTGCAATACCGGGGATTGAACCCAAGACCTTGTACATGTTAGGCAAGCCGTCTACCACTGACCTATGTTCCCAGCTCTCCATTTCAAGCCTTAGCATAGCCTGCTGGGGCTTGGTGGGAAACCATGCCCTCTTTTATTTCCTATCCCCAAACTCATCAGAGGTGTAAAAGGCAAGGATGGTAGAAACAACAGAAAGCCTCCCCTCCCCCCACCCAGGTACTCCTTCGGCTAAGGGGCAATATCTGAGGTCCAGGAAACACAGGCAGGTCTTTGCCTCTAGCCCAAATAGGAGGCAGAAATGGGGAATGCTGGAGACCAAGAAACAAAGCTGTAGTTGGCACATTTCAAAGGGGGGGAAGCTTTGAAACTCACCATACCAACAGCCTGAGACATTCTGCTATTTTACCACTGCAAAAATGGGACCCTAGTGGTTACACCTGCAATCCTTGCTACTCAGGAGGCTGAGATCTGAGGATTGCGGTTCTAAGTCAGCCCAGACAGGAAAGTGCATGAGACTCTTATCTGCAGTTAACCCACAAAAAGCCAGAAGTAGAGCTATGGCTCAAATGGTCTCTAGCCTTGTGCACAAAAGCTTAGGGACAGCACCAAGACTCTGAGTTCAAGCCCTAGGACCAGCACACACACACACACACACACATACACACATACACACACACAGAGGAACCATGCCTTCTTCATGTTTATTCTACCATGAAGATTTTCTTGGCTTCATGGTATTTCATATTATAGATGAACCTTAGAAATTTTATAGGAAGCTGGGTACCTGTGGTTCACACCTTTAATCTAAGCTACTGAGATCTGAGGATTGAGGTTCAGTGTCAGCCCAGGCAGATGAGTCTGAGAGACTATTATCTCCAAGTAAATAGAAACAAGCAAAAAGTAGAGGTGTGGCTTAACGGTAGTGTGATAAAGCTCAGGAACAATGTCTAGAATGTGAGTTCAAATCCCAGTACCAGCACACACACAAGCTTTACAAGGCACTGTGGGGCACACCTATAATCCCACACTCAGGAGACTGTGGCAGAAGGATTTTGAGTTTGAGGTAGACTTGGGCTCTATAGAGAGACCCCATCTCAAAATAAATAAATTGAAAAAGCTGACAAAAAATAAAAAGAAAACAAAAATCAAAATAATAAAAGAACATTTAGCCAATTCTTTTTTCTTTTCTTTTACTTTTTCTTTTCTTTTTCTTTTTGTCAGTCATGGAGCTTGAACTTAGAGTCTGGACACTGGCACCTGAGCTTTTTCTGCTCAAGACTAGCACTCTAGCACTTTGAGACACAGCTCCACTTCCATTTTTCTGGTGGTTAATTGGCGATAAGAGTCTTACAGTCTTTCCTGCTGAGTTGCCTTTGAACTGATTCCACATACTCAGCCTCCTAAATAGCTAGGATTACAGGCATGAGCCACCCCAGAGCCCAGCTCAATGATCATTTTATGTTTCTTTATTTTGTAAAAGTTGAAGCTGGCTCAGAGAATCTGGATACAAGGCTTTAAACACAAGTAAGCAATGTTTAAGCTTCAGTACTGCAAGCACATCCATAGATTCTCCTTTGGTGTGGGCTTTTCTTGCTGGTTATTATGTGAGCTCTTTTATAGCTAGCATTTATTTTCATGTGCAAAGCAGCCCTACACAATAGATGATGCTCTTCGAATTGTATAGATGGAGACACACATTTCTGAGAGGTGACCAGATCTGTCTAAGAAAGTGGGCAGACAGCCCGAACTGACTCCAATGCCAATCTTTTAGACAAGATCTGGGAAGACTTTGTGGGTTTTTGTTGTTGTTGTTGTTTTTGGGTCCGGTCATGGGGCCTGAACTCTGGGACTGGACGCTGTCCCTCAGCTCTTCAGCTCAAGGCTAGCGCTCTACCACTTGAGCCACAGCGCCACTTCCAGCTTTTTTCTTTTTTCTTACATGGTGCTGAGAAATCGAACCCAGTGCCTCAGGCATGCAAGGCAAGTGCTCTACCACTGAGCCACCTTCCCAGCCCGACTTTGTGTTTTTATAGTACCAAGGCTTGAGCTCAGGGCCTCATACTCGCACTTGGCTTGCTTGCTGCAGGCACTTTATCATTTGGAGCATACCTCCAACTCGACTTTTCCCTCATTAATTGAAGATGGAGTCTCAGAGACTTTTCTGCCCAGGCTGGCTTTCAAACTGCAATCCTCCAGGTTTGGGCGTGAGCCACCAGTGGCTAGCAGGGAATTTTTTCTTGTTATTATTAGTGTTATTGTTGTTGTTATGCTTGTTTATTATTATTATGCTTGTTTGCTTTCTGCCGTGCTGGGGACTGAACCCAGGCTTTTGCGCACACTAGGCCAGCTCCCAGCTGAGTTTTCTAGACAGACAGAATGACCTCCGAAGGAGTAAAGGGATCACGGAAGACCATCAGGCAAAATCCAAAGCCTGCGCAGAGGCCATCAGGAGATTTCTGAGAGCTCAGGATTGTAGGGCAAAGGGATTGGCCCGCAAATCCTGGAGGCGAGAGCAGCTGGGCTGAGTCCTGCCCGTGCCCAGCCCTGCGGAGCGCTGCCCAGCCGTGGCCCCGCCCCCCGGCCTTGCCACCCCCGTCCCCCCGCCGGGGACCGGCGCGCCGGGTCCCTCCACGCCTGCCAGGCCCTGGGTCCTGTGTGGAGCGCACCCACCGCACGCAGAGCGCTCTGTTCCGCCCTTTGCCGCGCCCCCTTCCTGCCAGGTGCAATCAGAACGCTCCTTCGCGCTGGCTCAGGCCCCGCCTCTCTCCATAGGGACCAATCCCTAGCCCGTCTGGAGCAGGATGGCCCCGCCCCCCTCAGGACCGCGCAACTGGCCCCGCCCCGTCCAGCCTCCGTCCCGCGCGACCTGGGCGGCCGCACCCATGACTCCGCCCTGCGCGCGGAGCTGCAGCCATGGCTGTCACCGCCGAGGGCGCCCGCAGGAAGGAGCGCATCCTCTGCCTGTTCGACGTGGACGGGACCCTCACGCCGGCTCGCCAGGTAGGGCCCCGACATTCGGCAGCTTTCGCCGGAAGTGTCACCCCGGGGCCTGCGGCGGCGGGACCGCAGCCAGCTCCGGACCTGGTGCGGGGTGCCGCAGCACAGGTCCTGGCGTCTGGTGCCCAGCGCCCGGCGTGACGGGTGCCCCGAGCCGCCCCCCGCACGGCCCCCGCCTCCCCGCCGGGCTCCCACCCCTGGCAGCCCGCGGATGCACCCTGCGTCCCGGGCTGGCGTCCGAGGCGGGCGCCCGGCAGGCTACGCGCGCCACCCGGGGGCAGAGTCGCCCTCTGGTGGGGGCCACAGGCCGTGGAGGGACAGCGCTACCTGGAGGACAGGCCCCACAGGCCTAGCCTGCTGAAGATGGAGACACCCAGGCACGGCCAGAGCCGGGGTGTCGGGTGCCTCCAGGACTGCACCTCCAGACCTCCGCCCCCAGCCAGGGTTGTCTCTTGGCTTTCGTCTTGGATGAGTCCCCAGACCCAGCTGGGTGCATGAATCAGCAGGCAGGCCGCGTTCGTGGGCATCCCCCCCCTCCCGTGGGGGGATCACGCTCCAGTGTGGGAGCCACAGGGATCACCCCAGGGCGGTTGCTGTGGGGCCGGGTTACCGGGCAGAGGCTGATGGGAACCCAGGCCTCAGCGTCTGGATGCCCCTCCCCGCTGCTATGGTGAAGGTGCTCAGTCTGGAGCCCTAAGTTAGCAGGAAAGCACCAGCCGCCCTAGGAGTGTGCACAGAACTGGAGAGAGGCTGGGGCCCAGTCAGGGAACCTTTTTTCTCCCTTGTGCATCGGGGCTTGAATTCAGAGCCTGGGCACTGCCCCTTAGCTTTCACTCAAGGCTGGTGCTCTACTACTTGAGCTCCACTCCCAGCTTTTTGGTGCCTACTTGGAGGTGAGTCTTATGGACTTTCCTGCACAGGCTGACTTTGAATTGCCATCCTCAGATCTCAGCCTCCTGATTAGTTAGGTACAGGTGTGAAGCACCACTGCCTAGATTTGTCTTGTCATAAGATCGCTTTCTATGGCCTGCAACCTGGACTCCTCGTTGTGTCCGGTGACGCATTGCTGAATTGCCAGTCCCTGTTCATTTTCCTCCCCGGGGCCCCACACTTAGGGCTTTTCAAAGTTAATTTTTAATTATATAAGTGTTCACAAGCCCATTCTTTCTATAAAAAAATAACATTGAACAAAGAAGACTAAAGTTCCCTCTGGCCACTTTGCCCTCATGCCAAGCCCAGCTCCCTTCCCAGAGTAATGTGGTCCCCTGCATAGTGTGGCTTCCTTCCAGACGTTTATCTGGATGTGTCTAACCAAAGGAAATATGAGGCATTTTTTGAGGCATTGTTTTTGTGAGGCTATTCTTTAATTAAGTGGCTTTCTACTGGCTGCAGCTCGTGTGTCTTGGGAGCCTGCCTGGTTGGAAGCATAGATGTACTTTATCTGTGTTCCTGAAGGGAAGGTGGTATCATTCCTCCATTGACAGCAGGGAAGTGGCTTGCAGTTCCCCACTATTGCAAAGCAGGCCCAATGAACCTGTGCATGTGCAACTCAGGGCTTTGCATTTTAAGTTTTAGTGGATCTCACAAAACTATCTTCAAATCAGCAATATCCATCTACACTCTGTGTGCATATGTGTGTGTGTGTGCCAGTCCTGGGGTTTAAACTCAGGGCTTGGGCACTGTTCCTTAGCTGTTTTTTATTCAGGGCTGGTGCTCTACCAATTGAACCACAGCGCCACCTGCAGCTTTCTAGGTCTCATGGACTTTCCTGCGTGAGCCGGTTTCAAACCGTAATCCTCAGATATCAGCCAAAGTAGCTAGGATTATAGGCATGAGCCACGAGCACCTGGTTGTTAGTGTTTTTTTGAGACAGGGTTTTGTTGTGTAGCTGAAGCTGGCCTCAAACTCTGATCCTCTAACTTCAGCCTCCCAAGTGCTAGGATTACAAGTATGAACCACTATGCCCTGAGTGCAGTTTTTGTTTCTGTTTTATGTTTTGTTTTTGCTTTGTAGTCCCAGGATTTTGAACCCTTGCTGAGAACCATGGTAGGCAAACATGCTCACCTCCAGGCCTGTAGATCTGTTTTGATTATAGGCCATCACGAGTCAAATGTGCTGTTTTGCATTTGTGCAGCCTTGTGTCAGGGTTCAAAAAGCTGTAGATTTTGCATTTCTGATTTTTTGGACTAGAGATGACGGTCATTCATTCCTGCACTGTTCCAGGTTGAATGTGGGTTCCCTGGATTCTGAACTCTATGCAGCACTCCCTGAATCCTTTTCTTCCCTCTCCCCAGAAAATTGACCCTGAGGTGTCAGCCTTCCTGCAGAAGCTACGAAGTAGGGTGCAGATTGGTGTGGTGGGCGGCTCTGACTACTCTAAGATTGCTGAGCAACTGGGTGATGGCGATGAAGGTAGGCGCGGGTCCAGGGCTGGTCCAGTTGGGGGGGTGGTGAAGGGAGCTGGGAGGGAGTCAGGACCCAATCTGGCCTCTGTGGGAAGAAGAGGTAGAGAAGGCATCAGGTAAATGACTCCCTTGCCGAGTCAACAAACATTTAGAGAGCAGCTACTGTAGCCAGGCACTGGACTGGACTCTGGAGAAATAGGAGAAGAACAGGCAGGGTCCTGCCTTGGGCAGGGTAGCATCTCTGCTGAGTCGGTTCATCTTTACATCAGACAGCATCAGCAATGGCTGTGACTTGTTGAAAATGGCCAGGTGGTGCCTCCCATTCATAAAATCCTCAGCATCACGCTTTAGGACAGCTACAATCGCCCGTTTCTCACAGCAGAGACTGAAGTCCTCCAGGAAGTCCCATGGATCTGAGAGGCTCCAGTTTCAGCTCGGTGGTGGAAGATACCTCTGTTCCTCAAACTAGAAACTTCCTCCCAGTTTTCCTCTTCCCTGCCCCCTCGTTCATCCCATCAGGAAATCCAAGAACATCTCCCTATCCCGTCATGTCTCCATTTCACCACGCCACCATCATCCAAGGGATGGTCACCTGTCACCCAGATCCTGCAAGAGTCCTGGCCATGCCCCCTGAGCTCACTTCAGCTGTAGCCGGGGATGAAAAGGGAATAGTAAGAAAGCTGGGTCCCATGCTGAGGATTTATGGGAAATGGTGCCCTCTGCTGGGCAGTCCTAGAGCGCTTCCACAGGAGGGAGCTGAATCTTGAAGATGGTGGGGGACCAGGGGACAGGTGGGCTTCGAGGTAGAGACCTGCCTGAGCAGTGGCCTAAAGAGTGGCTGGGAAGAAAGCAAAAACAGCCGCGTGCCGGTGGCTCACGCCTGTAATCCTAGCTACTCAGGAGGCTGAGATCTGAGGATCGCGGTTCAAAGCCAGCTCGGGCAGGAAAGTCTATGAGACTCTTATCTCCAATAAAACACCAGAAAACCAGAAGTGGCTATGTGGCTCAAGTAGTAGAGTGCTTGCCTTGAGCTAAAGAGCTGAGGGACAGTGCCCAGGCCCAGAGTTCAAGCCCCATTACTGACCAAAAAAAAAAAAGCAAAAGCTACAGGAGTGGAGGCTGAAGAAGCAGGCCCAGGATGACCCCTGGAGGCCAAACCAAACTTACTACCCTTGGAGTGTCTCTTGGGCCCAGTCTCGTGCTTTTATGTGAGAGTGCTAGTACTGGGCCTTAAACTCGGGACCTAAGTCCTATCCCTGAGCTTTATCACCCACTCCCCACTTGAGCCACGGCTCCACTTCCAGTGTTTTGGTGGCTAGTTGGCATTAAGAGTCTCATGGACTTTTCTGCCCAGGCTGGCTTCGAACCTCGATCCTCAACACTCAACCTCCTGAGTAGCTAGGTTTGCAGGTGTGAGCCATCAGCGTGTGGCCTCACCCTCTTTCTTTGTCCCATGGCATTTGCGTGGCCCGGAAGTCATTGAGAAGTTTGATTACGTGTTTGCTGAGAACGGGACGGTACAGTACAAGCATGGGCAGCTGCTCTCCAAGCAGGTCTGTGTGCGGCCCACCCACTTCCCCACTGGGGCGGCAGGGGTGCCTCTGTCCTGTCGTGCTTAGAGCCCTGTGTGTTCCTTAGACCATCCAGAATCATCTGGGGGAGGAACTGCTGCAGGACTTGATCAACTACTGCCTCAGCTACATGGCCCTGCTCAGGCTGCCCAAGAAACGGTGAGGCCTCACTTGGTCTGGGCTCCAGGACTTGTGGCCTGAGGGTGGAAAAGTATGGGTTGCTCCAATAGAACTTGACATACTTGGGCTTCTGACTGTGTGTGTGTGTGTGTGTGTGTGTGTGTGTGTGTGTGTGTGTGTGTGTGTGTGTCTGAGGGAAGAGGCCTCACTTGGTCTGGGCTCCAGGACTTGTGGCCTGAGGGTGGAAAAGTATGGGTTGCTCCAATAGAACTTGACATACTTGGGCTTCTGACTGTGTGTGTGTGTGTGTGTGTGTGTGTGTGTGTGTGTGTGTGTGTGTGTGTGTGTGTGTGTGTGTGTGTGTGTGTGTGTGTGTGTGTGTGTGTGTGTGTGTGTGTGTGTGTGTGTGTCTGAGGGAAGAAGCCACAGCCTTGCACCTGCTAGGCACAACCCTGCACATCCCTCCCCCTGATTTACTGCTGGGTAGATTCTGGTCATGTATGAAGTCCAGGAAGGCTGTGGTGCCCTGGGGCTGGCTTGAATTCAGGACTGCTCTCTTCTCCCTGGCCCCGTCTTCTGTCGCCCCTTCCCCCCACCCCAGTGGAACCTTCATCGAGTTCCGGAATGGCATGTTGAACATCTCACCCATCGGCCGCAGCTGCACCCTGGAGGAACGGCTCGAGTTCTCCGAACTGGACAAGGTACCACCCGCCATGCCCACGGACCTGTCTATTGGCCTTTCTGAGCCTGTTTCTCATCAGTAAAATGGGTTGCAGGGAGGAGTTCCATTGAACCGATCCCCTCGGGCATGGTCTGTGTGCCAGGAGTGGCGGCATGTCAGCCTCTTGCCAGTGCGGGTCCCCCTTCCTCGTGCTGGCTCCAGCCTGGGCACCTTTGCCACCTTCAGCTCCCATAGCTCCTGTTCCCTCAGCCTCTAAAGCCAGTCTTCACGCGCGCATCTGCACAGACGGGAGTCCACTGTCTCTGCCATGTTCCTACCCTCAGAACTTCCCCCAGTCGCTCCCCTTGCCTCCTCCATCCTCGTGACCCTCTGCTTTCTCCAGCACGTGTCGGAGGGCCTTTTAAGCCTGGCTCTGATTTGCCCACTGGCCTCCGGTACTTCCTGCGAGCAGGTGGGTCTGGGCTAGGCGTTGCATGCTGTGTCCCCCGGCCTAGGGATAGGCAGTAGCCACAGGCACACAGACTTTTCTTGTTGGGGTTGACCATAGGTAAGCTGGAGGCGTGCGGCTTAGTGGGAGAGCTCCTGCCGACGCATGCAAGAGGCCCTGGTTCAAACCCTAATACTACCAAGAACCCCTTCCTACCTACACACGTCTACAGAGGGACCCCCCTTTCAGGCCATGCTCTACCCCTTGTTCACCCAGAAAGCTGGAAAGGCAGCTTTGCCGCTGCGTGCCTCTGTGTTCCCATCTGGGAAATGGGGCAGCAGTTACTGCCACCTCACAAAACCGTCAGCTCTGGCCTCTGGAGCAGGTAACCAGCCCAGCATGGGGCAGGGGCCCCGGAGGCTGGGCTGTGGCTGGTGCGTACTACCTTCCCTCTGCCCCCAGCTCCTCTTCCTTATCTCTTTGACTCCTGTTCACCCCCTAGAGACAGGGGAGGAATAATTTGTGTTCTCTACACAGCCTGGATCCCATATTCCAGCTTCAATTCAGATTCTGGGTCCTTCAGACTCGACAGGGATGACAAGTAGACCCCTCTTTTAGAAGAGGACACAGGGACAAAGAGGTCAAGGTCACTGGGCATCAGAGGTCATCCAATAGCCTGGTCCTCTAGTCCCTTACAGAAGGGACTTGCGACTACTCAGGGCTGGGCGGAACTATTTCACCAGAGCTTTAGGCCCCAAAGAGCAGCCTGTGGTAGAGACCAGGGCCGAGGGCCCATCGACCTCCTGGGAAGGCAAAGCCGAAGCTGGGATCTCTGCTTTTCCAATGAGAAAGAAGCAGGCAGGGGTCAGCAGTTACTTCTCTGCCCTTTAGTGCAACAAATGGGCTTGGAGAGGTCACATGACCTGTCCACGGAGCAACACAGCGTCCAAGCCTGGAGAGGTCACGTGACCTGTCCACGGAGCAACACAGCGTCCAAGCCTGGAGGCTGGGCAGCCTGTCTTTGAGTCTCAGGCTGGCTCCTTTCCAGCATGATCGCTGGCCTCCGTGGACCAGCCTTCCAGGCCCTGCACTGCCTGCCTCATTCCAGTCCTGCCCAGTCTGACTTTGGGTGGTACTCATCACCATCCTGTGTCTTTAAAGGCCTTTCTGTTCCCCCCAGGATGTGTCCATCACCCTCCCCCCATTTGGTGTCTGGGCCTCTGAGTTGTCTATCTGGCTGCCCTGTCCCAGCCACTTCAGCCCCATAGGGATGTTTGTCTCTGTTCACTGCTGGGATCCCCAATGTGTGTCTCTGGGCTGAGTTCTATGTGTCCTGCCTGCTGTTCTCCCCAGCACAGTCCTGAGTGGATGGCCTTGTGCGTGACCTTTGTGCAAGGGACCGGGAAGGGCGTCCTGGGACCAGACCCGCTGTCCTGACATCTCTGTAAGCCCCTTACTTGTGGGGCTTCTTCTCCCAGCTCCCTCCATTTCTAGTACCTGAGCTATATGTGCCGTGTTGACTCAAACTGAGCCCCCCTCTGAAGTGGAGGACACTGGGATCCAGCGCGCAGGCTGCCGACCCTTCCCCTTCCTCCTGGGTCTCTACTGACAGGCCTTCTTCCTGCCTACTTTTCTTCCTTCTTTCTTTTCTTCCTTCCTTCCTACATTTAAGTGTCAGTCCTGGGGCTTGAACTCAGGGCCTGAGCACCATCCCTGAGATTTTGCTCAAGGCTAGCACTCTTCTACTTGAGCCACAACACCAATTTCGGCTTTTTTTGTTGTTGTTGTTGGTCGTGGGGCTTGAACTCTGGGCCTGGGCGCTGTCCTTCAGCTCTTCAGCTCAAGGGCGAGCACTCTACCACTTGAGCTACAGCGCCACTTCCGGTTTTCTGGTGGTTTATTGGAGATAGGAGTCTCACAGTCTTTCCTGCCCGGGCTGGCTTTGAACCGTGATCCTCAGATCTCAGCCTCCTGAGTAGCTAGGATTATAGGCGTGAGCCACCAGCGCCCGGCCAATTTCTGCTTTTTCTGTGTATGTGGTACTGAGGAATCAAACCCAGGGCTTCATGCATGCTAGGCAAGCGCTCTACCACCCACTGAGCCACCTTCCAGCCCCTCTGGGCCTTCTTCAGAGGGCTACAGATGGTCTACATTGGGTGACCTTGAGCAGAGCATGACTCCTCTCTCAGCCTCGTTTCCTCAAGTAGAGGTTATACCTACCTGGAAAGCCAGTGAGCTCAGGTGGATGCGTGCCCAGCACCGGCCTGGCACACAGCAGGCCCTCTGGACCTCAGCCAGCACCCTTCTTTCCACAGAAGGAGAAGATCCGGGAGAAATTCGTGGAAGCCTTAAAGACAGAGTTTGCCGGCAAGGGACTGAGGTTCTCTAGAGGTCTGTACATCCGCCTGCAGCAGGTCTGAGAAGCAAAGCACAGGAGACACACACACACACACACACACACACACATTGCATAGCAGGGGCAAAACACACACACACACACACACATTCTCTCTCTCTCTCTCTCTCTCTCTCTCTGTCTCTGCATAGCAGGGGCATGGAGCCCTAAGTAGGCCAGAGCAGGGTGTTTACTGGTGCCCGGTCTTGCCTGCCTCTGTAAATGCCCTCCTGCCTCCTGGTATTCTTTCTCCACCTCCACCTCCTGGACCTAGGGCGCTGTCCAGCTGTGTAGAAGGTGGTTTTGCTCTCCTCTGCCACTCAGGACACCCCCAGGGCTGAAGCTGGCCTCATGCAGCTGATCTGGCTGCTATGTCCCCCATTCCCCGGTTGCTGGGGTCCTTTTGAGCTCTTTGATCATATCACACCTTTGCTCAGAGCCCCTGAGAGGCTGTTTCCCACACACACACACCCTCAGCCTCCTTTTGGAGCCCTGGAGGCCAGCCTCCTCCCTGCTGCCAGTGCTGCAGTTTGCCAGGTCATTCTTCATCCTGCCTTTCCGTGCGGACTGCACCCAGTTCCCCAGACGTCCCCACGCCTCCCCCAGCCTTGCAGCTGGCTGAGCACAGCGCCCCCCCCCCCCTTACTCTCAGGTGGTTTTTGTCTGTTTCCTCCTGGCTCACACCATCCCTGAAGATCTCCAGGCTCCTGTGCCTGGCGCTAAGCAGGCTCTGTAGTTTGAATGAATGAGTGAACAAGGGGCCTTGCCTAAGCACACCCTGCAAACCCCCAGCCCCTGCCTCACCCCCCCCCCCTTGCAGGAGGCATGATCAGCTTCGACGTCTTCCCCGAGGGCTGGGACAAGCGCTACTGCCTGGACAGCCTGGACCAGGACAGCTTTGACATCATTCACTTCTTTGGGAATGAGACCAGCCCTGTGAGTACGGGGATGCCCTCAGAACCCAGAGCACCCGAGGTCAAGGTCACAGGACACAGGCCAACAGGATGGGCTTCCTGGGGGCTCCTGAAGACAGCCAGCTGCTCACCAGCTCCGTTATACTGATTGGAAGGCTAGGGCCCAGAGAGGGTCGGCTACTTATTCTCTGTCACAAAGCAAGTGTGACAAGGGCCATGAAGGGGGGCCTTCTGACAAGACGGGGGGGGGATGGGGTCCCATGTCTGGGTGGCACTGGGCCCTCACCTTAGCTCCAGGCCTCCCCTAAGTGCACATTTTCCGTGTGCAGGGTGGGAATGACTTTGAGATCTATGCCGACCCCCGGACTGTCGGCCACAGCGTGGTATCCCCTCAAGACACAGTTCAGCGATGCCGAGAGATCTTCTTCCCGGAGACGGCCCACGAGGCCTGACCAGGGCCCGTGCCAGAGCATCATAGCGTCCAAGAGCTCTGCCCTGGCCGAAAGAAACACCCGTGGGTGCCAGCACCCCTCCTCCTCTGTGGCCCCGTGTGGCCCACTGTAAGGTCCACTCACACGGGACCAGGGTCTGTGCAGTGACCATCCCAAGACAGCTTCCTGAGTGGATTCCGCCCTCCACCCCACAGCCCCGCCCGGGGCATGGCTGCTGCTGGCACTTGAGCGAGCAGGGCCGCCCCGTCTCCCCTGCAGGGAGGTGCCTGTGCCAGTCCCGCAAGGAGCCCGCCGCGCCAGGCTCCAGGAGCAGTGTGGCAAGGCAGGGGCCCATCGCCGAGGACTTTATGATATTAAAGTTCCCAGGACAAGACCAGCTGTGAGATGTGTCTGGAGAGATGGCTGCCCTGGCGCACGCTCTCAGCGCCACCCAGGGACGGGGCTTTCCCGAGATCCAGCAGCCATGGGGTAGCGTGTCCTCCCTCAGCCTCTGCCCCAGCTCCCTCCCTGGGAACCTGACAGACGGACAGACGGCTGTTGGCCAGAATAGGTCACAGTTGAGTTTATTGCCAGTGTTAGGAAGGTCGGGGGGGGGGGTCCGTGGCTGGGGGCCTGGGAGGATTTCTGGGCGCAGAGGGGAGGCCTGTTACCACCCCCCCCCCGTGCCCATTCACCACAGCCTGCCTGGTGCCTAAAGTGCCCCTGGTCCTAGGAGGGAGAACCGGGGACTCCCGCGCCCCGGGGACAGGCCTGGCTGGAGAAGCCGAGCTTCCAACAGGGGCCAGGGTGAGGGGATAACCAGAGCCCAGCAGCAGCTCTGGGCTCCCAGCCTCTGTGTGGTGGACGCTGGAGCAGGATGAGCCCCAGCTGGGGGCTACTGAGGGGACCTCAAAGGCCACTGAACCCCTCAATTCTACTTACAGATGGCTCTCATGAAGCCACTGTCCTTCCTTGAGCCTTTGACCCCATTTATTCCCACACACACACACCAGGTAATGGGCTCTTAAGAGAGTATGGGGGCCAGGGCCCCTCCTGGCCTCCCAGGCCAAGATACACACACACCACACATAGCTTGACACCAAAGGGACGTCAGGGGACAGGGACGGCCACACACTGGGAGGGACTGGGTAAGGGCTACCGTGGTGGCTGGAGTCTGGCACTGGTCTTGCAGGCTGAGGGCTGTCCGAGGGGTGCTGGGCCGGCAGGGACATGTCATCCGATGCAGCGGCCAGGCCTGGGCAGAGCGTGCGCGGGGGGTGTGGGCCGGGGTAGAGAGGAGGCTCCGTCCAAGCAGGATGTGGACGGAGCTCGGCTCCTGCAGCCCGCGCCAGGGATTCACAGAGCCACTGCCAGCAGCCGGGGAGCCCTCACGTGCTGGCCTGGGGCCCCTCCCTCCTGCCTCACCAATGCACTGAAAGCAGTGCGTCAGGGGCCATGCATCCCGTGTTACCCTCTCCCCTGCCTGAGGCCAAAAGCTTCCCTGAAGCCCTCACAGGCCGGTTTCTGGAGGGAAGGTTCCAGGCCATGGAAGAGACCCCAGCAGGAGACAGGAGCACAAGCAGAATCTGGCGCGGGATGCGGGGAAGCATGACGGGTGCAAGGTCGTACGGAGGGGTCTCCCGGAGCCCCAGGAGTCCCACACAGGCTCCCAGGGGCTCACTCAAATCACCAGACGGTGGGCAGGGCCGAAGGCGCCTGAGCTACAGGGCAGCGCGGGGAGGGGGAGACAGGCCGAGGCCCCGC
This sequence comes from Dipodomys spectabilis, assembly GCF_019054845.1. NCBI lineage: Eukaryota > Metazoa > Chordata > Mammalia > Rodentia > Heteromyidae > Dipodomys > Dipodomys spectabilis. Next base: position 1,812,201 of record NW_024870907.1, on the reverse strand, counting down.
CCGTGGCCTCCTCCCATGCAGCTCCTGGCTCACTTAATCATGGGTCACGGGAGGTTGAGGCACACACTCACAGCCACGAGCACAGACAGACAGACGAGCACACTGAGGCGGCCTGGGGGAGGGAGGCCTGGTCAGCAGCACGGCGGGGGTCCGCAGCCAGCTACTGCCTGCCCTTCCCGCGTGGCACCCCAAGCCTAGGAGCCCACCACCTGGCCAGACCAGGTCTCGTGCGGGGTGTGTGGAGCCAGCTGCGTGAGCACCACCTCCACGGCCTGGAACTTCTGGTTCTTGGGTGGGATGGGGCACATCTTGTAGGTCACTTCGTCACCTTCCACTGGCACGTACTCTCCCTCGATGCTGAGGGGCAGGAGAAAAGGGGGGTCAGCCGAGCAGCAGCACTGGCTGGTTGCGGGGTCGGGGTCCCCAGATCCCAAGGCAGCCCAGCCAGTCTAGAGGAGTCTAGGGAGACTGATATGTGAAGGTCACAGGGCTGAGGCTGGCCTCTGAGCCGGAGGGAACAGGCCTAGCCACGCCCACCTGCTTGAAGCTGATAGGCCAGAAGCTGCAACTGGCTCCCAGGGCCCCGCCCAGGGGCCAGGACAGCAGGGCCTGGACTCACTCAGACACGTGCACGAAGATGTCCTCAGACCCGTTCTCGGGGGTGATGAAGCCGTGGCCTTGTGAGCGGGAGAACTGCTTACAGACGCCCTTGAACACTGGGCCGGCCGAGGCTCGGGCTGTCCTGGGGAGCGGGGTGGGGGGTCGAGCTGTGGCCTGGGGACCCCGAACCCACCCTGGACCGTCCTGTGGCATCACCCCCAGTCACAGATGCCACACTGAGGCCCAGAGACAAACCGGCCGCTCCAGATGCCTCCTTGCCAGAACCTTCTCTGCTGTGCACCCGCCCTTCTTCCTGAGCTTGTCTGGATTCTTCTGGTCAGGTTTTGGAGTGAAGATGTCCAGCCTAGGCTTGAAGATGGGGACCTCACTATCTCCTGAACAGCTGTGCCTTATTCATTCCTCACCAGACACTCGGTTTTGTTTTTCCTGTCATTTCCTAAAGCATCTGCTCTGTGCCTAGCCCGGGTTCACACCTGTCATCCTCAGTAGGCTGAGATCCGGAGGATCTTGTGTCTAAACCACCCCTGGCAGAAAAGTCTGGGGTACTCACGCTGAATATGTCCTGGTCCGTTTGGTGGGCAGAGGACTGGGCAGGTCCCGGGACGCGATGCCACCTCTTTCCCAGACCCTGCTGCCCTCCCTGTGGAAGGGGAAGGTGGGCCAGACAGGAGACTTGGGGGAGTGGAGGGGGGGGACCACAGGGGGCGACGTCGACTCCGATGTCATGGTGGAGCCCTCAGGAGAGCCTGGTGGACCCTGGGGCTCCGCGGCCGGTGAAGGGCTTGGGTCTCCTTGCAGGCAGGGCCCGGCCTGGCCCTGCTCAGCAGCCTCGCCAGCCACAGGCTCCGTCTGCAAAGGGGACAGAGAGACACACAGGGAAGTACAGCCTGGGAATGGCCCAGGACACAAGTCAAGAGGCCTGCACGCCACACCGGCATCCTGACTTCAAGCCATGGGGTCTCCCTGGCTCAGTATCCTCACCAGAAAAACAGGCAGGCTTGTAAGAGCAGGTGTGGGCCTCAGTGGTAGAGCACTTGCTTAGCATGTATGAGGCCCTGGGTTCAAATCCCAACACTATAGTAAGGCAAACCAAACTGCTAAGTCCTTTCAGCCTGTAGTTAATTCCATAACTCCAAAGGACAGAGAGGTGAGAGGTAAGGTGCCCAGGATTTGGCCTAAGTATCCACTGTTTCAAACTCATAGTCCTGAGCTCAAATGCCAGTTGTGTCACCCTCAACGTGGTGACATCAGGGAAGGTAGTTGCCGGGTTCTGGAGGGTGGCTCATGCCTGTAATCCTAACCTACTCAGAAGACTAAGATCTGGAGGATCATGGTTCAAAGCTAGTCTGCACAGAATAGTCCAAGGGACTCTGTCATCCAATAACCCACAAAAGGCAAGGCAGATGGGTGCCAGTGATTCATGCCTGAGGAGGCTGAGAACTGAGAATCGTGGTTCAGAGCAAGTCCAAGCAGACAAATCCTTGAGACTCTTATCTTCAAAAAACCTGAAGTAGAGGCGTGGCTCAAGTGGTAGAGCACCAACATTGAATAAAAAAGCCAAGTGAGAACATGAGGCCCTGAGTTCAAGCCCAGACTGCCCAACAGTAAAAATGAGTAAATAAAAATGAAGGAAGGCCGTCAGCAGTGTCTCCGTGATGGGCAGGCATACAGGTTGCAGAGGGGAAGCCCGCTCCCTGCCTCCCAGCTGTGTGCCCTGGGCAGACAGTCCCGACCTCGGACCCCATTTCTGGTTCTATGCTATGGACAGGGAGATGGCCCTGAGGACTGACTTGAGGACAGGAGCAGCTCAGGGCGAGTTCTTGGGAATGTGGACTAGTTTTCCTTAGCCCAGTTTCTCCCTCTCCAAATGAGATTAGAGGTTTGTGGCTGGGTGGTAGAGCGGTTGCCCAGCATGCCAAAGAAAACCACAGGAAGCAAGCGCTGATGGCTCACGCCTGTCATCCTAGCTACTCAGGAGGCTGGGATCTGAGGATCTCAGTTCAAAGCCAGCCTGAGCAGGAAAGTCCATGAGACTCTTATCTCCAATAAACCACTCAGAAAACTGCTGTGGCTCAACTGGTAGAGCGCTAACCTTGAGCTGAAGAGCTGAGGGACAGTGCCCAGGCCCAGAGTTCAAGCCCCATGACCAACCAAAAAAAAAAAAAAAAAAGAAAACACACAAGAAACTGTCTCTACCATGTTGAGGATTGAGTGCTTCGTGGGGGGCAATCTCCTAGCACCCACACATACAGTACATTGTGATTACAGAATAGAAATCCTGTCTTAGAGTTGCTGAGCATCAGCACATGCTCTAGACTGGATGTGAGCATGCTTGCCAGCATGTGTGTATGTATGTGTATGCTGGTACTGAGGCTTAAACAAGATCTCATATTTTTGCTTGGCTTTTTGGCTCAAAGCTGGTGCTCCACCACTTGAGACCTCCACTTCTTGCTTTTGATTCATTAGAAATAAGAGTCTTATGGACTTTTCTGCCTGAGTTGGCTTCAAACCATGATCCCCAGATCTCAGCCTCCTGAGTAGCTAGGTTTCTAATCATGGCCCCCAGACACAGTGCCTAGAAACTTGAGAAAATCCATCTGGTGGAATGGTTCAAATGGTAGAGCACCTGCCTAACAAGGACAAAGCCCTGAGTTCAAACCCCAGCACTGTGAGTGAGAGAAGGCAGGGTTGGGGGGAGGTAGGAAATTCCCCAAATGCCCGCACTGGGGGAGTACTCAGCACCAGGCACAGCAGTACCTACCTGAAGCCCACCCCTCACTGGGGGAGAGAGGCAGGTGACAGGCACAGAGCCCTACCACCTCTCTCTGGGGTGCAGGGTGGACCTGGCCTCCCGGGCCTTGTGCGGTGCCGGGCACTGACATCTAGGCTGGGAGTCCTGGGGGTGGGGTGAGCCCAAGTGGTTGCCAGGGAGACGCAGGCTCTGAGCAGCTGCCAGCTGGGGCTGGTGAGCCGATGACCTGAGCTCCTGGGGCTCATGCTAAGCACGGTGGCAGTGGGAATGTCACAGTGCTACCAGGGCTAGGGTTGGGGGGGAAGGGGCTGCCTCCCCCTCCCCGCGATGGCTCTAGAAGTGGCAGGTAGAAGAAGCTACAGATGTGGCAGCCTTCATCTCCACACCAGAAGCAGAGTGTGCCAGGCCTCCCTCCAAGGCCTCATTCTGAGAATGAAGAAGACTAGGCTTCAAGGACTCTTCTGGGCAGGGGAGCACTGGACAGGAGAGTCTGCTTCTCCCGGACAGGGCTAGATGCGGAGTGTGGAGGCAGGCAGACACCCCTCCCACCCACAGCTCTCTTTTCTCTTTTAATTCCTGCAGCAGCTCTTTGAGGCTGGTGGTATTACTACTCCATTTTACAGACAAGGAAACTGGGGCTTAATGCGGTGAAATGGCTTGCTCGGGGCCATGTGAGCCAGGGTTGATTTCTTTCTTTCTTCTTTCCTTTATTTATTTATTTGCCAGCCCTGGGGCTTGAACCCAGGGCCTGGGCTTCTTCTGCTCAAGGCTAGCACTCTACCACTTGAGCCACAGAGCCACTTCCAGCTTTTTCTGTGTATGTGGTGCTGAGGAATCAAAGCCAGGGCTTCATGCACGCTAGACAAGTACTCTACCACTGAGCCACCTTCCCAGCCAATGAGCCAGGATTTAACCAGGACAGGCTAGTTCTGGAGTCTTGAGACGGAAATGTGAAATTCTGTGTCAGGCCTGCATTGCTCTTGATTTTATTTTTAACCAGTCCTGAGACTTGAACTCAACTCAAGGCCTGGGATTTGGTGCTCTAGACTACACTCTACTTCCAGCTTTTTTTTTTTTTTTTTGGTCGTGGGGCTTGAACTCTGGGCCTGGGCGCTGTCCCTCAGCTCTTCAGCTCAAGGCCAGCGCTCTACCACTTGAGCTACAGCGCCACTTCCAGTTTTCTGGTGGTTTATTGGAGATAGGAGTCTCACGGTCTTTCCTGCCCGAGCTGGCTTTGAACCTCGATCCTCAGATCTCAGCCTCCTGAGTAGCTAGGATTATAGGTGTGAGCCACCAGCACCCGGCTCTTTTTGCTGGTTAATTGGAGATATGAGTCTCATAGACTTTCCTGCCTGGGCCTGGCTTTGAACTGCGATCCTCAGATCTCAGCCCCCTGAGTAGCTTGGATTACAGGCATGAGCTACCAGCATCCAGTTTGCTAATGGTTTTCAATGTGGCCTTGAACAGAGCCCTCTTCCTCTGGGGACCACCAGGGACCTGAACTTGGAGGAGCTGCACGAAAAGGGAAGAGGCAGGCTGGGCACCAGTGGCTCACGCCTGTAATCCTAGCTACTCAGGAGGCTGAGATCTGAGGATCACAGTTCAAAGCCAGCCTGGGCAGGAAAGTCCATGAGACTCTTATCGCCAATTAACCACTAGAAAACCGGAAGTGGCGCTGTGCCTCAAGCAGTAGAGTGTTCACCTTTAGCTGAAGAGCACAGGGACAGTGCCCAAGCCCAGAGTTCAAGCCCCACGACCGACAAAAAAAGAAAAAAAAGAAAGAAAGAAAGAAAAGGGAAGAGCCAGAGGTCCAGTTTCTACCCTCTTTCCAGAACGTTTGTGGAAACACTGAAGAGTGGAAATAAGGCTTCCACTATGTGAATGTCCTACACTACTTTTGCAAAAATCAATTTCTATCTTTAAACTTCCCATCTGCCTTACTTGGGTGGAATTATAATCATTTCCATTATACACATGGGACAGCTGAGGCTCAGAGAAGGTAAGTGATTCATTCATGTCACACAGCAGGCAAATAACCAGTGCTCTTCCATGAAAATAAAATCTGTGCCTGGTTCAGCGAAGAGGAGACTAGAGTTTTCCCAAGAACTTTCCTCTGAGAAGCCAAAGGGAAAAATAAACTCCCTCCAAAGCCAAGAGCCAGCCAGGCAGTGGCAGCTCATGTCTGTAATCAGGAAGCTTAGAAATGAAGACTGAGGTTCAAAGTCAGCCTGGGCAGGCAAGTCTGTGACTCTTATCTCTAAGTAACGACAAAAAAAAAAAAAAAAAACCAAAATGCCCGAAGTGGAGTTGTGACTCGCTATCTTTGAGCACAAAAGCTCAGGGACAGTGCCCAGGTCCTGAGTTCAAGCCCAGGACAGCACAAAAAAATAAAAATAAAGCCAAGAGCCAGCTATGTTTGGAGAACATTTGCTCCAACTTGGAGTTTCTGGCCAGCCCCGCCCTCCAGAACCAGCAATTGAGCGATTCTCCCTTTCTGAGTTCTGGTCTTCTCCTCTGAGAGATGGAGCCAACCACAGCCCCCAGGCAGGCTGTGGGCGGAGCCAGGAGCAGCCCCCTGGCCAGCTGCGTTGGCTCTGGCTCCCGGGCCAAGCTCATCTCCGTGTCCCTGAATGAAGGCAAAGCTCCAACAGACGTTGTGCTTCTGCGGCCCAGGAGGCCAAGGAGGCCGCAGAGAACCACTGGGGCCGCTGGGAGGGAACACTGGCCGAGATGCAGGTCACAGGACTGTGGCACACTGGACGGTGAGTCAGCCCTGGCACATCAGGTGACCAGAGCCAGCTGGAGCTCTGTTCCACTTCTCCCCCAACCCCTCAAAGAATGGCAGAGAAATGGCCGTCCCGAATCCCTCTCAGCCCGGTCAGATTAAGGCTAGCACTCACCCACCCAATGCTGTGTGACCCGGGACAAGCAGCTGCCCTTCTCTGGGCTTCATCTTCTTCTCCAGCCACATGAATCATGGCCTCAGCAACCTTTGAGGTTGTCAAAAACACACATGTGTGCTGGGCACCAGTGGTTCACGCCTGTAATCCTAGCTACTTAGGAGGCTGAGGTCTAAGGATCACGGTTCAAAGCTGTCTAGAAGACTCTCATCTTTAACCACCAAAAAAAGGCAGAAGTGGAGCTATGACTCAAGTGGTAGAGTGCTAGCCTTGAACAGAAGCAGCTCAGGGAGAGTGCCCAGGCTCTGAGTTCAAGCCCCAGAACAAGCACAAAACACAAAACGTACATGGGGGCATACCCCACTGTGACATTTCCCAACATCACCATTCCTATATGGCAATACAAAATCACACAATGCACAAATGTAACTGGGACAGCAGACGCCAAAGGAGCTCTGGTCTTAGAGGCTCCCAATCTGTGGGAGAAGAAACACACACAGGGCTGGGAAGGTGGCTCGGTGGCAGAGTGCTTGCTTGGCGCACACGAGGCCCCTGGATCCAATGCCTCAGTACCACATACACAGAAAAGGCTGGAAGTGGCACTGTGTCTCAAGTGGTAGAATGCTAGCCTTGAGCTGAAGAGCTGAGGGACAGCGCCCAGGCCCAGAGTTCAGGCCCCAAGATCGCCAGACAACGACAACAACAACAACACGTGATCCAAATCCAGAGTGGGCAGGCCTGACTCTGTAACAGCCTCTGCTACCATCTACTGTCCAAGCCGGGTGTCTCTCCTCTCGCGGAGTCTGGGTAAGAGCCCCACACCCCGGCCGCAGCTGTACCCAACCCATTGCACCGGCAAGTGAAGAGGCTGGCTGTCACCGCCTCTGTGAGGTGGGGCCAATGGCAGCTGCTCTGGGCTGTGGGAGGAGTCAGGAGCCGGGTCCGGCCAGTGGTTGGTGAGTGCCCCAGCCATGGGCTTTGGCCTCCACCATCCAGCCCAGCACAGTTGAGCTCCCACACTCTGTGCTCAGACTCTGGGCGGGAGACAGAAGGGAGGACCCCAGCATTCCCGGAGAGGCAAATGCCAGGGTGCGGAACAAGTGGGGAGCCACAACTTGGGGTTCTATTTCTGGTGCTGCACTGACTCAGTCCATGACCCTGAGCGAGTCAACCCCCCAACTGTATAGCTTAAAAACAGCTCCCCCAGTGAAAACACCCCAGCCTCCCAGCTTCCCCAGGATGGGGGAGCGGGTGGAGAGCAACGACAGCGCTGCTGAACAGAAATTCCAGGCCCCCAGGGCTGGCTGGTCTACTGTAGGCCTGGGAAGCTGACAGAGCAACCCGGGACCACCGGAGAAAAGGGGCCACCTGCCCGGCACCCCTCCCCCAGACACTCCTTAAAATACACTGCAGCTGGAAATGACCTAATTAAACCTCCTGTCCTCCCCCTCCCCACTGGGTGTGTGTCAGAGAGAGGGAGAGGGGGGGAGGGAGGGAGGGAGGGAGAGACAGAGACAGTCAGAGAGAGAGAGATACAGAGAAAGAGACAGACAGACAGAGGGAGACAGAGACAGAGAGAGAGAGAGAGAGCTGCCCCATCCCATATTAGACCTTATTTATTCAAGACACCCTTTACCTTTTCCTGTCCTAGGCAGCCCAGGCCGCCCCCAGGCCATTGGCATTGATGGTGGTCTATGGGGGAAGGGAGGGCCGAGTCCTCCAGGGACAGACAGATTCTCATCCCAGCTCTGCCTCCACAGGGCTATGCGACCCTAGGCAAGTGGCTTTCCCCTTCTGAGCCTTCCTGAAGAGACCCGACTGATGGCAGCTCCACGTGCAGTGGCGGCCATGAGCACAGGTAGCTTGGCCCCCAAATCCCTGAGCTTCCTAGCGTGTGGAGCAGCCTCCCTGCCCCCCGCCCTGTGATGACCATCTCAGGCTGCCGGAGTGTCCCCTTCCCGCCTGGCCGTGGGGCCTGAGGCTGGGATGGGGCGCACGGCGCCCTCTGCTGGTTGCCTCCTGTAAGGGGATCCTGCTCCTTGCTGGCTGGGAGGAGGATGTCCCCTCTACATCCATCCAGGGAGCCCCTCCCCGACCTGTGGGCATCCATGAACACGGCTTCTCCAGGTCCGGGACAAACCTCTGTGTCCTTCAGGGCCCTCAGAGGCCTGTGGGTCTGCACCCTTGTTTTTGTCCTCCGAGGTGGGGCAGGCAGATCGGAGCGGGCGCACCTGGAGGCTTTGGTAACAGACTTCAAGGAAATGGGTCAGGAGGTAAAGCTGGGTGGAGGAGCCGCCCCCCCCCCATGGAGTCAGGTGTGGGGACCAGGCTGCCCCGCCCCCGCCCCCGGGCAGTGGAAGTGTCTGGAAACACTTCTTTCCCAAGGAGAGGCCCCAACTGGAGGGCATCCAGGGGGCGCGGTGCCAGGCTCCGAGGGTGCCCCTCCCCCGGCACCCCCAGCCGCTGTGGCCGCCCTCGGTTTATTGCTGTTCTCCTGCCCCTCGGCTCCCCTCTCTCCCCTGGGGGAGAGCCCGCAGGCTGGCCCGCACCCGCGCCTCCCGCGAGCGGCAGCGCCCCCTCTCCACCCGGCCCCCGGTGCGGCCCGGGCCCTGGGGTCCGGTCACCCCTGCCCTCTGCGGGGCCGAGCCCCGGGGAGAGGGGAAACCGCACGCAGCTCTCTCTCCAGCCAACTGGCACAGAAGGGAAACAGAGGCAGGCGCGGACCTGCGCGGGGGGGGGGGGTCCCGGCGCGGCCCTGCCGCTCCCCAGCTCCTGCCTGGATTCCAGGAGAGAACCGCGACGCCGGTGCGTCCCTCCCGCAGCCTGACAGGAGGCGGCTGCGGTTCTAGACGTGAGTCCCAGACGGACCGACAGACAGACACCCGCGTTCACGCACGGGGCGGGGACCTCTGCTCCCGCATCCCGGGGGAAGAGGGATGCGGAGGGAGAGGCGGAGGGGGGCTCCCGCTGCACCCCGCATCCTCTCGCGGGGAGCGGGCCGGGCCGGTCCCTCCCCGCACCGTGCACTCCGCCCGCCCGGCTCCCGGCGCGGGCCGCGCGGCGCCGCCGCCCCTTACCTCGCCCCGGCGCGGGGTCCGGGCTCGGCCTCTGCGGGCGGCCGCACTCCGCCGGGCTGGTGCGTGCAGCTGGCGGGCAGGTCCGCACGGGGCGTGCGCGCGCGCGTGTGTGTGTGTGCGTGTGTGTGCGCGCGCCCGCGCGGGCGGTTCCTCCGCCCCCCACTCACTCACGCACGCCTTCCCGCTGACGTCAGGCGGGGGCGGGGCCGCGGGGGGATTTGTACTCCGGGCTTAAAGGGACGGGGGGGGGGGGGGGGGGGAGCGGGGACCGGAGCGGGGACGGGGGGACGGGGGACGGGGGGAGCAGGGGGGACGGGGGGAGCAGGGGGGACGGGGGGAGCGGGGCGGGGACGGGGGGAGCGGGGGGGGGACGGGGGGAGCAGGGGGGGGACGGGGGGAGCAGGGGGGGACGGGGAGAGCAGGGGGGGACGGGGGGACGGGGGGGGAGCAGGGCGGGGACGGGGGGACGGGGGGACGGGGGGACGGGGGGGGAGCAGGGCTGGGACGGCCCCCCCCCCCCCGGGGCCCAGGCCCCGCCTCCCGGACCCGCGCTGCCAGGTGAGTGACCAGCTGGGTCCGCCCAGGCTGTCTGTCTGTCTGTCCTTCCCAAGCTTCCTGTTTTGGAAGGTGGCTTTTATTGCTGGGCCAAGCTATAATTTACCTTGCTAAGTCAGGGTAGGAACGCAGGGAAAGAAGAGCTGGGACAGAGCCAGGGCGCGGCCCTGTGCGTGGTGTGTGTGTGTGTGAGAGACAGACAGACAGACAGACAGAGAGTCTGCACATGCCAAGTGTGAGACTTGCAGCCTGAGTGGGGAGAAGGAAGGCCAGAGAGGGGACCCTGTGGGGACATCAGGCCCCCAGGGACCCCACAGGCCTCCTTTCTCCTGGGGGATTCCCACAGTGGCCCCTGCCCTCGTGTGGCCCCTGCGGTGAGGGTGTGGGGCAGGTCTCATGAACGCACCTGGCACAGAGTAGGCCCTTGAGGTGAGACGGAATGCTCCCGAATCTGACAGCATTCTAACGGGGGTGATGAGCGTGGTGCACACACACACAGGCTCCAGGCAGAGAGGACCCACCCCAACGAAGACCCAGCAAACCCCCTGGTTGCTCCAGTGAGGGGGGGAGGTGTCCCACATCCCCATCAGAGGGCTCAGATTCAAATTCAACCCCTTGCTCTGTGACCTCCAGGAACTCCTTTGGATTCTGATTCTCCCTGGGAGAGTTGTGGAGGCCCAAGGGTAAGAAGGCTGCTAAGCGCTGCCCAGCTCAGCGCTGGGCTGAAGAAAATCTCCACTGAGGGCCTTCTTGTCTCCTTCCTGTCCCTGATCCTCAGCCTTCAATGAGAAAATAGAAATCATCAGCCAAGCACCCCCAGCTCACATCTATAATCCCAGCTATTCAAGAGGCTGAGATGTGAGAAGCATGGTTTAGAGGCAGCCTGGCCTGCCTATGAAATATGTAAGACTCTTGTCTGCAAGCAACCAGTAAACAGCCAAGTGGAGGCATGATTCAAGCGGTAGAGTATCAGCCATGAGTGAAAAAGCTGAGCTAAAGCACAAGGCTCTTACTTGAAGCCCCAGTACCAGAACACACAAATACATAAATATAGATACAAGTAAGAATAGCTACTTAAGATTTATTGAGGAGCCAGGCGTCCATGGCTCATGCCTGTAATCCTAGCTACTCAGGAGGTCAATATCTGAGGATTGGGGTTCAAAGCCAAATAGGGCAGGAAAGTCCGTGAGACTCTTTATCTCCAATAAAACACCAGAAAACCGGAAGTGGCGCTGTGGCTCAAGTAGAGCTGAAGGACAGTGCCCAGGCCTAGAGTTCAAGCCCCGTGACCAACAATAACAACAACAAAAGATTTATTGAGGGCTCCTTACCAGCCAAGAAGTGTTTTACCTTTATTTACACCTTACACCAGCCCAATTATTTATTTACTTATTTACTTATCCTAGGGCTTGGGTGCTGTCCCTGAGCTTTTTCAATCAAGGCTGATGCTCTACCACTTGAGTCACAGTTCTACTTCTGGCATTTGGGTTGTTTAGCTGGACATAAGAGCCTCATGGACATTCCCTTTCCAGGCTGGCTTTGAACTGGGATCCTCAGATCTCAGCTTCCTGAGTAGCTAGCAGCAACCAGCACCGGGCTCACTTTCCTTTTTTTTTTTTCTGGTTAATTGGAGATAAGAGTCTCATGGACTTTCCTGCCCAGGCTGGCTTTGAACCGAGATTCTCAGATCTTTGGCTTCCTGAGTAGCTAGGATGACAGACATGAGCCACCGGCACCCAACAATCTTTTTTTTTTTTTTTGGGTCCGGTTGTGGGGCCTGAACTCTGGGCCTGGGCGCTGTCCCTCAGCTCTTCAGCTCAAGGCTAGCGCTCTACCACTTGAGCCACAGTGCCACTTCCGGCTTTTTTTCTTTTTGCTTATGTGGTGCTGAGGAATCGAACCCAGGGCCTCAGGCACGCAAGGCAAGCGCTCTACCACTGAGCCACCTTCCCAGCCCCTCTTTTTTTTTTTTTTTTAAGATGAGCGTAGGGCTTAGAGCCTGACACTGCGCATTGGCTGCACATTCCCACCTGCAGCCCTCCTTTTCTCCTTTCTTTCCTTTTTAACTCTTTCGGTTTGAACTCAGGGTCTTGCTCGGCCACTCGAGCACTGCCCCCCACTCTCATCCTTTTGTTTTCAATTTGTTTTTTCAGATAAGAGTCTCACTCTTTTGCCCAGGGTTAGCCTCAGACCACCACCCTCCTATTTCTGCCTCCCAAGCAGTTAGGGTTCCAGGCAGGACCTGCCACACTTAGCCCAAGACACAGTTTTCGCAGTGCGCTTAGAAGCAAGCACCCTCTCCTACAGCTCTGTGAAGCTGACCTGGAGGAGGAGGCAGGCTCAGAACAGTCATGCATCAATGGAGTGACAGGACAGGGGGGCTGAGTCTTGGTCTGAGTCCATCTTGTTTCCCCAGGAGGGCTGTGAGCACAGTGGGCCCCTGCCCTATCCCTCACCCACGGTGTCCCCTCTCAATCTTCAGGCCTTGTGGTCTGGCCTGGCCCAGCCCAACCAGCCTCAGGTCCTGGGCTAGTCTGGTGGTACCCAGCTCTCCCCCACTGGCCACCTCTCCCTGACCTGTTAGGGGTGTGGCCAGGAGGGTTTCTCTGAGCTCCAGGTGACCGGAAGGAGCCAGCCTTGTGGGATTCAGATGGAAAGGGGTGAGGGGAGCCGTTGGGTGCACTGCACAGCAGAGGCCTGGGGGGGGAGGGTGGAAGAGGCCCATAGGAGATGGGAGGCCAGGAGGCAGGCCTTGAAGGCCCGTTCTGAGAAGGCTCGGCCTAGTCCCCGGTGGTCAAGGCCAGCACTAAAGACCTGACCTCCTCCTGTGTCCAGTTTCCTTTCTCAGAGGCGCCTCCAGCCACGGGCAAACACGTGCCTGACTGCCAGGCAGCCGTGAATGAAGGGGGCTGGGCCGCGTTTGCAGTAGTGATGCCTGTCCCCGCGCTTGCCACGAGGCCCAGCTGTTCATTCAGGAAATGAGCTGCCAGGCAACGCCCACCCACCCACCAGCAGCCAAGTCACAAAGAAATTGTCTGCTTAGAACCAGCGTGGCTCAGCAGGGAAGGCTGTGTTTTTGTGAAGAGCTGGGAATCCAGAAGCTTCTCTCCTAGAAAGCCTCCCTCCCTCACAGGGAGAAAGAGAAGATGGGAGTCCCCTACGCCCACGCCCAGGCCCTGAGTCCTGCTGATTCCATTGGGTTGGCAGTGGATTGAGGAGATCTTGAGTCCACACAGCCCTTTAAAGTACATAGATCCCTAAGATGTTAGTGTTACGTGACTGATGAGGAGGCGGCTCAGGCACAGAGAGGTTAAGGAACTTGCCCAGCAATACCCAGATGGTGATAGAGCTGGGGTTAAAATGCAGGGTCCAGCTGGGCATGGTAGTGCATGCCTGCAGTCCCGGCACTTTGAATGCACAGGCTGGGGGAATCTCAAGTTTTGATGTCAGCTCAGGCTATCTAGCAAGATTTTGTCTCAGGATGGAAGACATATAAAACAAAAACCAAATATGACTCCATAGGGATCTGGGTCCTGACAGCTCACCCTGTAATCTACTGGAGAGGCTGAGATTGGAGGATCAGGGTTCAAAAGCAACCTAGGCAGAAAAGTCCATAAGACTCTTCCACTTCACCAGCAGAAACCGGAAGTGGGGGTGTGGTTCAAGTGGTAGAACGCCAAGCTTGACTGTACAAGATCAACAGTGAACAAGACAGATGGAATCTGTCCATTAGAGCTCACCAGCAAGTCTGAGGGAGGGAAGCAGGCAATAAAACAACCTAATAATTACACTCTGTCATGTTGGAAGGCAATGAAAGCTTGGGGAAACTATCAAACAGTGAGCTGGGGTAGAGAGTGGGGATGCTGGTGGGTGGCTTGCAATTTAAAACAAGAGATGGGAGCTGGAGGTGTGGCTCAAGTGGTATAGCACCCGCCCTGCAAGTGTGAGGACCTGAATTAAAACCCTAAGTACTGTCTCCACGCCCCTCCCTCAAAAAAAAAACAAACAAAAAACACCCAAATTGTCACCAAAACAAGAGACCAAGACAAGCTTTTCCTTGTCTCTTCCTTCAAGGGAAATAAGGTATTACAGGAACTAGAGAGCAGGCTCAGGTTTATTTATTGTCAGTTGTGGGGCCTGAACTCTGGGCCTGGGCTCTGTCCCTCAGCTCTTCAGCCACAGCGCCACTTCCAGCTTTTTCTGCTTATGTGGTGCTGAGGAATCAAACCCAGGGCCTCATGCATGCAAGGCAAGCGCTCTACCAGTGAGCCACCTTCCCAGCCCAAGGCTGAGATTTATTATTATTATTTCCAGTGCTGGATGGAACCAAGGGTTTTGTTTTTTTTTTTTCATGCATACAAAGCATTTGCTCTAGCACTGAGTTGTCCTACAGTCCAAAGAATGAGAATTTCTTCTCCCTTTTTTTCCCCCAGTACTGGGGGAAATTAATTTTGTTTTGGTACTGGGGTTTGAATCCGGACCTCATGCTCTCACTCGGCTTACTTATTCAGGGCTAGTATTCTACCCCTTGAACCACTCATCCAGCCTGGATTTTTGTTGGAGTAGTGCATGAGCATTTAGGTGTTAGTGCTGGGGCTTTAAGTCAGGGCCTGGACTTTCGCTTGGCTTTTTCCACTCATGGCTAGTGCTCCACCATTTGAATCATGGTTCTACTTCTAGTTTTTTGCTGGCTTATTGGAAATAATAGTCTTGTGGCCTTTCCTGCTCAGACTGGCTTCAAATCAGGATCCTCAGATCTCAGCCTCCTGAGTAGCTAGGATTATTAGTTGTTAGCCATTGGCTCCTAAGGTTGGCCTAAAACCTGTGTGTGTGTGTGTGTGTGTGTGTGTGTGTGTGTGTGTGTGTGTGTGTGTGTGTGTGTCTGTGTGTGTGTGTGTGTCTGTGTGTGCATGCCAGTACCAGGGATTCTGAGCGCTGTGCCTCAGCTTTTTTGTTTGAGGCATGTGCTTTATCACTTGGGCCTCAGTTCTACTTCTGGTTTTTTTGCTGGATAATTGGAAACAAGAGTCTCATGGACATTTCTGTCTAGGCTGGCTTTGAACCATGATCCTTGGATCTCAGCCTCCTAAGTAGTTAGGATGATAATCATGAGCCACTAGCTCCCAGCATGGCCTCAAAAACTTGATCTGCCGGGCGCAGGTGGCTCACGCCTGTAATCCTAGCTACTCAGGAGACTGAGATCTGAGGATCGCGGTTCAAAGCCAGCCCAGGCAGGAAAGGCTGTGAAACTCTTTATCTCCAACAAACCACCAGAAAACCAGAAGTGGCGCTGTAGCTTAAGTGGTAGAGCACTAGCCTTGAGCTGAAGAGCTGAGGGACAGCGCTCAGGCCCAGAATTCAAGCCCCACAACTGACAAAACAAAAAACAAAAAAGAAACTCTTGATCTTCCTGCCCAGCTTCCCAAGTGCTGGGATTACAGGTGTGTGTCAGCTCACACAGGTGTGTGTAAGTTCACGCAGCTGTGGACAGTCTCCATTCTGCAGGATTGGGAGCAGGGAGAGAACAGGCCTGGGGGGGGAGGGGCAGGAAACGGGGCATAGAAGTTCATTGGCTTCATCTGGGCTTCCTCAGCTCCTGTGTGGCGTGGGAGCGCCATTGCTTCCACCTCCTCTCTGAATTCCCTGCCCGCCTGATTCATTCCCAGCCCTCTTTCTCTCTGTCCCCTCTGCCCTTGGCAATGGTAATATGTTACCCTTTTGTCTGTTCAAATAACCAGTATTTACAAACCTGGGCCCTGTGCCAGGCTCTGGGTGAGGGCCACAGGACGGGGAGGAACTCCATCAGGAAGGCCTCTTCTCTCGTGGAGTTTGTAGACTAAGTGGTTTGTGAGTCTTTGTAAGTCACTACAACCCTTCCGGGAGTAATGCGCAGGATTAGCAAAGCGGCCTGCTCCATTCCAACCATAGCGTAAACCAATGTGCCAACAAATCATTCTTCTAGACCGGAGAGCCGAATACCAGCAGGGAAGGCTGGGACCCTGAAACACTGGCCTCCAGTGTACCCCGCAGCCCAGCCTGGCTCTCCTCCAGTTTCCCATCTGGTGAATGGCTCACCACCTGGCTGGTGGCTGAACCCCGCAGGCAATGGCCTGTCCCATAGAGACCCCTGGACTCTGCCCAACTTCTCTGCCCCCAGCTGCCAGCCTCATTTGGCCTTCACTGGCTGAGACCACAGTACAAGCTACTCCTGGCCTTGTCCCATCCCTGGTCTCTTCTGAGGGCGTCACGTTGTCATTTCCTTGTTTTGGTCTAAGGCTTCCCTTTGCTGCCCTCAGGAGAATGCCCCAGCGGCTGCATAGCTCAGTGGTAGGGTCAGGGGTGGTGGAGCCTGCTACTTTATAGCTGTATGACACTGAATAATCTACTTCATCTCTCTTTGCAGCTGCTCAGTCAGGAGCCTGAGATCTGAGGATCCAGCTTGAAGCCAGCCCAGGCAGACAAATCTGATAGACATTCATCTCCAACTAAACAGCAAGAAAGGTGGAAATTAGGGGCTGGGAAGGTGGCTCAGTGGTAGAGTGCTTGCCTTGCATTCATGAGGCCCTGGGTTCGATTTCTCAGCACCACATAAACAGAAAAAGCTAGAAGTGGCCTGGGAAGGTGACTCAGTGGTAGAATGCTTGATTAGCATGCGTGAAGCCCTGGGTTCTATTTCTCAGTACCACATACACAGAAAAAGCCAGAAGTGGTGCTGTGGCTCAAGTGGTAGAGTGCTAGCCTTGAGCTGAAGAGCTCAGGGACACTGCCCAGGCTCAGAATTCAAGTCCACAACTGCAAAAAATTAAAAAAAAAAAAAAAGCTGGAAAAGAGGTGGGCGCTGGTGGCTTATACCTGTAATCCTAACTATTCAGAAGGCTGAGATCTGAGGATCGCAGCTCAAAGACAGCCAGGACAGGAAAGTCCATGAGACTCTTATCTCCAAATAACAAACCACAAGTGGAGTTATGGCTCAAGTGGTAGAGTGCCAGCTTTGAGCAAAAAGCCCAGTAAGAACATGAGGACTTGAGTTCAAGCCCCAGTACATACACACACAGAGGGAGGGGAGGAGGAGGCTGGAGAGAAAGATTGAGATCAGTTTGGATTTATTTGGGTGAGTAAAAACCTTATTCAGGAAAGTTTTTTTTTTTTTTGAACATGTGGAGGTCACTCTCAGGGAAACAGGCCAGGCAGAGTATACGACTAAGCTCTAGAAGAACACCGAAAAGGCTTGAACCAAAGCGGTAGAAGTGGGGCAGAATCAAGGGAGAATATTTGAGATATTTAAGCAAGTGTGTGTTCACAATATCCAGTACTTGAGAATCTGAGGCAGAAAGATATGCTTGAGCCCAGTTCAGGACAAGCCTGAATTTAAAGAAGCAAAGAATTGGGAAGATAGATGCAAAGAATTGGGAAAAGAGAGAGAGAGAGAGAAAGAGAGAGAGAGAGAGATTGATTTGAGGAGAGATTGAGGTTTAAAGAGTGAGGAAGATTTGAGAGAATGAGGAAATATTTCCTAGCGCTGTTCCTGAATGTGTCCTGGGAATGACATTAGGGGATAGTGAGGGAAAGAGCTGAAAGGGAATTGTTCTTCGACTCCTAGCAGAGGCGGACTGACCCACATAGATAAGGAAGGTCAAATTCAGTAGTACTGCAGGCTGTCTTGAGAGAGTTCCATGCTTGTAAAGTCAGAAAATTGACTAATTGAAAAAGCATTCCAATTTTAAGTGTCTCTGTCATCTACCTCAAAGATCCTTTGATGTCCTTTAATTGTTATTTTGAGCTAGTCTCTGGTGGCTCAGGCCTGCAATCCTAGCTATTCAGGAGGCTGAGATTTGAGGATTGTGGTTCAAAGCCAGCCCAGGCAGAAAGGGGTAAAGTGCCAGCCTTTAGCTGAAAAAGCCAAGCTAAGGTCTTGCGTTCAAGCCCCAGTAGCAGTACACACACACACACACATTGTTATTTTGGTTAAAACACAGTACAATATTTTTCTACATGCTCTGACTTTAACAGTGTAGTGTGGAGATTTAGACAGAGCTCACTTCTACCATTTACTAGTTCATGATGTTGGACAAGTTATTGGATTCTCTAAGGACATGTTAGTGATCAGAATGAAGACGGGCTAGCCTGGGACAGGAGTGGGTAGGAGACAGATCCTACAGAACCTTATGTGTTACCAAAGCAGTTTTGGACTTAGTTCAACTGGCAGCTATTGAAGTTGGATCCTAACCCTCCTCCAATACCTTTTATTAATGCAGGAACTGGGACTTAAATCTAGGGCCTTGGCTTCCCTTAACTGGACTTTGTCTTAGTTTTTCACTTAAGGCTGGCATTCTAACAGTTGAACCACAGCTCTACTCCTAGTTTTTCTCCTGGTTAATTGGAAATAAGAGTGTTAACAGGGCTGGGAAGGTGGCTCAGTGGTAGAGTGCTGGCCTTGCATGCATGAGGCCCTGGGATCGATTCCTCAGCACCACATAAGCAGAAAAAGCCGGAAGTGGCACTGTAGCTCAAGTGGTAGAGCGCTAGCCTTGAGCTGAAGAGCTGAGGGACAGCGACCAGGCCCAGAGTTCAGGCCCCACAACTGGCAAAAAAAAAAAAAAAAAAAGAGTGTTAACAGACTTTCCTGCTCAGGATGGCTTTGAACCACAATTCTCAGATCTCAGCCTCCCTGTGTGACTAGGATTAGAGGCATGAGCCACAGGGGCCAGCTTCAATATCATTCTTGGTTTTTTTTCTCTCTAAACAAATTCTTTTCTTTTCTTTTTTTTTGGGGGTCCGGTCGTGGGGCCTGAACTCTGGGCCTGGGTGCTGTCCCTCAGCTCTTCAGCTCAAGGCTAGCACTCTACCACTTAAGCCACAGCGTCACTTCCGGCTTTTTTCTTTTTGCTTATGTGGTGCTGAGGAATTGAACCCAGGGCCTCAAGCATGCAAGGCAAGCGCTCTACCACTGAGCCACCTTCCCAGCCCTAAACAAATTCATTTTATTATCATTTTTATTTAACTTTCTTGTCAAGGTGGTGTACAGAGTGTTACAGTTACATATGTAAGGTAGTGATTACATTTATTGCCAAACATCATTACCCCCTCCCTCTCTAGTTTTTCTCACACTTTCCTTCTCTGATTTTTTTTTTTTTTGGGGGGGGGTCCAGTTGTGGGGCCTGAACTCTGGGCCTGGGCGCTGTCTCTCAGCTCTTTAGCTCAAGGCTAGCGCTCTACCACTTGAGCCACAGCACCATTTCTGGCTTTTTTCTTTTTGCTTATGTGGTGCTGAGGAATCGAACCCAGGGCCTCATGTATGCAAGACAAACACTCTACCACTGAGCCACCTTCCCAGCCCCCCTTCCCTGATTTTTTTGTTTGTTTGTTGAGACAGGGTCTTGTTATGTAGCTCTACCTGGCCTCCCAAAGTCTTGGGATTATAAGTATTTGCTACAACACTTAGATTTTTGTCCCAAACTATCACTTTTATTTTTTGCAGTGCTGGGATTGAACCCAGGGCCTTGCCTACACCAGGCACACACTATCACTGAGCTACATCCCTAGCCCTTATATAACATTTATTTACTCAGTTATTTGTGATAAGATCTAATTATGTATCCCAGTATGTCCTTGAGCTCCTAATCTCCCCGTTTTCATAGAGTTTTGGAATTTCAAGCATGTGACACTGAATGCAGCTATTTTATTTTACTTTATTTTTTTTGGGGGGGGGGTCTGGTCTGAACTCTGAGCCTGGGCGCTGTCCCTCAGCTCTTCAGCTCAAGGCTAGTGCTCTACCACTTGAGCCACAGCGCCACTTCAGGCTTTTTTCTTTTTTGCTTATGTGGTGCTGAGGAATCGAACCCAGGGCCTCAGGCATGCAAGGCAAGCGCTCTACCATGAGCCACCTTCCCAGCCCCAGAATCCAGCAATTTTAAATCGAGATATTGTTGTGCCCAGGTCGCAGGACCCCCCACCAAGAAGACCACCGAGAGTCAGACTTTACAGCTGTTTTAAGGTTTTATTTAAATGGGCTGCAGCTCGGGCCTCATCCTACACTCTGACACAGCGGAGCCTAGGAAGAGAGCCCCCAGCTAAAGATTTGCAGGGCTATAAAGGCACACAATCAACCAGGTGTTTGGATTATCACCATGTGTTGCTCTGCTAGACAATTTGCTGATAGTTTAAACAAGCAGCAAGTAGACACTGCCTCAAAACTTTAACCCTTCGATATAATGTGTTGCGATCAAATGCAAAGATCTTAAGTTTACTGACTCTTGGCAAATGAATGCATCCTTGTTTACTCCATCTAAAGGAAGATACAAAACACTATCCTAGAAAGTGATAGCTCCCCCCCCCCTTTTTTTTCAGCTGTGAGGCTTGAACTCTGGGCCTGAGCACCGTCCCTCAGCTCTTCAGCTCAAGGCTAGCACTCTACCAATTGAGCCACAGCACCACTTCGGGTTTTCTGGTGGTTTATTGGACATAAAGAGTCTCACAGACTTTCCTGCCCAGGCTAGCTTTGAATCTCAGATCTCAGCCTCCTGAGTAGCTTGGATTACAGGCGTGAGCCACTGGCGCCCGCCAGTACTGATGGTTTTAAGCAGTGTTACGTTCCTGCGTGGCAAGAATGCGAAGGACGCCTTGCAACCCACGTGGCACCATTCAAGCAAGCGCAGGTCGCTTAGCAACCAGGAAGCAATGAGCTGTCAGATCTACCGCCTGTAGAGGGAAGCCCCTCCTCTTAGTCCCCATACCCCGCCTCCTCCCTGCGCAGGAGCCAGTGGGCAGTCACGCCCCACTTCCGGGGGTGGGAATAATGTTCTTATTGGTCCGCTGTCCGGAAGCGACGAGATTCGGAATCTCGCGCACTGTGGTGGGACCCCGCCGGGGCGTGCGGGTGTGCGGTGCGTGTCGCTGGCCGGCGGCGCGCGCGCTGGCGCGGCGTCGGAGCCCCAGTCGTCGCGGGGTGGAGGCTTCCTCCCGCCTCGGAAGCGGAGCCGGGCCCGCACGGAGCGCTCAGCGGGATCCCCCTGCGCTGCGGGCCTGGGGCGGCGGCGGGGCGGGGCGGCGTCTCCGCGTGCTCGGGACGGGCGGACGGCGTTCGGGGCCCCGCGCCCCGGGCCCCGGCGCAGGGCCGCCTCCGGGGTCCCCAGAGCCCCCGGCGCAGGCCGCCATGTTTGTCCTGGTGGAGATGGTGGACACGGTGCGGATACCTCCCTGGCAGTTTGAGAGGAAGCTCAACGACTCCATCGCCGAGGAATTGAACAAGAAGTTGGCCAACAAGGTACTGGGCCCGGCGGTGCTTGGTGGGCTCTCCTGACCGGGCAGGCCTCGAACCTCCGGTCCCCGCCTCCTGAAGAGCCAGGATCGCAGGCGTGAGCCACGCGCGCCCGGCGCTTTTCATGCGAACTTTACCCCAAGTTAGCCTCAAACAGGATCCTCCTGCCTCTGCCTCCCTGGGAGCGGGGGTTCAGGTGTGTCGCCCCACGCACCCGGCAGGCTCCCCGTCCTGCTGAGGTCTCCTGCCCGGTCTCTGGTGCAGAGCCCCAGCTCATACCGTCTAGATAAGGGACTCAGAGTTTGCTTGTGGTTGTGAGGGCCTCGGCCCAGGTGGCCTGGGCTCTCACCGTGTGTGCACGTGTGCACCCAGGTTGTGTACAACGTGGGTCTCTGCATCTGTTTATTCGATATCACCAAGCTGGAGGATGCCTATGTGTTCCCGGGGGATGGCGCGTCACACACCAAAGGTGGGTACCTTTCTTTTCCTGGGGTGTTGCGTTCCTTAGAGCCCAATCTCCCCCCCCCCCCCCTTTCTTTGTCCATCGTTTGGCTTAAACTCGGGCTGGACACTGTCCCTGAGCTCTTCATCCCTACCACTTTGGACCACAGCTCCACTTCCAGTTTTCTGGTGGTTAATTGGAGTCTCACGGACTTTCCTGCCCAGGCTGGCTTTGAACTGCATCCCTCAGATCTCAGCCTTCTGAGTAGCAGCTAGAATGACAAGTGTGAGCCACCAGCTCCCAACCAGGCTCTGTTTGCTGTAGCTTCAGAAATGCCTCTGGTAGTGAGAGTCCTGGCTTGGGACCCCCGTTCTGACGCTGCTGGGAATTGACTCCGTGACTATGGGTAGACTTGCCTTCTCTATGCCTCGGTTTCCTCATGTGTAAGACACAGAAAGTGGCCTTGGAGATGGTCAGGGCCTCTCCAGGTCTGAGCCCCTGTGCTTTCATCTGCTTGCCTGGTGGGAGTTGAGCCAGACTGCTGAAGACTTGGTGGAGTGGCCCGAGCTGGGTTAGAGAGCAGAGGGAGGAAGAGGAGCAGAGGGAGGACGAAGCGCAGGCCTGTCAGGAATGAGGACCTTGATGGACAGAAGGATACCACGGTTAAAAGAGTGGCTCTCCCACTTTACGAGCTGTGTGCCCTGAATGGATAGGTAACCTCCCTCTGCCTCTGTTTCCTCCTAAGTACTGCTTGCAGGGCTGAAGGAGGAAATGCAGGTAAGGCTTCTAGGGCAGGGCCTTGGCGCCAGGCGAGTGTTCATTGGTTTGGGCTGTCTGCGGGTTCTGTGGGTCAGTGGGATAGCTGGGCCAGGGCCTCAGGGCCTAGGATGGCCTTGTGTTCTGGTTGGCCCAGGGGCCTTTCAGTAGGCCATATTGGGCTCAGTGGTTTCAAGGGATCAAAACTCAGGGCATAAGCCCCTCTCTAGCCTTGTGTATTTCCTCCTTATTGGCCAG
The DNA here is from genome assembly GCF_019054845.1 of Dipodomys spectabilis. Lineage (NCBI taxonomy): Eukaryota > Metazoa > Chordata > Mammalia > Rodentia > Heteromyidae > Dipodomys > Dipodomys spectabilis. The sequence goes on along the minus strand of NW_024870907.1, from coordinate 1,789,583 downwards.
AGCAGGTCATGTGGCTGAGGGCAGGGTTAGGGAACAGAGGACAGGACTCCCATTGTTGGCCAGGAGGGTAGGAGCAGCCAGGCCTCCTCCCTGGGAGCCCGTGGGGTGCTGCATAGACTGAACTGTCAGAGGATATAGATGCCAGGCACCAGTGGCCCAGACCTGTAATCTCAGCTACTCAGGAGCCTGATACCTAGAAGATTGTGATTCAAGGCCAGCCCTGGCAGAAAAGTCCACTAGACTGTTATCTTCAAAATAATCAGCAAAAAGTCTGGCTGGAGGCATGGCTTATGTGGTGGAGCACCAGCCAAGCAAGCATAAAACCCTGAATTCAAACCTCACTCAGTACTGGCCAAAACAACAACGAAAAACACCAAAAAACAAAAAGAAGAAAAATGGTAAGAAGACCTCTAAGATGACCCAGGGCTTGTCATAGTGCAGGTACACAGGTTTTCACTTGGACACTGGTTAGAAACAAGTCTCAGCCTATCCTGGGCATGCTGGATCAGCTTATGAAGAGGGAAGCAAATACTTTAACAGGCTCTAAGACACAAGCTTGCAGTTGAGTGCAATTACAGTCCACTGGTCATTCTCTTGGTTCTGAGCATTCCGGAACATGCTGTGAGACAGCTTGGGGTGGCCTAGGCATCAGAGACTTAATTAGTTCACAAGCAGTAGTACCGGGACTTGAGGGGAAACAGAGGGAAGTGGACCGTGTGCCCGTGCAGTGGGTGGCTGCTGGCACTCGGTGCAAGGTCTCCACATTTTCTGTTTCACGGAGGATGAGGGGCCAGGCGCTGAGCACCGCATGGCAGCGCATACTGTGCACCTAGATTTGAAGTCTAGCTCCGGACCCTTGGCGAGGGTCTCGGATAGGCTCCGTGTCCTGGATGAGTTGTTACTCTGTACGTGGAATCGGGTGCTCTGCTGCTCCAAGACTGACCTGTGACTCCAGGTTCCTTTCCTACTATCTCATCTTGCTTGCTCAGCTGCCACTGTACCACTTGAACCATGCCTCCAGCTCTGTTTTTTTTTTGGGGCGGGGGTCTGGTCATGGGGCCTGAACTCTGGGCCTGGGCACTGTCCCTCAGCTCTTCAGCTCAAGGCTAGCGCTCTACCACTTGAGCCACAGCACCATTCCGGCTTTTTTCTTTTTGCTTATGTGATGCTGAGGAATCGAACCCAGGGCCTCAGGCATTCAAGGCAAGTGCTCTACCACTGAGCCACCTTCCCAGCCCTGTCTCTGAGCTCTTTTGCTTAAGGCTACCACTCTGAGACACAGCACCACTTCTGGTTTTCTGGTGGTTAATGGGGCTGGGAAGGTGGCTCAGTGGTAGAGAGCTTGCCTTGCATGCTCAAGGCCCTGGGTTCGATTCCTCAGCACCACAAGCAAAAAGAAAAAAGCCGGAAGTGGCGCTGTGGCTCAAGTGGTAGAGCGCTAGCCTTGAGCTGAAGAGCTGAGGGACAGCACCCAGGCCCAGAGTTCAGGCCCCACGACCGGACCCAAAAAAAAAAAAAAAAAGAGTCTCATGGACTTTCCTGCCTGGGCTGGCTTTGAACCTTGATCCTCAAATCTCAGCTTCCTGAGTAGCCAGGATTACAGGTGAGCCCAGCAATTTAACCATCGTGGATTTAACCATAGTGGATAATTCAGTGGCATGCAGCAGACACACATTGGCTGGTTACCAATGCAGACTTATTCTGGGGAAACTTTCCCTCAAGAATAAATTCTCTTTTTTGAGGGGAGGAGAGAAAAGAGCTGGAGAATGGAACCCCAGGCCCCACGCGTGCTAGGCAAGTGCACTACCACTGTGCTACATTCCTAGCCCTCTTCCTTCGCAAGGCTGACAGTCCATTGTGTATACACCCCACATTTTAGCCACTCATCCGCCAGACACGAGGCCACCCCTACCTGCTCTCAGATCCTGTGTTCAGTCGGCTTCCTGCACGCTGGGTTATGTGCTCTCCCGCCTTTGTGAGCCTAGCGCCCAAGCCAGGCCTGGCACAAACCTGGCAGCGGCCCCGTGAGGATTTAGTAAACTGAGCTGAACGTTGGATGGAGCGGGGCACCGGGTGTTTCCATCGCAAGGGCAGGGACCCCGGCTGCTGTGGCTGAGGGGGCAGCGGCAGGTGCCGCTATTTGAGGCCCAGGGAGGGGGGCGGGGCGGGGCTCTCATCTCTCCTTCCTGTTGGTGCCCAGGCAGGCAGGTGGCACAGGCCGGAAGCAGTGGTCCTGTTCTGTGGGAAGGGGGGGGATCTGGTAGAAGTCTGGGTTTGGGGGAGAAGGCCATCTGAGGACGCAGGTTGTCCCGGTGGCCATGTTTAGGGAAGGACTTGGAGACTGCGCGTGGCAGAGCAGAGCATGGCAGAGCAGCTGTGTGGCTGGAATGGTGGAAATGCCACATGTGGCACAGATGGGTGGTGACAAGAGGCTGGCGAGCGGCAGCCACAGCTTCTCTTTGCTCTGGAGCTTTCGCTGAGGGGCGGTGAACAGGTGGCTTGAGTGGCTTCGGGAGGGCTCCTGGTCGGCTGAGGAAAATACTTGCGTGGGTCTTTTCCTGGGGTCAGGTGACAGGGACGCGCTAGGGCAGCGCCTGGGAACAGCATTTCTGCTGCTCGCTGCTCTTCCTCCTCCCCCATTTTTCGCATCCAGTTTCAGGGCAGAGCTGTGCCCGGGGCAGGCTTTGCCAGGCAGCAGGAGACAACTTGTTTGAATTCTGGTTTACCTTTGTCTGGTGTGTCTGCCCTTTCAGAACTGAAAGGCTAGCCAGGGGATGGGTGGCTCACGCCTGTAATCCTAGCTACTCGGGAGGCTGAGATCTGAGGATCATGGTTCCTAACCAACCTGGGAAGGCAAGTCCATGTGACTCTTACCACCAATTAACCACCAAAAGACCAGAAGTGGAGATTTGGCTCAAATGGTGAGCCTCCAGCCTTGAGCAAAAAAGCTTAGGGACAGCCCCTACCCTGAGCTCAAGCCTTGGTCTTGCTGCCCCGAAAAAAAAAAAAAAAGTTAAAGGAGAGGCTGGAGGTAAGTTGGAATTGACTTTGGTATCGGCAGTGGCCCACAGCCTGGCTCAGGGACTTCCCAGATGGATTGGGAAGCCAGCCCTCAGTTCTAGGGCAGCTGCTACTGGTGCCTTCTGGGGACCAAGCTATGACCTTGCAGAGATGAGGGTCACGGGCTGGCAGTGGGAGGATGCCAGAACGCCACACGGGTCCCCCCATGCCTGCCCGCCCCTCCATCCGCAGTCCATTTCCGCTACGTGGTGTTCCACCCGTTCCTGGATGAGATTCTGATTGGGAAGATCAAGGGCTGCAGCCCAGAGGGCGTGCACGGTAAGTGACCCTTCAGGGGAACCTCTGGCGCGGGGTCAGGCGGTCTTGCTGTCCACCAGGGAAGGCTGGGTCTCAACAAGGTGCCCAGCTCGAGTCTGAGCAAGTGGCCCCCAGCCCCCTCCTGCCTTGGTGTATGCAGTGTCCATCAAACATCTGGGGCCCGTGTGCCCAGGGCTTTGCCCAGCACTGCTCACGCCTGGTGTATGGGGCTCTGAGGGGGGGAAGGCGCTGTCTGGGTGGCACTGGAGGGGTTGCTTGAGTGTCCAGATTTCCTCCTTTGTCTGTCCGTCCCCTGCTGTCACCTTCTTCATTTCTCCCAGTCTCTCTAGGGTTCTTCGATGATATTCTCATCCCCCCAGAATCGCTGCAGCAGCCCGCCAAGTTGTATCCTCCCAAGGAAAAGTGGGTCCCTGGCCTGCCCGCTGGCTCCCTCCCTCGGGTAGCATGTGTGCTAGCCCTGGCCTGCGCACTGGCTCCCTCCCTCGGGCAGCATGTGTGCTAGCCCTGGCCTGTGCCCGGCTTCAGGGTGTGCTGCCATCCACTCCCCAGTCACTTCGCTCAGCTTTCTCCATGGGAGTGGCTCAAGATCTCGTTCCCCAGGAGGCTAACCCTGGCTGGCTCACCCCTACTTCCCTGGGGGTGTAACCTGTGTTCCCCTCACAGAACACGCTCTCCAGCTCAGGTACCTGGACTGGACTGCCCCCAGCCCAGCCCTCACCTTGCCTACTGAGAGCCCTCACTGAAGAGACCTCATCCTGTCACAAGTGTCCTCCCAGTGCCCAGCAGGGGTCTGGCACAGAGGAGGCAGAGTCCAGTGGCAGCAATGCCACTAGAGGGCAGTGTGGATCCTTGGTGGGGCTTCTGGCATAGGACTTGGGGGAAGTCAGTGGGGGCCCTACCTGGCTGAGCCGCCACTGGTCAGGCTTGGGGAGAGCAGGGCCTGCGTGTGTGTGTGTGTGTGTGTGTGTGTGTGCAGGGTTGTGAGTGGAATTTGGCAGGTCTGGCCCAGCCTGCGTGCGTGTGTGTGTGTATGTGCGCGTGTGCATGCGCGTGCGTGCAGGGTTGTATGTGAGTGGAATTTGGCCCAGCCTGCTTGTGTGTGTGTGTGTGTGTGTGTGTGTGTGTGTGTGTCCGTGTGTGTCCGTCCGTCCGTCCGTCCGTCCTGCTCCCCTGTAATCTTTTGAGAACCGGACTTGTTGCTGTTTCTGGGATTTGAACTCAGGGCTTTGCACTCTGAGCAGGTGCTCTAACACTTAAGCCATGCCTTTATCCCTGGGAAAGTCTCTGAGCTGCCTGCCTGCCAGATTTGTCAGGTTGGGGGAAGGTGTATGCACCTCAGTCGTTTCTCGTTTTTTTGTCGGTCATGGGGCTTGAACTCTGGGCCTGGGCGCTGTCCCTCAGCTCTTCAGCTCAAGGCGAGCGCTCTACCACTTGAGCTATAGCGCCACTTCCGGTTTTCTGGTGGTTTATTGGGAGATAGGAGACTCACGGTCTCTCCTGCCCAGGCTGGCTTTGAACCGCGATCCTCAGATCTCAGCCTCCTGAGTAGCTAGGATTACAGGCATGAGCCACCAGCGCCCGGCTTCGTTTCTCATTTTTGAAGCGGCATTGGCCCGAGGTCTTATCCTGGCAGAGACGGGCCCTCCCTGTGGGGCCAGGGCCTGCTTTCCACGTGACCGCCTGGGGTTGGGTACTTGAGACGCCTCCCGTCCCCTTTCCTCTCCCGAGGCTTGCTTATGGCCTTGACCCTGGGCACCAGCGATGAAGCAGAGCAGGTCTGGGTGTGGGAGTATGAGACGGAGGAAGGAGCGCATGACCTGTACATGGACACGGGGGAGGAGATCCGCTTCCGGGTGGTGGATGAGAGCTTTGTGGACACGTCCCCCACGGGCCCCAGCTCGGCCGAGGCCACGTCATCCAGTGAGGAACCACCCAAGAAGGAGGCTCCCTACACACTTGTGGTGAGACGGAGCGCTGGGTGTGGGGGTGCGGGGACGGGCTGCCTCCTGTCACTTCTCGCCCGCGAGCCTGCCCATTTCCGCATAGTGGGAGCGCAAGGGAACAGCGGCCATGATGGTGGAGACGGCCCCCCGCCCCCAAGAGGCGCAGCTCCAGTGCTGGATGGGGAGGCGCAGCTCCAGTGCTGGATGGGGAGGCGCAGCTCCAGTGCTGGATGGGGAGGCGCAGGGTGGCCTGGGTGAGATCAAAGCTGACTGAGGAGGCCTCCCAAAGAGCCTCCCCGTGGGCTGTCCCTGCACGTGTGCCTGGTGGCCGCACTCACGCAGCTAGCTGTGGCGGCAGGAGCGCAGAGCTGGGGGAAGGGCGGTCTCAGTGCCCATCTGCCCCAGTGTGCTAGCCAGGAGCCATGGTGCGGCCCCCAATCGTGTCGTGGCTGCTGTGTGCGCCCCCGCTCCACTCTGCCAGTACTGCTGGGTATGATCCTTGTTGGCCTCAGGCCTGAGTGACTTTTAAACTCCCTGCGCCTTCTCTCTGCTTTCCAGGGCTCCATCAGTGAACCAGGCCTAGGTCTTCTCTCCTGGTGGACCAGCAACTAGCCTCAGCTGGCTGGCAGAATACCCTGGCCTTGGGAAAGTAGGAGTCATCATCTGCCACCCAGAACCAGACTGCTGGGGCCAGGAGTGCTACCATGTGCCCCCCACCATCCTGACCCGCTGCTCCTCCAGCTGGACTGACACTCGGCTTTTTGCAGCGCTGGGGATGGAACCCAGGGCCTTTTCCATACCAGGCGAGCGCTCTGCCACCAAGTTAAACCCCCAGCCTCATCCAGTGGGCTCTAGCTTTTAATGACAGGAGACATTCAATTAAAGGAACAGTGGCATCATGGGCTGGAAGTCACCCCCTCCCCCCCCAAACTGGGGAGAACGCGTTGAATAGAAACCTCTTTGTACAACGACTTAAAAGACCAGCAAATGCCCTTGATCTAGGCTAAGTTGCCAAGCTGGGACAGCACAGCTACCTCATCTGTCCCAACTCACTTGTGGAGATAATCTACACGTCCTCAACTTGGGGGTTGCCAGACTGGGCTGGCCAAGTTCGGTGATTCCCTAACACAAGAGTGTGGCAGCCTGGGAGCGGCTTTGGGCCCAGGCTGCCAGTCACGCTGAGTTGGACATTGGAAGGCGGAGCTTTCTAGAGGAAGCCAGCCTCCAAGAGGAGGGCTTTGGTGGGGTAGAGTCGGAGACCAAGGTGGAAGGAAGGAGACCTGACTGGTCCTGGGGACGGGCCTCCACGGAGCCTGCCAGGCCTCCAGCTCAGTGATGGGATGTGGGGCAGCCTGTGCTGAAGGGGCCGAGATCATATGTGGCATAATCTTGGGAGCCATTACTTGCCAGTCTGTTAGGACGGGCTATGCCCATTCGCAGGGTGACTAGAGGGCTGTGACCCTGCCTGCCTGGCACGTTAATGCCAGGGGAGTGACACTAAAGTCACAGGAACCTGGAGACAGGACTTCTCTGCCGAGTGCTGGTGGCTCACGCCTGTAATCCTAGCTACTCAGGAGGCTGAGATCTGAGGATCGCGGTTCAAAGCCAGCCCGGGCAGGAGAGACCATGAGACTCCTATCTCCAATAAACCACCAGAAAACCAGAAGTGGCGCTGTAGCTCAAGTGGTAGAGCGCTCGCCTTGAGCTGAAGAGCTGAGGGACAGCGCCCAGGCCCAGAGTTCAAGCCCCACGACCGACCAAACAAACAAAAAAAAGTACGGGAGGCCGTTGGCTGAGGTCTGTTGCACAGATGGGCTACAGATGGGCTTGTGGTCACCGCGCCTCCGCTGACCTCCGCCCAGAAGACCAGCCTGGGCCCTTGAGAGGACAAACAAGACAGCCACACACAGGAACAGTCAGTGAACTCCGATTCTTATTTTTCTTTTTTCAGACACTGGTCTGGGATTCCAAGCGTGCACCTCCACTCCCAGCACATCTTAACTTTTTACAAGAAGAGATGGTTCTCTAAATCCTTCAACCATCAATGAAATGATAAGGCAGAATAAAAACTTTTTTAGAGGGGAGTGTTGTCATCAAAAATAAATATAGTTGCATGAGGCTGCTCAAGATCTGAACCAAACTAAATGGGGGAAGGCAGAGGCTAGGAGATTAAAGGGTCCCCCAGCATGGGTTCCTCCTCGCACCGTGGGTGGGCTGAGGTGGGGAGAACAGAGTGTCTGGTCACACCATCCTGGAGCAGGAAGCCATGCTGGAAGGGCCAGGTCCGACTCTGCTGATGGATGAGGGGCCGCTGTGTAACAGCAGCGCGGGGGCCGGGGGCCGCGGGCTGGGCAGTGTGGCCCATCCTTACTGCTGTAGCTCCTTCATCCTGTTCAGAGCGCTGCCCGCACGGAACCACTCAATCTGGGTCTCGTTGAAGGTGTGATTCAGGAGGATGGTCTCCTGGGTCCCGTTGGGGTGCTTGATGACACATTTTAGGGGCTGCAAGGTAAGAGGAAGTGTGGGTGCAAACTGGCAGGTGCTCTAAGATGGAGACCACATCTTGCAGGAGGGGCAGGGCACTGTCCTGGGTCATGGAGGCCAAGTCTGGGCCTGGGTAACAGCTCACAGGGGACCCCTGAAGCCCAGTGGGTGGCACTGGGGAGAGGCTAGCGGGCTCTGGGTTAATGCTTGGGCGCTGGGGCCCAGAGCTGGCCTTCAGCTCTGGGAAGGAGTTTTCCTGTCGGCCTGGAGACTTAAGGGCTCCACAACTGGAATAGAAGTTCACAGGAAGCCAGGTGCTGGAGGCTCACCCCTGTAACCCTAGCTACTCGGGTGGCTGAGATTTGAGGATCATGGTTCAAAGCCAGCTTGGGTAGAAATGTGTGACTATCTCCAGTCAACCAGCAGAAAAGCCAGAAGTGGAGCTGTGGCTCAAAGTGGTAGAGCGCTAGCCTTGAACAAAAGAGCTCAGGGACAGCACCCAGGCCCTGACTTCAATGCCCCGTGACCAACAAAGTTCACAGGAGATGCGGGCAGGGCCAGCTGCAGCAGGCAGGGAAGCAAAGCGGCTTCTTTAGCCCTACCCACCCATGCAGGAAAGCCCCGACCTCCCCCACCCCTGACCTTGCCAGGGGCAAAGTCCTTCAGGCCCTGAATGGTCAGCTTGTCCACAGGGTGGATCTTGTTGTAGTCAGAAGGGTCCGCAAAGGTGAGGGGCAGGAGGCCTTGCTTCTTCAGGTTGGTTTCTGGAAGGAGGAGTAAACAAGTGGCACTGCTGCCAGGGCTCCCCAGCGCTGGGAGCTGCCTCCTCTGCAGCCACTTGGGGCCCCACTGCTGTGACTGAACTGACAACAGCTGAGTCCCTTTTCGTCAGGCACCCGAGTAGGTGCGCAGTGGAGCAGATGCGTGGCAGGCCTTCCCACAGACACAATCCCAGCGAGGGGAATCCAGCACTCAGGTGTGCAATTTTGGAAGCACAATCAGCCCTAGTGGAAGCTGTAGGGTCGGGCTGGGGCAGTACCTGCCTGAGCCTGGGAGTGACAGTGGGCCATGGTGAACACAGGAGCTGCAGACGCAGCCTGAGAGCTGGGCACGAGGCACCAGGCCAGCAGCCCTGCAGGTGTATGACCTAGCTGTGCGGGCTGTGGATCCCGAGTGCAGGCTCTAGCTCACCATGGATCCTGGCGAAGCTCTTGGTGATGATGGCCCGGCCACCAAGATGGCGAGGTTCCAGGGCCGCGTGTTCCCGGCTTGAGCCCTCACCGTAGTTCTCATCTCCAATCACCACCCACCGGATACCATGTTTCTGTCAAGCAAGCAGGGCTGGGGTCAGGAGGCAGGAGGGCACAGAGGTCCAGGGCTGGAGGAGCCGGCCCTCGTCTGCTGCCCAGGGGTAGTTGAGCTGGCACTATCTGTGGTGGGCGGAGGCCACAGTGCAGGCATAGTGGATAGACAACAGGGCCAGCGCTATAGGCTCGGGGAACTGCCCCCACTCTAGAGCCCCCACTCTGCTTGCCTAGCCACCAAAGGGTGCCAGGCCTCACCCTGGTGGACCAGCACCTGGGACCATCCCTGGTAGCCTCTCTGCAACCTAAGCCTCATCCCACCAAGGTGGCTCACCTTGTAGTAACGGGCAGTGTCGGGGACAGGGCCAAACTCCTGGGTGACGGCGTTGCGAACCGAGTTGGCCTTGCCATTTTCAATGTTGATGGCACCGATGAGCAGGTTGTTGGAGATGTTGTCCAGATGCCCACGGAACTTGAGCCAGGGCCCAGCAGCTGAGATGTGGTCAGTGGTACACTTCCCCTTGACCTGGGGCAGGCAGGCACAGAAAACAAGGGGCTGGGATGCGGCTGGGGTGGTGAAGGAAATAAGCAGCTGTTCGGGGCAGTAGCTCTGGCACTGCCACAATGCTCGGGCCCAGGGGACTCAGGCAAGGCCATCACACAAGCTCATCAAAGGCCTTGGGCTGTTCAGTCTTAAAGTAGGACACGCTCTCATGGGGCAGGTCACCACACAAATGGGAAGCTTCTACAGGGAGGACAGGTGGAGTGTTTTGCTTGGTCATGGGGCTTGAACTCAGGGCTTAGGCGCTGTCCCTGACCTCTTTCACCCAAGGCTAGCACTCTACCACTGTGAGCCACAGCACCATTTCCAACTTTTCGTTTTTGTGGTACTGAAGAATTGAACTCAGGGCTTCATGTATGTGAGGCAAGCACTCTACCACTAAGCCACCTTTCCAGCCCCAGGACAGGGGCTTCTGCTTGCTAACCCTCCAGGCCTAGGCTAAGAGCTAGCCAGGGTGGAAGATCCGCTGAACTTCAAGCCAGGCATGAGAGGAGCTGGGGACACGCCTGGGAACTGGCTGGTGACCAATCAGGAGCTTCAGTAAGCACACAGGTTAAAGTCTGGCATGGCTACCTTAAAAATGGTGTCTGCCTGCCTTCCCATCACAGGACCTACCCACTGACAGCCCAATCAGGGACAACAGGAAGCAGCGACTTTGTCAGCCAGGGGTGGACGCCTCCTGGGCAGTCACACGTGTCCCTGTGGGCAGCCTGTGTTGCACTCTCCTGTCCACACCTGAAGGTTGCTGTCTGGGCTAGCTAGGTGCAGCTCTGCTCACTGGAGATGGAGGAGTGACATGCTGGCCCGTGGTGCCCTTTCCTCCACAGTCAACTTTCCCTCCCGCCCCGCTTCAAGCCCACACTGACCTTGATGAGGATCTGCAGGTCCTCCAGGTCTTTGCCATCCCACTTGTCAAAGGGCTCCAGGAGCTGCAAGCGCTGGCTGGTGGGGCTCACTTCCACCCGCTGCCCACTGCTGTCCTTGGGGGGGTGCTGGTAGGTGTCCTGGCCGGGGTCGAACTCCTGAAGCAAGGGACACAGACACGTTGCTCACCACAGCCTCATCCCCATGCGGGTGGCTCTCGGGAGCAAGCTTCTCGGTGCCCCAGAGAAAGGAGAAAAGAGCTCTTTTGTTCTCAAAAGCAAAGCCGCCCCTCGCCGGCTCCTGAGCGGCCACAGCCCCGTCGGCTCACCGCTCTGGGAAGCTCATCCGCATCGGGAGCCTCAAGCTTGAACTTCTTGCCATCCTTGCCCGTCAGGAAGTCAGTTTCCGGGTTGAACTTGAGAGTTCCTGCAATGGCCAAGGCGGTGACGATCTGAAACGGAGGAGGCCAGTTTGTCGATGAGCACCGAACACCACGCTGATCCTGCTCTCCAGAACCTCAGCCATGCGGAGGAGAGAACGAGGGGAATCTCCACTCTCCCTCCCCCCTTCTCCTTGGAGGCTGCAGCTGCAGAACTGGATACAAGCACTGGCCGCTGGGAATGCAGAGGCCTCGGGAACTGAAGGCCACCTGGTCCCGCGCTCTGCTGCCAGGGCCTGAGCTAAGCGTGCTCCCGCAGGGCAGGAGGCACCGCCGGGGCTCCTGACCCCCCTGGCAGGGGCAGGCCCTGGCAGACATGCTGCAGAGATGGCCGGTTTGCTGCATGGGCAGCGCCTAGAATGTGGAAGGGGTATCCCCTCTCTCATAGTAAGCACAGGCATTTCTGGAACACGCATAGAAACACTCGAGGCACAGGCCGGGTGCCAGCCAGAGTGGAGGCAAACAACCCACCAACGCTGACTCTGCCCACAGGAACATCAAGCCAAGTTCACTGAACCTAGAAACTAGGGCCAAGTGCCCTAGTGAGCATGTGCAGTTGCAGCTACTCAGAAGACTGAGGGAGGAGAGTCACTTGAGCCCGGGAGTTGAAAGCTCGTGTGGGCAACAAGAACAAGAAAGGAAGAGAAAGGCGAGAGGGAGAAGGGGTGAGGAGCGCTCAGGGGCGAGGGAGGCGAGCGCCTCGCCCACGCGCACAGCCACCCACTGTGCCGCATGAGCTCCTCGATGTGGGGAGTCCCAGGTGGCAACCGCTCACAGAGCACAATGCCGGAGGGTTGGAAGGGCCTGGCTCTTGACCGGCACTTAGGTGGCCCCTTGGCGGGCGGCAGAGCCCTGCTCAGCAGCCCCGGCTGGAGCGTGGCCGCGCGCCCCTCACCTCTGGGGATGTGACGAAGGCATGGGTCTCAGGGTTGGCGTCGTTGCGGCCGGTGAAGTTTCTGTTGTAGGAGGTGACAATTGTGTTCTTCTCCCCCTTCTTGATGTCCTTCCTGCAGGGCAACAGGAACAGAATTTGGGATATCTGGTGCTATGATGTGGCCCACCGTGGCCAGATGGGCTGGGTCCCTATGGCCCATGCCATAGCTCATGGCCTCTCCTGCCCCTCAGAACCACCAGCAGCGTCCACTGTG